>NC_034598.1:43511658-43540207 GCF_900095145.1 Mus pahari
CAAATTTCCCTTTCTATCTCAGTGAAGAATTGAGTTGGAATTTTGATGGGGATTGCATTGAATTTGTAGATTGCTTTTGGCAAGATAGCCATTTTTACTATATTAATTCTGCCAAGCCATGAACATGGGAGATCTTTCCATCTTCTGAGATCTTCTTTGATTTCTTTCTTCAGAGACTTGAAATCATTATCATGCAGATCTTTTACTTTTTCCGTTAGAATCACACCCAGGTATTTTATATTATTTATGTCTTTTGTGTAGGGTGTTGTTTCCATAATTTTTTCTTAGCCTGTTTATCCTTAGTGTAGAGAAAGGCCATTGATTTGTTTGAGTTAATTTTATATCCAGCTACTACACTGAAGCTGTTTATCAGGTTTAGGAGTTCTCTGGTGGAATTTTTAGGCTCACGTATATATACCATCATATCATCTACAAATAATGATATTTTGACTTCTTCCTTTCCAAGATGTATCCTTTTGATCTCCTTTTGTTGTCTAATTGTTGTGGTTAGGACTAAAAGTACTATATTGAATAGGTAGGAAGAAAGTGGGCAGTTTTGTCTAGTCCCTGATTTTAATGGTATTGCTTCAAGTTTCTTTCCATTTAGTTTGATGTTGGCTATTGGTTTGCTGTATATTGCTTTTATTATGTTAAGATATGGGCCTTGAATTCCTGATCTTTCCAAGACTTTTATCATGAATGGGTGTGGGATTTTGTCAAATGTTTTCTTAGCATCTAATGAGATGATCATGTGGTTTTTGTCTTTGAATTTTTTTATATAGTGGATTATGTTGATGCATTTCTGTATATTATACCCTCCCTGCATCCTTGGGATGAAGCCTACTTGGTCATGATGGATGATCATTTTGATGTGTTCTTGGATTCTGTGAGAATTTTATTGAGTATTTTTGCATTGATATTCATAAGGGAAATTGGTCTGAAATACTCTTTCTTTGTTGGGTCTTTGTCTGGTTTAGGTATCAGAGTAATTGTGGCTTTGTAGCATTTATTGGGCAGAGTACCTTTTGTTTCTATTTTGTGGTATAGTTTGAGGAGAGTTGGAATTAGGTCTTCTTTGAAGGCCTAATTAAAACTCTGCACTAAACCCATCAGGTCCTGGGCTTTTTTTGGTTGGGAGACTATTAATGACTGCTTCTATTTCTTTCGGAGATATGGGGCTGTTTGGATCATTAATCTGATCCTGATTTAACTTTGGTACCTGGTATCTGTCTAGGAAATTGTCCATTTCATCCACATTTTCCAGTTTTGTTGAGTAAAGCCCTTTGTAGTAGGATCTGATGATGCTTTGGATTTCCCCAGGTTCTGTTGTTATGTCTCCCTTTTCATTCCTGATTTTGTTAATTAGGATACTGTCCCTGTGCCCTCTAGTTAGTGTGGCTAAGAGTTTATCTATCTTGTTGATTTTCCCCAAAAAAACAGCTCTAGATTTGTGTGCTTCTTTGTATAGTTTGTTTTGTTTCTACTTGGTTGATTTCAGCCCTGAGTTTGATTATTTCCTGCCTTCTACTCCTCTTGGGTGAATTTGTTTCCTTTTGTTCTAGAGCTTTTAGGTGTGCTTTCAAGCTGCTAGTGTGTGCACTCTTTAGTTTCTTTTTGGAGGCATTCAGGGCTATGAGTTTTCCATTTAGTACTGTTTTCATTGTGTCCCATAAGTTTGGCTATGTTGTGGCTTCATTTTCATTAAACTCTTAAAAAGTCTTTAATTACTTTTCTTATTTCTTCCTTAACCAAGTTATCATTGAGTAGAGTGTTGTTCAGCTTCCACATCAACGTTGTCTTTCTTTTATTTATTTTGTTATTTAAGATCAATCTTAGTCTGTGGTGATCTGATAGGGTAATTTCAACATTTTTTTATCTGTTGAGGACTGTTTTGTGACTGATAATATGCTCAATTTTGGAGAAGATACCATGAGGTGCGGAGAAGAAAGTATATCCTTTTGCTTTAGGGTAAAATGTTTTGTAGATATATGTTAAATCCATTTGTTTCATAACTTTTGTTAGTTTCACTGTGTCTTTGTTAATTTCTGTTTCTAGGATCTGTCCATTGATTAGAGTGTGGTGTTAAAGTCACCCACTATTACTGTGTGCAGTGAAATGTGTGCTTTGAGCTTTACTATAGTTTCTTTAATGAATGTGGCTGCCCTTGCATTTGGAGCATAGATATTCAGAGTTGAGAGTTCAACTTGGAAGATTTTACCTTTGATGAGTATGAAGTGCCCCTCCTTGTCTTTTTGGATAACTTTGGGTTGGAAGTAGATTTTATTCAATATTAGAATGGCTACTCTAGCTTGTTTCTTCACACTATTTGCTTGGAAAATTGTTTTCCATTCTTTTACTCTGAGGTAGTATTTGCTTTTGTCCCTGAGGTGGGTTTTCTGCATGCATCAAAATGCTAGGTCCTGTTTATATAGCCAGTCTGTTAGTCTATGTCTTTTTATTGGAGAATTGAGTCCATTGATATTAAGAGATATTAAGGAAAAGTAATTGTTTTTTCCTGTTATTTTTCTTGTTAGAATTGGGATTCTTTTCTTGAGCTATGTTCTTTTATGTTTCTTGAAGGATTACTTTCTTGCTTTTTCTAGGGTGTCATTTTCCTCCTTGTGTTGGAGTTTTCCCTTTATTATTCTTTGAAGGGCTGGATTTGTGGAAAGATATTGTGTGAATTTGGTTTTGTCATGGAGTACTTTGGTTTCTCCATGTATGGTAATTGAGAGTTTTGCTGGGTATAGTAGCCTGGGCTGGCATTTGTGTTCTCTTAGGTTCTGTATAACATCTACCCAGGATCTTCTGGCTTTCATAGTCTCTGGTGAGAAGTCTGATGTATTTCTGATAGGTCTGCCTTTATATGTTACTTGACCTTTTTCCTTTACTGCTTTTAATATTCAATCTTTATTTAGTGCATTTGTTGTTCTGAGGAATTACTTTTCTGGTTCAGTGTATTTGGTGTTTTGTAGGCTTCTTTTATGTTCATGGGCATCTCTTTCTTTAGGTTAGGGAAGTTTTCTTCTATAATTTTGTTGAAGATATTTACTGGTCCTTTAAATTGAAAAACTTCATTCTCATCTATAGCTATAATCTTTAGGTTTGGTCTTCTCATTGTGTCCTGGATTTCATGGATGTTTTGGGTTAGGATTTTTTATTTTGCATTTTGCATTTTCTTTGATTGTTGTATCCATGTTTCTATGGAATCTTCTGCACCTGAGATTCTCTCTTCCATCTCTTGAATTCTGTTGCTCATGTTCCCATTTATGGTTGCTGATTTCTTTCCTAGGCGTTTTATCTCCAGAGTTGTCTCCCTTTGTGATTTCTTTATNGTTTCTACTTCCATTTTCAAATCCTGGATGGTTATGTTCAATTCTTTTACCTGTTTTATAGTGTTTTCCTGTAACTCTTTAAGGGATTTTTGTGTTTCCTCTTTTAGGGCTTCCTGTTATTTACCTGTGTTTTCCTGTATTTCCTTCTTAAAGTCCTCCATCATCATCATGAGAAGTGACTATAGATCCATGTCTTGCTTTTCTGGTATGATGATGAATCCAGGACTTGCTATGGTGGGAGAATTTCGTTCTGATGTGGCCAAGTACCCTTAGTTTCTGTTGCTTCTGTTCTCATGCTTGCCTCCTACCATCTGATCATCTCAAGTGCTTGCTGCTCTCAATATATCTGATTGGAGCCTGTCCTTCCTGTAATCCAGGTTGATTCAGGACTCCTCAGAGTACAACTTTCTCTATGATCCTGTGATTCCAGGCACCTGTGAACCTGAGATTTTGGGTGTGTCAGAGTTCTTGGCAGTAAACATTCCTCTGAGTCCCTGAGATCTTGGAGTGACCAAGCTCCTATTATCCTGGGATACTGGAATCCTAAGATCCTGGGCAAGTTACAGCACCTGGAAGTGGTGTCTCTGCTGAAGATCTTGGGGATGTCTGGTGGGTTTGAAACCAAGGTATACCAATATCAATCAGAAGGAACCCTAGCCATTGGTCAGGGATGGCTCTCAAGTCCTTGCTCCTGCTGTCATGGGCCTGTCACAATTGGATTGGAAGTGATGTTGTCTTCCACTTACCAGTGATCCTAAGATCATGTGGAGAGTTCTCTGGGTACCATGGAAATATCTGCAGAGCTCGTGCCCAAGGTCTCTGTTCCCATTTTTAATAGGGTTATTTGGTTCTCTGGAGTCTAACTTCTTAATTTTATTAAAAATGAATATGGGATATTAACTCTCTACCGGATTTAAGAATGGCAAAGATCTTTCCCCAAACTGTTGGTTGCCATTTTGTCCTATTGACAATGTCCTTGGCCTTACAGAAGCTTTGCAATTTTATGAGGTCCCAATTTGTCTATTGTTGATCTTAGCAAATAAGTCATTCATTTTCTGTTCAGGAAAATTTCCCTTGCCACCATGTGTTCCAGGCTTTTACCCACTTTCTCTTCTATTAGATTCAGTGTATCTGGTTTTATGTGGAGGTTCTTGATCCACTTAGACTTGAGCTTTGTACAGGGTGATAAGAATGGATCAATTTGCATTCTTCTACATGCTGAATGCCAGTTGAACCAACACCATTTGTTGAAAATGCTGTCTTTTTCCTACTGGATGGTTTCAGTTCCTTTGGCAAAGATCAGGTGACCATAGGTATGTGGGTTCATTTCTGGGTCTTAAATTCTATTCCATTGATCTACCTGCCTGTCATTGTACCAATACCATGCAGTTTTTATCACTATTGTTCTGTAGTACAGCTTGAGGTCAGGGATGGTGATTCCCCCAGAAGTTGTTTTATTGCTGAAAATAGTTTTTGCTATCCTGGGTTTTTGGTTATTTTAAATGAATTTGAGGATTGCTCTTTCTAACTCTATGAAGAATTGAGTTGGAATTTTGTTGGGGACTTCATTGAATCTACAGAATGCTTTTGGCAAGATGGTCATCATTACTATATTAATTCTGCCAATCCTTGAGCTTGGAAGACCTTCTAAGGAAATCTTCTGAGGTCTTCTTCGATTTCTTTCTTCAGAGACTTGAAGTTTTTGTACAGACCTCTCACTTGTTTGGTTAGAGTCACACCAAGATATTTTATATTGTTTATGACTATTTTAAAGAGTGTCATTTCCCTAATTTAAGTTTCATCCTGTGTATTCTTTGAGTAGAGTAAGGCTACTGATTTGTTTGAGTTAATTTTATTTCCAGCCACTTTGCTGAAGTTTATCAGCTGTCGGAGTTCTCTGGTGGAAATTTTAGGGTCACTTAAGTATACTATACCTTCTGCAAATAGTGCTATTTTGATTTCTTCTTTTCCAATTTGTATTCTGTTGACCTCCTTTTGTTATCTAATTCCTCTTGCTAGAAATTCAAGTACTATATTGAATAGATAGGGAGAGAGTGGGCAGCCTTCTCTAGTTCCTTATTTTAGTGGGATTGTTTTAAGTTTCTCTCCATTTAGTTTGAATTTGGGTACTGGTTTGCCTTATATTGCTTTTTACTATATTTAGGTATAGCCTTGAAATCCTGATCTCCAAGACTTTTAACATGAAGGGATGTTGAATTTTGTCAAAAGCTTTTTCAGCATCCAATGAGATGATCATGCTGTTTTTTTCTTTGTTTATGTAGTGGGTTACTTTGATGGATTTCCATACATTTGACCATCCCAGCATCCCTGGAATTAAACCTACTTGATTGTGATGAG
Organism: Mus pahari; assembly: GCF_900095145.1. NCBI lineage: Eukaryota > Metazoa > Chordata > Mammalia > Rodentia > Muridae > Mus > Mus pahari. The sequence continues at coordinate 43,517,352 of NC_034598.1, forward strand.
TGATGGTTTTGATGTGTTTTTGGATTTAGTTTTTGAGAATTTTGTTGAGTAGTTTTGCATCAGTATTCATAAGGGAAATTGGTCTGAAATACTCTGTCTTCGTTGGGTGTTTGTGTGGTTCTTGTATCAATGTAACTGTGACTTCATAGAATGAAGTGGGTAGTGTTCCTTCTGTTTCTATTTTGTGGGATAGTTTGAAGAGTATTGGTATTAGGTCTTTAAAGGTCTTATAGAATTCTGAACTAAACCCATCTGGCCCTGGGTTTTTTTGTTGTTGTTGTTGGGAGACTTTAATGAGTGTCTTTTACTGCTTTATGGGTTAATGGATGGGTTTGATGGTTTATCTGATCCTGATTTAGTTTTGGTAGCTGGTATCTGTCTAGAATATTGGCTATTTTATCCCCATTTTCCAGTTTTGTTAAGTATAGTCTTTTGTAGTAGGATCTGTTTATTTTTGGATTTTATCACTTTCTTTTGTTATATATCCCTTTTCATTTTTGATTTTGTTAATTTGGATACTGTCTCTGTGCCCTCTGGTTAGTCTAGCTAAGGTTTATCTATCTTGTTGATTTTCTCAAAGAACCAGCTCCTGCTTTTGTTGATTCATTGTATAGTTCTTTTTGTTTCTACTTGGTTGATTCCAGTCCCGAGTTTTATTAATTCCTGTACTTTAACTCCTTTTGAGTGTATTTGCTTCTTTTTGTTCTAGAGCTTTTAGTTGTGCTTTCAAGCTGTTAGTTTATCCTCTTTCCAGTTTCATTTTGGAGCTATGTGCTTTCTTCTTAGCACTGCTTTCACTGTGCTCCATAAGTTTGGGAATGTATGTTTTGCCTTCATTTTTATCAAGTTCTAAAATGTCTTTAATTTTTTTTTCTTTATTTCTTCCTTGACCAAGTTATCATTGAGTAGCGCATTATTCAGCTTCCATGTGTATGTGGGCTTCCTGTTTTCTTTTATGTTGTTGTTGTTATTGAAAAATAGCCTTACTCTGTGGTGATCTAATAGGATGCATGCGATTATTTCAATCTTCTTGTATCTGTTAAGGGCTGTTTTGTGACCAATTATGTGGTCAATTTTGGAGATGGGACAATGAGTTTCTGAGAGGAAAGTATATTATTTTGTTTTATGATGAAATGCCCTATAGATATCCGTTAAATCTATTTGTTTCATAATTTCTGTTAGTTTCCATGTGCCTCTGTTTATTTTCTGTTTACATGACCTGTCCATTGCTGAGAGTGGATGATGGAGTCTCTCACTATTATTGTGTGAGGTACAATGTGTGCTTTGAGTTTTAGTAAAGTTTCTTTTATGAATGTGGGTGCCCTTGCATTTGGAGCATAGATGTCCAGAATTGAGAGTTTATCTTGGAAGATTTTTCCTTTGATGAGTATGAAGTATCCTTCCTCATCCTTTTTGATACCTTTTGGTTAAAAGTCAATTTTATTCAATATTAGAATGGCTACTCTAGCTTGTTTCTTGGGACCATTTGCTTGGTAAAATTCTTTCCAGCTTTTTCTTGGTGGTAGTGTCTGTCTTTGCCACTGAGGTTGGATTCCTGTATGCAGCAAAATACTTGGTCCTGTTTACATACCCAGTCTGTTAATCCATGTGGGTTTTTTTTAGGGGGGGGGGCTGAGACCATTGATGCTAAGAGATATGGAATAGTGATTTTTGCTTCCTGTTATTTTTGTTGTTAGAAGTGGAATCATGTTTGTGATTTGTTTTTGTAATGGAAAACCTTAGTTTCTCCATCTATGGTAATTGAGAGTTTTTCTGGGTATAGTAGCTTGGGCTTACATTTCTGTTCTGTTAAGGGTCTGTATGATATCTGCTCAGAATATTCTAGCTTTCATGGTCTCTGGAGACAGGTCCAATTTAATTCTGATATGTCTGCATTTATATATGTTACTTGACCTTTTCCCCTTACTGCTTTTAATATTCTTTGTTTTGTGCATTTTTTGTTATGACTATTATGTTCTTGGAGGAATTTCTTTTCTATTCCAATCTATTTGGAAGTATGTAGGCTTCTTGTATGTTTATTGTCATCTATTTCTTTAGGTTAGGCAAATTTTCTTATATAATTGTGTTGAAGATATTTACTGACCTTTTAAGTTCAGAGTCTTCACTGTCATCTATACCTATTATCCTTAGATTTGGTCTTCTCATTGTGTCCTGAATTTCCTGGATATTTTGGATTAGGAGCTTTTTGCATTTTGTGGTTTCTTTGACTATTGTCTTACTGTTTTCTATGGTATCTTCTGCACTGAGATTCTCTCTTCTATCTCTTGCATTCTGTTAGTGAGGCTTATATATATGACTCCCGATCTCTATCCTAGGTTTGTTTTTTATCTCCAGGGTTGTCTCTCTTTGTGATTTCTTTATTGATTCTATTTCCATTTTTTAGGTCCTGGATTGTCTTGTTCAATTCCTTCACCTGTTTGGTTTTGTTTTCCTGTAATTCTTTAAGGGATTTTTGTTTTTTCTGTTTAAGGGCTTCTATCTTTTTATCTGTGTTCTCCGTATTTCTTGAAGGTAGTTATTTATATTTTTTTAAAAGTCCTCTATTATCATCATGAGGTATGATTTTAAATGAGAGTCTTCCTCTTCTGTTTGTTGGGGTATCTAGGACTTGCTGTTGTGGGAGAACTGGGTTCTGATGATGCCAAGTAGCTTTGGTTTCTGTTGCTTATGTCTTTTCCCTTGCCTCTCACCATCTGGTTATTTCTGTTGTTAGCTGGTCTTTCTGTCTCTGACTGTGGCTTGTCCCTCCTGCAAGCTTATGTGTCTGCACTCCTGGAAGACCAGTTCTCTCTGGGAAGAATTTGAGTATGGAGACCTGTGGTATAGGGTCAGCTCTGGGACTTAGACAGAAACTTGTAGGATCCTGTTCCTGGCTGTTCCTTGGTTCCTGTGTCCTGATGGTTCTGGGCAGGTCTGTCTTGGGTTAGGAGTATGAGCAGAAGTGGTGGTCCTACCTGTGCTCTCAATTGTGTCAGCACTCTTAGGAGTCCAGCTGTCTCCTTGTGGGACTTGGGAATGGAGGTCTGTGTCACAGGGTCCCATCTGGGCACAGATGGAAACTGGAAGGATCCTGTCCCAGGCTTCTCCTTGGTTCCTGTGTTTTGGAAGCACCAGGCAGGTTTCTCAGAGCAGAAGTGGTGGTCCTAGTTGTGCTCATAGGTGCGTCAGTACTCCTGGGAGACCAGCTGTCTCCTAGCGGACCTGCATATTGTTTGTTCACTTCTTATGGGTAGAACACATTTTGGGTCAAAATTTCAACTTTTAAGAGCAATTGGTCCAAAATTTTCTTTGCTAAATCTTTCTGTGGTTTAGGTATCAGGGTGACTGTTGCTTCATAGAATGACTTTGGGAATGGTCTTTTTGTTTCTATTTTGTGAAATCATTTGTGGAGTGTTGCTATCAATTCTTCTTTGAAAGTCTGGTATAATTCTGTGCTAAAGGCATCTCCCCCTCCCCTGCCTTTTTAAATGATGGTTTCTATTTCCTTGGGGGTTATAGAACTTTAAACAATGTATTTGATCTTTGCTAAGTGATGTCTGTCTAGAAAATCATCTATATCAGTAAGATTTTCCAATTTTGTGGCATACAGGTTTTAAAGTAAGACCTAATGATTCTTTGAATTTTCTCATTGTCTGTTGTTATGTCTCCTTTTTCATTTCTGATTTTGTTTATTTGGATACTGTCTCTTTGCCTTTTAGTTAGTTTGCCTAAGGGTTTGTCTATCTTGCTAATTTTCTCAAAGAACCAGCTCTTAGTTTTGTTGATTCTTTATATTGTTTTCTTTTATTCTAAATTATTGATTTTTAGCCCTGATTTCGATTATTTCACACCCTCTACTTCTCTTTGATGTGTTTGCTTTTTTGGAAGAACCTTCAGATGTAGTTTTAATTTGGTGGATTGAGAACTTTCTAATTTCTTTGTGGAGGTATTTAGTGCACTGCTTTCATTGTGTGGCATAACTTTAAGTATGTTGTACCTTCATTTGATTGAATTCTAGGAAGTCCTTAATTTCTTTCCTAACCCAGATATCACTGAGTAGACAGTTGTCTAATTTCCAGTAGTGTGTAGGCTTTCTGATGTTTCTCTTGTTTTTGCAATTCACCTTTAATTCATGGTGATATAAGATACAAAGTGTAATTTCAATTTTCTTGTATCTGCTGAGGCTTGCTTTGTGAATATTTGGTCAGTTTTGGAGGAGAATTCATGAGCTGCTGAGAAAAGGGTACATTCTTTTGTGTTTACATCCCACTAACTGCCCCCCTGTCACTCCTTCCCACAATCCTTCCTCCTGTCTTTACCCTTCTCCTCTGAGTGGGTGGGGGTGCCCTGGGTATCCCCTCCACTGGAACATCAAGTCTCTGAAAGGCTAGGCCCTTCCTTTCCCACTGAGGCCAGACAGGGCAGTTCAACTCTAGTAGAGCATATCCCACTTATAGGAAACACTGTTTGGGATAGCACCCATTCCATTTGCTTGGAACCCACATGAAGACCAAGCTGTGCATCTGCTACATATGTGTGGGAAGACCTAGGGCAAGCCTGTATATGTTTTTTGTTGGTGGTTCAGTCTCTGAGAGTCCCAAGGATTCAGGTTAATTGATTGTGTTTGTCTTCCTGTGGAGTTCCGATCCTCTCCAGGGCTGCAATCCTTCTTCCCATTCTTCTATAAAAGCTCACAAGCTCCTTTCAGTGTGGCTATGGGTGTTTGGATCTGTCTGAGTCAGCTGGTGGGTGCAACCTCTTAGAAGACAGCCATGCTAGACTCCTGTCTTCAAGTGTAACAGAGTACCATTAATAGAGCCAAAGATTGGTGCTTGCCCATGTGATGGATCTCAATATGGTCAAGTTATTGTTTCATCATTCTCTTAGTCATCATAAACTCTATTAACTTGTGCTTGAAATGTTCTTATAACTCAAAAGATTTTAAATATAACTTTATTGGATGTGGCACTCTTGATATTCTATTGCTAAACTTGAAATACATCATTTTATGTACTCTTGTATTTTAGCATTTCAGAGAGATCTGATGTTATTCTTACTTTCTTGCCTTTAAGAGAGAGGTGGCCTTTCCCCTTCAGCTTTTAAAAACATTTTTTCTTATTCTTGATAATTTCATACATAAGTCCAATGTTTTTCATCACATCTTTTTCTATCTTATCCTCTCTAAATCTTCCTGCATCTCTTTCTAGTTTTCATATAAAGTTTACGGGCATAAGCCGATATCAACTGGGGTGTAGACTACCTACCACAGGCAATCCTATTAAAGAAAACTGACTTTTCCTTACTCAGTGCTAAGTAGCTTTTTAGCTAGGGTCTTGGTCTCCTGAGACTTTTATCTCAATACTGCAGTGTTGACTGTATTGACTTAATACTGTCCATATCTCATGCCAAAAGCCATAGTTTGTGGAGATATCCATCTTTGACCATGTTCATTTAAGGTTCTCAATGGTATTCACTTACATGTCTGCTTCTCTCTCATCAAATACTATCTATCTCTATAGATTTTGTGCTCCTCCCAGATCTGTTTTCTCTCCTAATAATTCTTAAACTTTGCCTTTGGAATGTCTATAACTATTCTTGGGAATTGTGGTTGTATTATATTTTTTTCACTAATGTTTCTAAAGAGTATTTCTTCAGCTTTGTCCTCCATTGCTGGTAATCTTTCTACACATATTCAAACTTATTAGAAATGCTTTCTTTGGGTTTGAGATTTATTGTATTAAACTTTCTATATTTAATCCATATGTTCTTCAGAATCTCACTTTATTTTCTGAAAATTTTTCTTATGTTATTTTGGCAAAAGATGTATTGATTTCCAATAAATATTTGGCTTCTTTACTGTTGACTTCCCTCTGTAAATCCTTGATTGTTTTCTTATGCTTGTTTGTTTTCCTTTTGATGTTGTAGATTATTTTTGCTAGGAAACTTGAAATCTTTGTCTGGAACTTTCTCTTCTGTCTTTAAAATCAGTAATTGAAGCCTTGGCATATTCTTATTGAGCAGTCTAAATATTTCAACCTGCTGATCCACTTAGACAAAACACAATACTATTACAGCAATGACATCAAACTTTAAAAAAAAATAGAAGTATACTAAAGATTAATTAACTAGTACTCAATGTAACCAATGGCTATAAAACAGAAAATGATAAATCTACTTGGTACAAACTCAAAAATCATTTAAGGTAAAAGTAGAAGTGATAAATGAAGTAGGTAAAGTATGAAGACAGGGAAACAAAAAAATCAAGTTTAAGTAAAGAAGGAAAGGAGAATATTAGAAAATAATAAAGTGTCTGCATCTCTTCCTTCTACAGGAAAGTCATGTGCTGTGGTCACAATATGAATTGTTATTTTACAGATCCCAGCTTTCAGTTCACTACTTTTGTCAGCTTTGTGAATTTTCAAATCATTTCTCATGGGAAAAGAGCGTTTTTTACTTATCTTGACTCACTTAGTCACAGTAATGCAGCTTCTAGTTCATCATCTCATCCAGAAATCTGCAAAATCTCTTAACTTACTTTTTTGTTTGTATCATTAAACTCCATTCTATAAAAATTTTGTTCATAAATATAATGTGTTATGATAAATCTCACACCAGTCTCTTTTATTTTCCTTCTACCCATTTCTTTAAAAATCTGTTTTTAAAATATTCAGTTCTTGGTTTTGTTCCAATTATATTAATCCAATTATATTAATATCTCCATTCTGCCCTCCCTACAGACTCTCCTATGACCCTCTTCACTTTGAAGCTGATAGCTTCTTTTACTTTAAGTATTATTATTGCACACATCAATCTATAAAACGTTCCAGTATTTAGTGCATGTAGTACTTACTAGTCACTAGTGGCTAACATATATTTATGCATTTTTGTGTTTATTAGGCTTTATTAATATCCTTTTTAAAGTATTTTTCTTATCTTTCAATTATCTACTATTTGTGATTGTGTTCAAGTTTCATTTCTGTTGCTGGGATAAAATATTCTGACAAGGAGACACATAGGGAATAAAGAGGTTTGTTTATATTTAAAATTTCATGTTATAGTCCATCATTTATATATATATCCCCCAGTGTTGTGAATACATCTTCAGAAGTTTGATTGCATCTTGTACATTCTAAAAAACTAAAATCAAATGTAATTTGGAACCCAGTTTCTGCTGCAAAGGCTAAGAATACCCAGGAGTTTACCACCTGAGAATAAAGAGAGTTTACAGATGGACAGAACCTAATACCATGAAACAAAAAAAAATTAGAATAAAGCCACAAAACAAAACAAGATAAAACAAAAACACAGAAAGTATGGAAGGAAAGGTTTAACGCCACCTTCCTTCTTCTCTGACTCAGAGAGTGATTCACACCAGATCCCATCCCAATTAAACAGGGAAAATGCCTTGGCAAGGATGCCCATAGATACCTATTTAGCTACACATGAAGCAGTGTACTCATAATGGAGGCCTGGAAGGCAGCTGGATCTCTGACTATACTGAATAGGGTGGTTAGAGAAGCACCACATTTCACCTTTGAAAAACTCAAAAGATTCTCTCTTTTGTTTCTGACCTCTGAAATAAATTAATATTATTTACATTATGTAGGTAAAGGATTATTTGCAATATAATGAGTTACTGACCAAGTTATACACCTCCATAGTAAAATGTTTCTTTATCTCCAGCAGCTATCAATTTAGAGTAGTTCCTAATATAGGATTGGGCTTTATATTCTCTTTTTCATCTATCATGAAATATTGGTGGTCTGTACCTTGTGCTGATATTTACAGGTACTGTTATCTGTGGATTCTTGAGACTAACAGGATTTTACAGCACTTTTTTACAACACAAAATCCTTCCACTCTTTTGCTCTATCAGTCTTTTCTTCTGTGGTATTGCCTAAGCCTAGGGGAGATGGTATTATTGTTCCCCTATGGTCAAACACTCAAGAGTTCGGTCAAAGCTATAGAATCATTAATACTATACAAGCCACAGATATACAGAAACTATGTTGAAAAATTTTGATGTATCAAAGATAGAGAAATAAAATAAAAAGGAGAGAACAAAGAAAAGAGAAATATTGGTTACTATGCTTTATATGTGGAGGATATCATCCTTAGTGAGTTAACCCAATCACAAAAGAAGTCACTAGATATGCACTCACTGATAAACGAATATTAGCCCAGAAACTTAGAATACCCAAGATACATTTTGCAAAACACAAGAAAACCAAGAAGGAAGACCATCGTGTAAGAGGTGCTACCATCTCGCCAGCAAGAACAAAGCGACACATCGTTAGGATCCTTCTGTAGTAAAGCTTTAATGCATAAGCTACTCGAAAGCGGAGACCCCGAGGTGAAAAACCCTCTCCCTTATATAGGAAATGTTCTCTGCCTAGGACATGTAGCTCTCTGGTTGGCTGCTCACTATCGTCCCAGATGAAGCCACGGGACAGGCAGGGCGCAAGGGATGGAAATTTACCCAGCACATGCGCAGACCGCTTGTTTACCAGTTAGAACACCGGATGCCAGCGCCATCTTGCCATGGAGATTGTGAGGACGGCTCCCCACAATCGTGCGGATACTTCATTCCTCCTTAGAATAAGGAACAAAATACCCATGAAAGGATATAAGTACAGAGACAAAATTTAGAGCTAAGATGAAAGGATGGACTATCCAGAGACTACCCCATCCAGGGATCCATCCCATCATCAGCCACCAAACCCAGATACTAATGCACATGCCAGCAAGATTNTGCTNAAGGGACCCTGATATAGNNGCCTCTTGTNAGGCTATGCCAGTGNCNGNCAAACACAGAAGTGGATGCTCACAGTCAGNTATTGGATGGANCACAGGGCCCCCAATGGAGGAGCTAGAGAAAGTACCTAAGGAGCTGAAGGGGGCTGCAACCCTGTAGGTGGAACAACAATATGAACTAACCAGTACTCCCTGAGCTTGTGTCTCTAGCTGCATATGTAGCAGAAGATGGCCTAATCGGTCATCATTGAGAAAAGAGGCCCCTTGGTCTTGCAAACTTTATATGACCCAGCACAGGGGAATGCCAGGGCCAAGAAGTGGGGGTGGGCAGATAGAGGAGCAGGGGCAGAGGAAGGGTATGTGGAACTTTCGGGATAGCATTTGAAATGTAAATAAAGAAAATAATAAAAGAATATATCCCCCCCAAAAAAGAAAGGTCACATGCAGCCCAGGATCTTCTCAGATTCCTTATATATTTGAAGAAGACGCTGAAGTTCTCATAGCCCTGCCTCAGTCTTCATCATCATTGTGCCTACTTAATGTGGTGTTGACAGTTAAACACATACTTTGTGCATTGTATTGATGTCAGATCCAAGGGAAACTCTACTTCCAATATTCTGGTGGTTAGAAAAAAGCCAGTATTCCTTAGGAACTTGTAAAATCAGTTCCTCACTATGAAAAGTAGCCATCTCCCTTATCACTGGCAGAAGGGTCAAGTGGCTACCCAATGTACATACTGGCCTCTAGTGTTCCTCAGTATCACCAGTAACCCTTGCATATTTTATAGTTCATGCTAGACTCCTAGCTCTTCTCAGCTCTCCACTGTCTTGTCTACACTGCGGCTCATGGTCTTTCCTCCCCTCAGCTACTTATTCTCTATACTCATACCATATAACCCTGGTATTTTGTTTCTGCACTCTTTTTGCCTCCTCTATTCTGTGTCTGTGTCTGTGTCTGTGTCTGTGTCTGTGTCTGTGTCTGTGTCTGTGTCTGTGTCTGTGTCTGTGTCTGTCTATGTATCTATGTATCTATGTATCTATGTATCTATGTATCTATGTATCTATGTATCTATGTATCTATGTATCTATGTATCTATCTATCTATCTATCTATCTATCTATCTATCTATCTATCTATCTATCTATCTGCTCTGTTTCTGCTTCTCTTATGAGCAAGTTCAGTTTGCTGGCCATGATGGGTTTTAGTAGTCTCTTTTTCTTCTCTGATGATAAACATTCTTCTACTTAATCATTCTATCAATCAGTCACATCATAAGTTTACACCATTAATACTCACCCAACCAGGCTCTAATACTCCCAGATTTAACTAGAGAAATAAATTTTTGTAATGAATATTGGTGAATATCCTATGGCTGTTCAAAGTACTGAAAGTAAGTAGTAGTTGAGAGTTCAGTCCTAACAGGACCTTAATACCCACCCAATATTCATAACTTATTTTATCTAGTAGAAATCTTATGTAGGCCCACACAGACAGGCACACATGCAAGGTAGTTACCTCTGAATATGACAAAGATGCTACAGCTATGACATCACAGCAACTAAATTAGGGAAATGATGAACTATTGACTACTGATAATGCTCATAGCTGCCTTATTTATGATAGCCAGAAACAGGAAACAACCTAGATATCCCACATCAAAGAATGGATACAGAAAATATGGTTCATTTACACAAAGGAATACTACCCAGTTATTAAGAATGAGGTCATTCTGAGTTTTGCAGGCAAATGGATGGAACTATAAAATACCATCTGGAGTGAGGTAACTCAGATCCAAAAAGACATGCATAGTATGCAGTCACTAATAAGTGGATATTAGCCAAAAAATGTACAGAATACCCAAGATACATTCCATAGAACTCAAAACGCTCAACAAACTGAAGTGCCCAAGTGAGGACGCCTCAATCCCATTTGGGAGATAGAAGAAAGCAATCACAATTGGGGAAATAGGGAGGGACCTGGGGAGGAAAGTGGAAAGTGGTTGGGGGGTTTGGGGTGGGGGAGAGGGAAACCTGCTTTGGTATTGGGTGAGGTAAAAGTACTAAAGCCCTGAGGGCCAGCAGAAAGAATCTAAACAGGCAACCTCAGAAAATAGGAGGTCATGAGAATCCCTCCCAAATGCACCAGAGACATGTGATGTAAGAAACTCCCAGGATTCACCCCGGACAGTAGGGAGAGGGAAATTACAGAGCCCACCTCTAGCAGGAAGACAGGACATCAAGAAAGGGATGGGGTTGCCATCCCACAGTCAGATCTCTGACCCATAATTGTTGCTGTCTGAAAGAATTACGGGGATGGAAATGAAGGAAAAGAAGGTCCAGCGACAGGCCCAAAGTGGGATCCAGCTCAAGGGTAGTTCCCAAGACCTGACACTATTACTGAGGCTATGGAGCACTCACAAAATGGGACCTATCATGACTGCCCTCCAAAAGACCCAGCAAGCATCTGAAAGAGTCAGATGCAGACATTTGCACCCAACCCATGGACAGAAGAAGCAGCTGGCCCCTGTTGTTGAAATAGGGAAGGCTAAAAGAACCTGAAGAGAAGGACAACTCTGTAAGAGGACCAGAAATCACAATTAACCTGGACTCCTGAGATCTCTCAAACACTGGACCACCAAACAGACATCATACACCAGCTGATATGAGGCCCCTAACACACATACAGTAGAGAACTTCCAGGTCTGTGTTCATTCACAGATGTTGCACCTAATCCTCAAGAGACTGGAGGCCCCAGGGTGTTTAGAGGTCAGGTGGGGTGGGGGATGGGGGCATCTACGTGTAAATGGGGTGGGGTGGGAAGGAGGTGTGGGATGTGGAGCAGAAGGAGTGTGGATGGGGGGTGAGGAATGGAATATGGAGTGCAAAATTCAAATTAAAAATTAAATTAAATTAAAATTTTTCTTATTGTGGGACAATCATTCTATTTAGTATTGTGACCACTGAAGTCTCAAACAGCCTTCAGTGCATAGTTCTATACTCATGGCCAAAAAGATAATATTTTCTAATCTCAGTGAGTATGAAAACATAACAAAACAATTCATTGGGGAAAGGCAGACCAGTAATAACAGTAGGAGGGAATTAGGATTGATTTGTGATAATCAGAATGCATGCGATATTTGTATGAACTTGTCACAGAGTAAGCTCAGTAAGAGTTAAAGGAGATAGCATAAATTTGGGGTTGAAAGTTTTGTGGGTTGATTAGTGTCTCTAATTCTCCACTGGGGTTCTTGTCTGGCTAGAGGAGGTGACCTCTTTAAGTTCCATGTCCTCAATGTAGTAAGTCACAGCTAAGGTCACCTCCATTGATGCTTGAGTGACTCCCTTATCCCAGGTCTCCGTTTTATGCTGGAGATGATGTCTACCTCCTCACTCCTGTCACTTACAGATTTCCATTCATTTCATGGCCATCTAGCAATCTCTCCTGTGCTTTTCTACACCTGACACCAAATCCCCCATTCTTCTGCCCAAATCTTTTCCCTCCCAGTTATCTCCCTCCATCTGCCTGTTATGACTCTTTTATTCCCCCATCTAAGTGAGGCTCAAGCTTTCCCACTGGGGCCTTCCTTTGTGTCTGTGGAGTGAAACATGGTACCTATATGTTATGTTATTTTCCATTTTTAAGTAAGTACATACAGTGCATGTCCTTTTGGGTCTGGGTTACCTCACTTAGGATGATATTCTCAAGTTCCATTCATATACCTGAAGGTCTTGTTTTTTAATAGGTGATTAGTATTCCATTATGTAGATATACCACATTTTTTTCATTTTTATTGGTTATTTTTTTTATTGACATTTCAAATGTTATCCCCCTTCCCAGTTTCTCCTCCACAAACCCCCATTCCTTCCTGTTTCCTGCCTCAATGAGGGTGCTCCCCGACCTACCTACCCACTCCTGCCTCAGCACTCTAGTGTTCCCATACTCTGGGTCATTGAGCCTACTCAGGACCATTTTCTTTACCCATTCTTCATTTGAAGGAAATTTGGATTGTTTCCAATTTCTGGCTATTATTAATAAAGCTGATATGAACATAGTTGAACAAATATCTTTGTTGGATGGTGGAACATCTGTTGGTATATGACTAGGAGTAGTATAGCTGGGTCTTGAGGTAGAACTGTTCCCCATTTTCGGAGAAACCACCAAAGTGGTTTCCAAAGTGGTTGTACAAGTTTTCACTCCCACCAGCAGTGGAGGAGTGTTGCCCTTTCTCCACATCCTTGCCAGCATGTACTATTTCTTGAGTTTTTGATCTTAACCATTCTGATGAGTGTCAAATGAAACCTCAGATTTGTTTCATTCTGCATTTTTCTGATGACTAAGGACTTTGAACATATCTTTAAGTGCTTCTGGGCCATTAGATATTTTTCTATAGAGAATTTTCTGTTTAGTTCTGTACCTCATTTTTAATTGGGTTATTTGGGTTGTTGGTATATAACATCTTGTGTTCTTTGTAAATTTTGGATATTAACAGTCAGTCAGATGTGGGGTTGATGAAAATCCTTTCCCAGTCTGTGGGATGCTGATTTGTCCTATTTTGAGTGTCTTTTGCCCTAGAAATGTTTTGCACTTTTATGAGGTCACATTTATCAATTGCTGATTTTAGACCCTGAGCCATTTGTGTTCTGTTTAGGCAACTTTTTCCTGTACCAATGCATTCAAGGGTATTTCCCTCTTATTTTGTATGATATTTATTGTATCTGGCTTTATGTTGAAGTCCTTGATCCAATTGCACTTTAGTTTTTAGTAGGGTGTTAAGTAAGGATCTGTTTTCCTTCCTCTACATGCAGGCATCAGCTATTCCAGCACCATTTGCTAAAGATGTTTAAAATTTTCCACTGTATGGTTTTAATTTCTATATCAGAAAACAAATGTGGGGGAGGGAGCAGAGACTGAGAGAGGGTATGGCTAACCAATAACCAGCACAAACTGAGGCCTGGCCTACGTGCAAGCACGAATTCCTAACACTATTAATGGTTCTCTGTTATGCTTGCAGACAGGAGCATGTTCTCTTCTGACTCAGCTGATTCAGACAGATAGAGACATCCACGGCCAAACAGTGATGGAGCTTGGAGATTCTTATGGAAGAATAGGAGGGAGGATTGTGGCCCTGAAGGCATAGGAACTCCATCAGAAGATCAACAGAGTCAACTCACCTGGACCCTTTGGGCTCTCTGAGTCAACCACCAACAAAGAACATACAGTCTGGATCTAGGCCTCCCCAGCCATATGTAGCAGATGTGCTGTTTGACCTTCATGTGTGTCCTGAACTACTGGATTGGGGGCTATCCTAAAATCTGTTGCCTGTACCTGGGATATGTTCTACTAGCTGGGCTAACTTCTCTGGTCTTGGAGGGGAAGCATTTAAGTGACCTGAAGTGCCAGGAGGGGGAGAGAAATTCTGGGTGCCCCCACATGCTCAGAGAAGAACATGAGGGGGTATGGAGAAAGAACTGTGGGAGGGATGACCTTGAAGGGCATAGTGTGCAGAATGTAAATTGAATAAGTAAAATAAGATACAATTAAATTAAAAAAGTTAAAGGAGAGGCTGGCCAGATGAATCAGTAGTTAGCTGATTTGCTACCATGCAGACAATCCAGGTTTAGTTCTTAGAACACACATCATATCCCACACCCAACTCTAATTCTAGTTCTACAGGATCTGAACTTGTCATCTGGCCCATGGAGGCACATGCACTGTATCTATCTATCTATCTATCTATCTATCTATCTATCTATCTATCTATCTATCTATCTATCTATCTATTTATATATATTCAGGAAAACAACAACAATAATATTTTTGAGAGCAGATGTGAACACTTTTCTTACATTTCAGGGATTTTTGTGAGATCCACTGACTAATATTTTAAAGATTCACAAGATTGACTTAAGAGAGGCCATTTGGATTAGTCTTTAGGAAAGTGTCAATTGAATAATGGTGCCAGGAGACAAAACCTTTAGAGAGTAGTTAAGGTCATGGAGAAGAGACAACCAAATTCATTGGACCTCAGGAATCAGCAAAATTAAATTCTTGGCTTTCTAGACCCGTGTCCCAGAGGGTAATCAGCTACTTAAAGGATAATGATGTAAAATTAGGGAAATGTGCCAATGAGCAAGTGTAGGATACTTTACCCTTGTCTTCTGCTGACCTTCACAGTGTGCAGCCTTGGACAGAAGCTGGAGAGATAGTTCACACTTCTTCTGGATTCTTAAGTGTTTTCAGTTCATTGTGCTGTGTGAACTGGTTCAGAGTTTCAGTCTCCACCATTTTCTGGGAAGCTTGAGCTGCCATTCAGGAATTCTTCAAAGAGAGTGGTCAGGTGAGTTTCAGAACTCTGTAGACACTGCAAGAGAGTGTTAAAGAAAATTGGTCCTAGGTCTGTCCTTCTGAGGTCACTGGAGTGCCATACCTTGTTAGTGTAGTGGGGTTTCTCTGAGTGTGTACCTTGCCATTCCATCATTTTTTGCTCAGAATATTAAAGTGAGAAATAAATATTAAAGTAATCAATCCCAAGTTTCATTGATGACAAGAAATGGCAAAAACAAATCCTGAATGGAAGTGGAAACTGGGGTAGATGTAAAAGTATATTTCAGTGTAAGAAGTACCCAAGAGTCTTTACAGTTATAGTAGTAGGAGAATACAGGACTGGAGTGCAGAGAAATAGAGGCATTTTGTATTAAATGAGATTTATTAGACTGTTTTTGTGATGATGAGAAAGATCAGCAGAAGGCAATCTTACAAGTTGATAGGAAATGGTAATTAAATATCAACTTTTGCTGTGAATGTACATATACATGCAGGCACACACACACACACACACACACACACACACAGAAATTGTTCAAATCTCTGAGAGAGACTCAATATTTCTATAAAGTTTTTGTTTATTTCCTTTCTCTACTGAAAATGCCTATGAGGTCTTTTCTTGTATTCTGTTGTGAGAACTTTTATATTCCTGGTGTCAAATGTACTCTTTCAGTGTATGTTGTAGAGTCCCTTTACATTTATTTTTTTTACAAATTGCCCCCTTTTCATTTATTTCTTTATAATTCTTAGATGTGAGTTCATAATAATATTTAAAAGTTTGTTTTGTGTTAATTTATTATAATCAGTCATATTTTGTGTTCAATTGGCTTCTTCTTCTTCAGAGAATACACCAATGTGTCATTTACTTTTATCCTATTTTTCCATCAGGCCATTTTTACATACTTCTAGTGTGTCTCTTCATCTTTATTGTTCTTTATTTTGCTATTTTCATGTCTGTAATGAGATATAACCCTAAAGGGGGGAAGGTGCCAACTCATTTATTTATTACTTGCATGGTACTCATTCTTTTCATCATTTAAGCAACATCCATGTATTTGATTGGAGCATATTCGAACATGCAGCTCTTGAGACACATTAAGTTTTAATAAAGCTGCCTCCATGTATTTAGAGGTATTTTTAAAATCATATTTGTTAACTTTCAAGTCTTCAAAAGTTTGACTTTAAGTTACTTATCCTTTGTAATATCATCAAAAATGATCTTTTAGATATTTGGCTCATATTGAAACACATTAACAAAAATTAAGATGCATGCTATATAAAGTAGAAGGTGTCACTGAAGTCTAGGAAAGAAAAAATAAGAAGAGAAAATGAGGTTCAAAGTGCTATCAAATAATGCTTCATGAGTGCTGAAGACCTCATGACCTGCAGTATGCCAAGGGAATCACAGTTTGAAACTTATTACATATACTTTCACATCTAATATTTATTTCATAGAAATAAATAAAACATTACTTTAAAAACTGTACACTTGTAATTTATTACATGGTTTTTAAACAGAAAGCCATAAGAGAGTAATGGCAATTCTTACAACAAAAGTAGGTAATAAATGTTGAAGGAAATGGTAACAGTAAGTCCCTTGCCATGATCATCACATGCTGTGTACTTGTGTAGAATTATCCCTCTGTATACTATGCATATTAGAAGTTACTAGGGATTAATTCAAAGCCAAAATCAATGACAATACAATAGTAAAGGGCATGGTATCATAATTACCCTTCCTTTCACTCCCCTGTGCTTCTCTATCTTTATCCACACTAGAGAAAACATGTAATAGTAAAACTTAGTAGGACTGTAAACACAAAATGCAAAAGAACAAGAGAGGACACATGAGAAAATGTAGTAGAGAAGGGAAATGTGATTGAGATACTCTATATAAATATGTGGAAATGTCCCAATGAGCCACCGCACTTTGAATAAGCAAAAAACAGTGATGATACTAGATAAAACTAAAATGAAAAAACTCCATAATCCCGATGTGCTAAGGGGAGATTCTAATTAACACTGCCCTTTTCAGTTTCAGAGTTTCTTAGTATCTCTCAAAATGTCTTTTTACATATTATGTGTGCATACTTAATCATACATTGCTTATGAAATGCTCCAGTAGTATTCTAGGCCAGTCATTATACATTATATGTCTACTCCAATTTTCTTTTCTCTTTCTCAGCTTATCTTTTCGCTAAATAACAGCCACAGATATCAAAAAATGATTGTTCATAATACAGATTAGCTGTATTATGCCATGTAAAATACTGTACAATTGAGCCTGTGGAGCCATTGGGATGGTATTTTATGTTCTTTTTCATGGATTTTTAATTATACACATGCTGAAATAACAATTTTGCTTTTAGGTTAAACTGTGCTTCTCTTTATCTTCTCTCTCTCTCTCTCTCTCTCTCTCTCTCTCTCTCTCTTTCTCTTTCTTTCATTCTTTTTTTTTTTTTGAGACAGGGTTTCTCTGTGTAGCCCTGGCTGTCCTGGAACTCACTTTGAAGACCAGGCTGCCTCTGCCTCTCAAGTGCTGGGATTACTTCTCAATGAGAAGCAATTCTACTCGTCAGTGTCTAGCACTGCTCATCTATCATACAGGGAGTCTTAATTAGAAGCTGGGTTGTTTCTAAGCATCCTATGAGGCACAGAACATCCCACTACACAAAATGATCTGACCAGAATGTCACTTGTAACTATGCAGAAAGTCCTTTGTGTGATTTCCTCAAATTCATACATCACAGATATACATATACACATGCATGTCAAACACATAGCAGCAACTTCTATCTTTCCTTTCAGTTATACCTGCTTTCATACTCATCACTGCATCACCCCTCCTTGTCCTGTTATATGGTAATTGTTTTTAAATATTTTAGTTTTTATTCTCTTTCTCTCTCTTTCTCTATCTGTGTATGTGTGTATATTCACATTTATTAAAAGGGTGAATTCTGCTGAATGTGTACATAGAAAAATATATGTCATGCCATCACTCCAAAAGGTAGTAAACATGACTTCTTTATTTTCCTATATTCTTTTATTCATATACGCGAAGTTCTCTGTTTTTAATCAAACTCTATAAATTCCCTAAACACTGCCTGAATCATATTCAGCAGTAACATTATGTATTCATAATAATTTCTCATTAAAATTGTAGAATACATGACGTTTAGTGATAGGTTCAGAGAGTGAAAGAATGTCTATCAAGATTAACATTAGGGACTCTGTAAGAGGAACAATTCCTTGGAAACAATTCAGAAGTTAATTTGCTGAAATCATAAAATGTAGCATATCATTTCTATCAATGTGAGAGTAGTCATGTTATCTTGCCTTTATCTTGTCTCATAGACACATGTGACTGATGGAATCAGGCAACAGCACAAGAATAATTTCAAGTTTTTTTCTTCTTGGATTTTCAGAAAACCCACACCTTCAATTCCTCATTTTTTCACTGTTCCTGTCCATGTACCTGGTAACCGTGCTTGGGAACCTGCTCATCATCATGGTCATCATCTCACAGTCTCACCTGCACACACCCATGTACTTCTTCCTTGCTAACCTGTCCTTGGTGGACATCTATTTCACCTCCACCACTGTCCCAAAGATGCTGGTAAATATACAGACACAAAGCAAGGCCATTACCTATGCAGACTGTATTAGCCAGATGTTTTTCTTCTTGATTTTTGCAGAATTGGACAACTTTCTCCTGGCTGTGATGGCCTATGACCGATATGTGGCTATCTGTCACCCACTGTATTACACAGTCATTGTTAACCAACAGCTCTGTATACTGATGGTTCTGCTGTCCTGGGTTGTTAGCATCCTACATGCCTTCTTACAGACCTCAATTGTGCTACAGTTGACCTTTTGTGGAGATGTAAAAATTCCCCACTTCTTCTGTGAGCTTAACCAGCTGTCTCAACTCACATGTTCAGACAACTTTTCAAGCCACCTCATAATGAATCTTGTACCTGTTCTATTGGCAGTCATTTCCTTCAGTAGTATCCTTTACTCTTATTTCAAGATAGTGTCTTCCATACGTTCTATATCCTCAGTTCAAGGGAAGTACAAGGCATTTTCTACATGTGTCTCTCACCTTTCCATTGTCTCCTTATTTTATAGTACAGGCCTTGGAGTGTATGTCAGTTCTGCTGTGGTCCAAAGCTCTCACTCTGCTGCAAGAGCCTCTGTGATGTATACTGTGGTCACCCCAATGCTGAACCCCTTCATTTATAGTCTAAGGAATAAAGATGTGAAGAAAGCTCTGGAAAGACTATTAGAAGGAAAACTGTAAAGTGTATTATTGGGCTGGGTGAAGTTTCCATTATTACAGATTGTGAAGCTACAGAGCCAGAGATTGGGACTCTGTCTTCAGATCATAAAGGGATAAGATACATATGAATATTTTTGTAAGGTTTGGAGAAAGTGTTCAAAGGTAGAAGAGTAAATGCTGTTCTCCAGAGCAAAATTTATTTCCAAAGGACCTATTTGGACAGTTCATAACTGCCTGCGAATCCAGATGCATCACACTTTCTCAACTTTCTCAATACCTATAGTATCTACTCAGTCTCTGGGAGCTCCCAGAGGCTCGGGTCAGTTGGCTCTTGGTCTTCCTATGGGATTGCTATCCCTACATATTAGTGGGTGCCTACAATATCCCACAAACACTTGCGCATAAATAAAAATAAAATAGACCTTATAAATATAAACACATATTCCCTGGCATTTACATTATTCTCATTTCTGCTGTCTACATTATATAAGAAAGTCACGTTACTAAGATATTTTTCTATTATGCACATAATTTCTCCTCTATAATAGTCCTATCTTCCCAGAGTTATTCCAAACATATGACTCAATGTGTTTCAGTCAGCAACATTTGAAAATAATTTCCTCCTATGTAACATATATTCTATATACTAACATATGTTTTTGGTTTGTTTTGCTACCATTTAAGTAAATGTGGCTCTTTGTGTGTGTGAGAGAGTATTGAGGGGAACAAGGTTTGACAATGACTGCAGTTTTATATACTGTAGCTGCAGAAATCTAAAGCCTGTAGTTTGTCTATGCAGTCTGCTCTTCCTTTCATGTCATCATTGATCCTGTGAAGGCTCAACGCCCCATTATAGGGGAATGCCTTGACCAGGAATGGGAATGGGTGTGTTGGGGAGCAGGGGGAGGTGCATTAGATAGGGGATTTTTGGAAGGGAAACAAGGAAAGGGGATAACATTTGAAATGTAAATAAAGAAATTATCTAATAAAAAAAGAAATTGTAAAAATCTAAACAAAACAAAAAAACCTAAAAAACATTATCCAGATATTGTGGATTTTACATCCTAGTCTTTCTCTACCACTGATAAGATATTTTTTCATCTTAATTTTTTGTTATTAATTAATTATTTTATTAATTTACATCTCAAATATTGCCTCCAGAGTTCTTTCCCCAAGTCCTTCCCTATCGCCTCTGAAAGGGTGATCCTGTATCCTACCTTCCTGGGGCATCAAGTCTCTTCAGAATTATATACACCTTTTCCCACTGAGGTCAGAATAGGCAGTCCTGTCCTACATATGTACCAGGGGCCCCAGCCAGCTTGTATATGCTCTTTGGTTGGTAGCTCAGTCTCTGGGAGCGCCCAGAGGTCCAGGTCAGTTGACACTGTTGATCTTCCTGTGGGGTTGCTATCCCTTTCACGTCTTTCAATCCTTCCCCAAATCCTTCCATAGGGGCCCACAGCCTCAGTTCAATGATGGGGTGTGAGCATCTGATCTGTCTCAGTCAGCAGCTGGTAGAGCCTCTAAGAGGACAGCCATGCGAAGCTATTATCTGCAAGCACAACATAGCATCAGTAATAGTGTCAGGGTTTGGTTCCTACCCATGGGTTAGATCCCAAGTTGGGCTGGTCACTGGTCAACCATTTGTTCAGTTGCTGCTCCATTTTTGTCTCTGCATTTCTTTTAGACATGAACAATTGTGGGTCAAAGTTTTGACGGTGGGCTGGTGTCCCTATCTCTCCAATGGGCCTTGTACATCTGCTGGAAATCATCTCTTGCGGTTCTATCTTCCTCCCTTTGGGAATTTTGGCTAAGGTAACCCATATTAGGTCCCAGAAGCCATCCCCATCCCAGTTCTCTGGAACTTTCTAGAGGTTCCACCCACCCCATGTTCCTGGCAGCTGAATATTTTCATTCATACTCCTGGCCCTCTTAGTTTCTCTCCTGTCTTCCACCATACCTGATCCTGTCCCCCTTCCCTTTCCCTCTCCCCTTACTCACTCAGATTCCTCCTTCCCTCTGTTTTATTTATTTTATTTTTATTATTTCTTTATTTCATATTTGAATACATTCATTGACTTTCATATCATGTTTTAATTCATGTACATTAACAATTCAGAGGAATGTGTTTGTCCATCAAATTGTGCCAGTGACCAGCCCAGCATTCAAGGTAGACTTTGACAGGCAGTGATGTGGCAAAAGTTGCAATTGCTGGGGCAAATGTTGCTTACTGTTTGCTCATCGTTTTCTTCCTTTAACTCGGTGCTAATCTAAGGCCAAATGCTCATGCTTTCTGGTAATTTGAATCCTGCTATTAGAAGCAGGGGATTAAGAAAAAATGGCTTAGTTACTTGGCTCTTTTCTCTTTGGGTCAAGGGTTCCTTGCTGGCCAGCTGAGAGCCCTGAACTTTGTTAACTCTTTGTAAACCAGAGAGAAAAGAAAAGAAAAAAGAAAGAGATGAAAATGAAAAGAGTGATGCATGCAAAAAATACTTACCCTGGACAAAGCAAAGAAAAGAAGCCCCAATAAACCTTTATTTCTATGCTCATTATTTTACCATCTCTAAAAGAAAATTACTTCATATAACTGTCAGGTAGATCTGCTACAACAGGATAATTGATTACATGGTTTTTAAAACACTTTTACATGCTCTAAGTTTATACTATGTTTAAGCTAACGTCCATGTCGTAAATTTATAATGAGCTACGGCAAAATTATTTGCACCCTTTTCCTTTAAGGCTAGTACCTGACTAAAGATTCATTATCTTTTAGTAGTTCCATAAGTTCAGTATAAGTTTAAAGCAATAATTTTTGTCATGTTAGCACAGTTTTGTCAAGAGACTATCATCTGATTTGTGTCTTATTAGTTTTAATGTTTTGTGTAGATAAACTATTCAATATTTAATGTTTTGTCTTTGTACATATAATAAATTTTCCATTCCCAGTTTATGACCTTTAGTTACCTAGAAGGAATATTTTCCTAGATCATAAATTTGTTCCAAGCCTGCTTTCCTTTTCTAGTACAGTTGATCCATGCCACATTAAGGTTTACAGAGCTCTATTTCCAGCTTTCATTTTATAGAGGACTCGAAATTACTTATATAAGTTTTGAATTCTATAAAACTCATTACCAGGAACTATGAAATCACCAATTTTTCTACTCACTTTATTATATAAGAGTATATCTTCAAGCTGATTTTGTAGGAAACCAATAGGGGGAGAGAATACCTAAGAGTCATTAAGCTATGTAACCGTGACAGGAAAGCCATATCAGCAACAACAAAGAATCCTGGGATGAAGTCTTTAAGGACCCTGCATTCTTTTTTATTTTTAATAAATCATTTTGTTTATTCATCACAATATTAACAGATATTTTACACATTGGATTTCTAGACTCTAAATAAATTTGAAAAAACAGTATAAAGAGATTAGGGTTGTAAAATTATTGGTAATACATAAGCACCAATCAAATTTCCAAACACAGTTATAATATTTTAAA
>NC_034598.1:43540562-43547879 GCF_900095145.1 Mus pahari
ACCCTGTGTTCCATCCAATATCTGACTGTGAGCATCCACTTCTGTGTTTGCCAGGCCCTGGCATAGCCTCACAAGAGACAGCTATATCAAGGTCCCTTCAGCAGAATCTTGCTGGCATGTGCATTAGTATCTAGGTTTGGTAGAACCCTGCATTCTTTATGCTTACCCATTGCAGTCATGCAGAACAGTAGGCCATCTCCAGAAAAGTCACATATATTCCTTAGCCCTTCCTAGATGACTTCTGACAAAATTATAGTGTGATCACTCTTTTATATGAGTACATTCAAGTCTAACAATTTGAGATTGTATAATGCTTTATTGTTATGTTGCTAAACTTTCCAACTTGACAGTTTATGGTTTCAGTCTACCAGCATGGTTCTTGATTTTATTGATTATTATTATTATTATTTTGGTGTTTGGTTTTTGGTTTTTCAAGGCAGGGTTTCTCTGTATAGCCCTGGCTGTCCGGGAACTCACTTTGTAGACCAGGCTGTCCTCAAACTCAGAAATCTGCCTGCTTCTGCCTCCCGAGTGCTGAGATTAAAGGCATGCCCCACCACACCTGGCTTGATTTTATTGATACTTTTAATTTATCATCAGCATCGTCATTAGTATTGTGTATGTGTGTTTGTGTCCTTAGGTAGTATATGCTATAATGCAGTATGCTGTGAGTATATCATAGGACAACTTTGGGTAATCAGTTGTCTCCTTCTAATTTTAGGAGGGATCTAGAATCAAACTCAGTTCATGAGACTTGCTAAGAAAATACCCCATTGAAATACACACCACTATTTTTGGGATGACTATTTTCAGCTAGCACATACAAAATCAAATGAACTACAATGGCTAAGTGATGAATGGTCTAGTGGTTCTGTGTCATGTTGTGGAAAGGAGAGAGGCTAATGTGGCCTTAAAGGGCAATAATAGTGACATTTTCCTGAGAGAAGTGTTCTGTGTTTTGCCTGGTGCAGTTGTTAATACTGTGGGTGTGATACAATACTATATTTTGGTGACAAATTAATATCAGGAAAACATAGGGAAAGGATGAGAGGAAGTTTGCATATTTTTATGACATATGAGTCATAATCAGTAAATATCACCGAAACAATTGTAATTAAATGCAAATCACTAAAAATACACCCAGAAGCTTGTGGTTAATTCTAAATGCTGGAGGCAGAGTTCAGAAAGACTTACAGCTTTTGCCTAGTATATTAGTGACATTTCTAGTACCCACAAGGCTGCTCACACACAAAAGTATGTAACCTCAGTGTAAAGGAGATTTGACACCCTCTTCTGATGTTTCCAGCATATATATATATATATATATATATATATATATATATATATATATATATGCAGGCAAAACACTCAAGCACATAAGATAAAATAAATTTGTTTTTAATTAAAGAAGAAAATAATGTTGAAAATTTGACCTCTCCACTGTCTCAATCTTATTACTCTCTACACATAATTATTATAATGTAATATATGTCTAAATTATTGTAGCCTATTTCTTTAAAAAATTAAATATTTATTTAGCATATATTCACATCATTTCTCCTCCCCCTCCATATCTTTTTGTACCCAAGATTTATAGTCTCCTCTTTAACCATTTTAGTTACAAACAAATGTTTGAAAATATAAATGCAAACAGTTGAGTCCTTCAGTATTGCCAGTGTGCTTCTAGGACTGAACAACCACTTGTTATTGCATAACCAGTGAGGGGATTCATCCCTGGACAATACGAAAATTCTCCATCTTAGGAGTTTTCCACATCTATGTTATGATGTCAGTTGATGTTGTAATATTTAGTTGTTTAGATAAACATGTTGAAATTTCATGAAAGTAGTTTCTTTGACATCACTAAAATTATCATCTCTGAATAAAAACATGTAAGTAAAAGGTATATGAGGACACTTTTATTAAAGACTAGGTGCTACAAGGTTACCTGGATTCTAGGTGAGTTAGATGCTCTTGAAGGAGGCTGCCTTGGAGATCTAGCTGCCTTCCAGGGCTTCATCATGAGTACATTACACCTTGTGTAGATAAATATGTATCTATGGTAATCCTTTCCAGGGCATTTTCCCTGTTTAATGAGGAACTGACTTTGGAACTCTTTAAATACTCTTCTCCAGTAAGAAAAGTTTTTGAAACTCACAAAGGTAAAATTACTGACAAAAGTAGAGGACTAAAAGTGGAGAACTGCAAAATAAGAAACCAAATCAGACAGACCCCCAGCATACGATTCTCATGTGGAAGTAGGAGAAGCAAAGACTTAATTTTTTTCCTTGTCTTCTGCTTTCCTTCTTTTACTTTAACCTGGATTATTTTGTTTCTCTGACTCCTTGCTTTACCTAGTTCATTTACCACTTCCACCTTTCCCCTAAATTGAATTTATACCAAGTATATTTACCATTTTCTATTTTGTTGCCATTGGTGACATTGATTATGATTTAATTGCTCTTTAGTGTACTTCTATATATTTTATACTTTGGAGTCATTGCTATGACAGTACTGAGTTCACTATAAATGGATCTGGGATCTGAACATTGAAAGATTTAGGGTACTCAATAAAAAGATTTCATACTGACTATAATGCAGAAGAGGAGAAAATTCCAGACCAAGACTTCAAAAGTTTTCTTGCAAAAAGGATGGCCTATGGTAGGTGCCTCACACTTCAGTTGATAGTGTACTCTGCCAATAAACTTTATAGGGAAAGCAGAAAGAGATCCTGGCAGAGAGGATATGCATGGGGTAGATTCAATGTAAAAATGGTGTATTCATGTATGAAAATAGCAAATATTAAATTAAGATTTTAAAAGCTAAATGGGGGGAAATGCCATCTCTCTTGCAAAGGTAGAAGAGTCAGAAGATCTCTTGACAATGCCAAAATACAGGAGTACGTAAATGATGTATTTCTAGTCTTCATAGTAGACAACTAAGAGTGCCACATCCAACAAAGTTATATTTAAAATCTTTTTAGGTATAAGAACATTTTAAGCCCAAGTCAAGAGAGTTTATGACCACCAATACTAAATGCAGAATATACTACATGAAAAACTATGTGCTGTGGTAAAAGAAAGACATATACATCACAGGAACAAAGTAAAGTTATATTTCTTGAGAAAAACACATAAATGGGGAAGTGGGAGAGAGTCCACTATGTGTACCATAGTAAACCAGAAAAATCTGATACTGATACTGTTTTTTGAATGCAAAGAATAGATAGTAGACCAACTATACAAAACAAGATCTGGCAAAGTAACCAGAATTAGTAAGCATCTCTAAATAAACTTAAATATAAGTGGCCTAAACTCATTGATCAAGAGACTCAGATTAGCTAAAGTGTTTTTTTTTTTTTTTTTTTTGGTTTTTCGAGACAGGGTTTCTCTGTGTAATAGCCCTGGCTGTCCTGGAACTCACTTTGTAGACTAGGCTGGCCTCGAACTCAGAAATCTACCTGCCTCTGCCTCCCAAGTGCTGGGATTATAGGCGTGCACCACCATGCCTGGCTTAAAGTGTTTAACAAGCAAGATCCAGGCCAGAAAAGTGAAAGTACCTGCTGCTAAGCCTGATGGACTTAGTTTGAGCCTAGGGACCCAGGGAGTATAAGGAGACAACTGAATCCAAAAGTTGTCGTCTGGCTTCAAAATGAGGTCCTGGCATGAGCATCTATCTCCCTACCCACCCACACTCACAAATTCACAAAATAAACAAAGAACATATGACATGAAACTAAACCCTGGATCCTAGTATACTTTTTAAAAATAGCACACAAATAAAGACACCTACAGGCTGAGAATTAAAGGATGGAAGTCATTCTATCAAACAACGGGTGATAGACTAATCCAAGTTAGGGTAGAATTTTTTTTTTTTTTTAGTTTTTTATTTTTTGGTAGAAATTCTAATGTTAATAAAGCAGATTTTTTCCTCATTTTTCATTTTGTACTTATGAGTATCTGCCTGCATGCATTTCTGTGCTGGGTGGCCACAAAGGGCAGATGAATGAATCCTCTGGGACTGAAGTCACAAACTGTGAAACACCTTGTGAGTATTAGAAATTAAATGTGGATCCTCTGCTATAGCACCAATTGCTGTTAAACATTGAGCTACCTCTAAACTCTAATAAAGTAGGCTTTAAACCAAAAGTATATAGATGATATAAATAATGTTATTACTAGGATTGGAAGGAAAGCTCACTAGTTAAGGACAATTGCTACTCTTGCAGAGGATCAGAGTTTTACTCTCAGTATCTATGACACAGGTCTCATTAGTAACCTGTAGTTGGTTCAAATGGGAGTGATGCCTCCTTCGACACTCTGCAGACATTGGCACAGATGATTGGCACACATACCCATCGCCAAATACCCACATAAATAAATAAATAAACAAACAAATAACGAATGAGGTCTCTATATATTAATAAAGAGTGCAATTCTTAAAGAATATTTAATAGCCTCTCCTCATCATTATGTCCCAGACCCCAACTCAGGCTGAGTCCCCTATTGGACCAGAGACAACACTGGCCACCAGAACTCTAGATAATCTGCCTACCCAAAGAACTTCTCCACTCTCTTGTTACCCCTCAACACAATCTCTAATTATCCCTCTTCTCCTCCTCACTGAGTCCCATCAGAGTGTCCTAGGAAGAAACCCCAACTTGATCATAGAACCTGCTGGCTTCTACAAGTCCAGGCAGGCCCCCAGCATATGAGCTTACCCCACTCTTTTAGTGCTCCCTGCCCTATCTCCAATTTCCCCTCAATTTCTTGTCACAATGTCTTAGTTCTCAACATTGGCAGAAATCTCCTTCTCTGACCAGAGGACATACTCGTCGCCAGAAGTCCACATAATTTGCTCATCTACAGACCACCCTCCTCTCTCAGTAATCCCGTCATATCTCCAATATCTCAACCCTCCTTGTTGCCATATCCCAGTCTCCATCCCAGGTGGAGATCTTGTGCTCAACCAGAGGTGAAATTGACCATCAGAAGTCTAGCTCAAACTCAGGTGTAAATCCCCTGCTCAACCACAGGCCACATTGGCCAGAAGACTAGAGAGGCAACAAAAACCAAGGGAAAAATACACCTACTCAACAAAGGCAAATGCAGAAATTAGCTAGCTCTATAATAAACATAAACCCAGAAGCCTGGGTAAGAACACAATCAACAACACTCAAGGTGATACATTACCAACAAAGCCCAGCTATCTTACTATAGCAGGCTCTGAGCATTCCAACATAGCTGAAGCACAAGAAAAAGACCATTAACCAACCTTAAGAAGATGAAACAGTTCCTTGGGTAATTTCTCTAGCTCCTCCATTGGGGTCTCTGTGTTCTATCCTATAGATGACTGTGGGCATCCACTTCTATATCTGCCAGGCATTGGCATAGCCTCACAGAGATAGCTATATCAGTGTCCTTTCAGCAAGATCTTGCTGGCATATGCAGTAGTGTCTGCATTGGGCCAAGAAGTGGGAGTGGGTGGGCAGGGGAACAGGGTATAGGGGACATTCGGGATAGCATTTGAAATGTAAATGAAGAAAATATCTAATAAAATAAGTTTTAAAAGGTCATAATGTTAGTTAGCTTATTGCAATAAATATTTTTCAGTGTATACATACATTAAAATATCAAACTACATCTTCAATATGTATATCCATTATCAATTAGAGCACAATAAAATTGGTGAAGGAAAAAAAAAGGATGATACAGGTCCTTAAAGAAGAAGTGAATAAAGAATCAAGGGAAACATAAATAAATTTGGAGATAATGAATAAATGTCTCAAAGAAACCCAAGGAGACCAACCAATTGATCAACTGAACAAACAAATAAACAAACATTTGAAAGAATCAAAAATGATCAAGACCTGAAAATGGAAATAGTAAAGAAAATAGAAAATTGATGCAATTCTGGAAGTGAAAATTTTAAGTAAGCAAAGAGGAAATACAGAGACAACCTGCACCAGCAGAATAGAAGCAATGGAAGACAAAATCTGAAGCATTGTAGATATGATAGAAGAATTAGATATATTGGTCAAAGAAAGTCTTAAATCTAAAATAGTCTTGACACAAAACATTCAGGAAATCTAGGACACTATGAAAAGACCAAACCTAAGAATAACAGTAATGGAAGGAGAATAAGAAGCCCAGGTTGAAGGACCAGAAAAATCAGTGAAGAAAAATTTCCTAACCTAAAGAAGGAGATACCTATAAAGGTTCCAAAAGCACACAGAATGACAAATAGATTGGACCAAAAAAGAAAGTCATTTCACCACATAATAACTAAAACATGAAACATACAGAGTGAGTAATATTAAAACTTGCAAGGAGAAAATGTTAAGAAATATATAATGCCAGATCTATTAGAATTACCCCCTATCTTTCAATGGAAACTTGAAAAGCTAGAAGGCCCTAAGCAGACATCCTGCAGACTCTAAGAGACCACAGAGTCCAGACCAGTCTACTATACACAGCAAAACATTTGATAATCATAATGGAAAAAAAACAAGACATTCCATGATAAAGTCAAATTTAAACAATATCTATCTTTTTGGCTTGGTGGTTTTGTGGAATTGCTGACAGTGGATGTGGGCTTGTCTCTGACTCTTTTTGTGTTCTTGGGCACTCTTTTCTTCTACTGGGTTCCTTCACCCAGACTTAATATGAGGGTTTGTGTCTGATCTTATTATATCTTGTGCTGTGTTTGGATGATGGCCCTAGGAGGCCTGTTCTTTACTGGAGAATGTTGGAGGTTGGATCTGGGCAGAAAGATAGGATGGGGGGAGATCTAGGTGAAATGGATGGAGGGGAAGTTGCTGTTAGAATGTATTGTATGAAAAAAGAATATTTAAAATACTACGATTTAATATTTGTATGTTGAAGGTTGATTCTCCTAATTTCATTAAACAAAAAAGGGTCAGAGGGGTCATAATACAATGGAGAAAATATGGTAGAAGAACAGATGTCTAAGGAGAAAGATGAATAAAAATCATTTTTAGTGGATTATAAACTGCTCTATTGGGAACAAACTGGATAAAACTTCTCTTTCCAGGCCAGTGCCCCACTGGGAAATCAGGTGGCAATAGGATGATTTAAGCAGAAGAGACTGTGGGTAATGAGCAAATATAGTGAGCTGCAACTGCCTCCTCTCATTGCCCGTTGACTGAGCAGTCTTAAGCTGGACAGCACAGAAGTTCTCTTTTGAGGTCTTAAGTCTCTATAGGGGACAAACACTTGACTCCTTCTTGCTGTCCTGTATAAGACAAAGCTTCAGTCTCCATCCTCTGGCATCAGGAAAAACTTTGACCTTCGAGAG
>NC_034598.1:43547884-43579124 GCF_900095145.1 Mus pahari
AAAAAAACCTCTGGTTTTTAACTAATGTTAAATTATTAAGAGAGAGAGAGAGAGAGAGAGAGAGAGAGAGAGAGAGAGAGAGAGAGAGAGAGAGACCTTCTTTCCCAGCCTTGGATCCAGGTGAGTCTAAGAACACAGGATATACTGCAGGGAAGGAGAAGAGAAAGGAACCTGAGAACTGAATGGAATCTGAGATCAACTGAGAGCCAGAACCCTAGCTCAGAGTGACCTTGCTGAGCTTGGCTGCACTGTGATTCATTACTTATTCATAATACTTCCCTTGTTATTCTTTTTAGTTAATAATTTTATTCATTAATATTTCAAATTATATCCCCCTTCCCAGTTATCCCTCCAGAAATCCTCCCATTCTATCTCCCTCTCCCCCATTCCCTTTGACTCTATGAGGGTGCTCCTCTACCAACTCATCTACTCCCTACTCACTGCTCTAGTATAACCGTATGCTGGGGCATGAAGGACCAAGGCCTCCTCTCCCATTGATGCCAGATAATGCCATCCTCTGCTACATATGCAGCTGGAGCCATGGGTTCCTCCATGTGTACTCTTTGATTGGTGGTTTAGTCCCTGGGAGCTCTGGGTGGTCCACTTAGTTGATATTATTCTTCCTATGGGGTTGTAATCCTCTTAAGCTCCTTCAGTCCTTCCCTTAGCTCTTCTTCCATTGTGGTCTTTGGGCTCAGCCTGATGGTTGACTGAGTATGTGCTGGTAGAACTTCTAAGGGAACAGCCATACCAAGGTCCTGGCAGGCACTTGTTCACATCAGCAGTAGTGTGGGGTATTGTTGTCTGCAGATTAGATGGATCCCTAGTTGCGGTGGTCTCTGGATGGCCTTTCATTCAGTCTCTGTTCCATTTTTGTCCCTGTCTTTCCTTTGGATAGGAACATTTCTGGGTTGAAAAGTTTGAGATGGGTGGCTGGCCCCATCCCTCAAATGTGGACTGTGCCTATCAACTAGAAGTGGTCTCTACAGCTTCTATCTTCCCTTTGTTGGATTTTTCAGCTAAAGTCATTCCCAACGTGTCTGGTGTCTGGGACTTTCTAGTGGCCATCCCCAGTTTTCCAACCCCTACTGCTACATGTTTCTACTCAGCTTCCTAACACTCTGTACTTCTCTCCTGTCCCTCTCCTGATCCTGCCCACTCCCTTTTCCCTTCCCATCCTTTCTCCCTTCCAGGTTCCTCCCTTCCTTTATGTACTGTGATTGTTTTGTTCTCTGTTCTATGTAGGATTGAAACATCTACACTTTGGTCTTTCTTCTTCTTAAGCTTCATATGGTTTGTGCATTGTATTATGGATATTCTGAGCTTGTGCTAACAAAAGAAATGAGCACTGAACTGATTTATGCAGGATTCATTGTTGACAATGAAATGACAATAACAGAAGCACAAATAGAAAAGGAAACCAGGTACTAGGGAGATAGCCTAGTGTTTAAAGTGCTTGTACAGAAGCATGCAAATCAAAATTTAGATTTTCAGAGCTTATGTAAAAGACAGAAGACAGAATTGGCAGTTCACTTAGCAAGCTGGCTGACAAGATGAGTCATATCAGTAAGCTATGGCTTTGATGGAGAGACCCTACTTCTAAGATTAATATGGAAGAGGGATATAGAATGGTTCCAGACATCAGTCTTAGGCCTACACTCATAGATGCAAACATGAACACACACACACACACACACACACACACACACACACACACACACACACACACACACACCCCACATGCATAGACATACAGAGAGAGAGGGGGGTAGTGGGAAAGAGGAACAGACACGCATATTCCTTCAGTAAAGGAACACAAGCAACCCAAGGCTAAGTAGGGTGTTCTTTATGAAGGGAAATGCAACAAAATGAAACAGTTTTTGTGTTTTAGATCAGACATACTTGACTGTGCTTCTGTGTTGATGAGAAAGAACAGTAAAAGGCTTTTTTTCAAATCTTATTATATAATTTCTTTTTTAAAAAAAAATTTTATTTTATTTATTATATGGAAGTACACTGTAGCTGTCTTCAGACACCAGAAGAGAGAATCAGGTCTTGTTACAGATGGTTGTGAGTCATCATGTGGTTGCTGGGAATTGAATTCATGACTTCCAAAAGAGTAGTCAGTGCTCTGAACTGCTGAATCATCTCTCCAGCCCCATGATATAATTTCTTAAGATAAACTTTTAAAGTAACGTCTTTCACTCTAACTAGAATTTGTCACAGAGAAGAGAATTATATAACAGATGGATCAGTGCAGGTCTTAACGACTTTTGTTGCAGTCGATCAATATCTGTGAGGTTGAACACATTGGAGAGTGTGTTATTCATTTCTTTTCTTTGCTCCTCAGGATCTGTACATGCTCTTTATTTTCACATCCAGTTGTGTACCATATTTTTGTTCTCCAATGCAATATTTCCAATAAAGTGTTGGGTTTACTTTAATACAAACTTTCTTCTTTTCACTTAGTTATTTCATATACAAAGAAATCTAAAGGAATGTGTGGAGGAGAGAACTGACTCCTGAAATTTGTTCTCTGAGTACACACATGGCATGGACATTAATGAGCACAAATACTAAAATAAATTGTCATTTTAAAATTAAGGAAATAAAATTATTGTGGGTTTATTTAACCATTTTTTCACCACTAGTCACTAATTGTTTAAGAAGATAAAGTGTTTTTCAAAAATTTCATTTAAGGGTACAAAATGTAAAGAGCCATTACATTGAATGGAGGTAAAAAAATTAAAGATAAAAGGGTTACTCTAATAGTTCTCACAAAAATGTGGCTTGATGATAGGCAATAGAGAGACAATCAACAGATACTGTGGATAACAAAAGCACAGCCATTCTGTAATTCTAGCCAGAACATTCTTTTTTATTGGTTATTTTATTTATTTACATTTCAAATGGTATCTCCCTTCCCAGTTTCCTCTTCACAAAACCCCTAGCCAACTTCCCTTCTCCAGCTTCTATGAGGGTGCTCCCCTAACTACCCACCCACTCCTGCCTCACTGCTCTAGTATTCCACTATGCTGGGGCATCAACTCTTCACAGAACCAAGGGACTCCCCTCCATTGATGCCAGATAAGGCCGTCCTCTGTAACATATGCAGCTGAAGCCATGGGTCCCTCCATGTGTACTCTTTGATTAATGGTTTAGTCCTTTGGAGCTCTGGGGGCTCTAGTTGGTTGATATTGTTGTCCTTCCTGTGGAGTTGCAAACCCCTTCAGCTCCTTCAGTCCTTTCCCTAACTCCTACATTGGGGTCCTGGTGCCCAGTCTGATGGTTGGCTGCAAGCATCCACTTTTGTACTGGCCAGGCTCTGACAGACCCTCTCAAGAGACAGCTATATTATGCTCTGCCAGCAAGCACTTCTTGGCATCAGCAATAGTGTCTGGGTTTGGTGTCTTTGGATGAGATAAGCCAAAATATTCTTGATGTGAGGCTCTCCTTCACATCATATGACATTTAGCATCTCACTCTTCTGTGTGGCAGACAAAGATGTCTTAAGACAAGGCTCAATGCCCTTTGGGAAACCAAGTCACTCTTGATTGAGAACTACCATTTGAAGCTAAGAAAGTATTTTTCTATTGTGTTATAATAGCAATTTAATAAAAAGGAATATGAGAAACCATCTACAATATGACATATATCTATTATAAAATTTCATGTATACCTTGAAATAAATTACCTGCTTTATAATATTTTATTTCCAGGCCTCTAGTGATATTTTTGTGTGGGGACAAAAAGAAAACTACAAAAGACACTGCAATACACAAAGAAAGTATTTGCCATGGCTTAGCACAAAAAAATGAATACAGTTTATTAATGCAGCTGTATGAAAGATATGAGACATAACTATGGATTTAATATAACATAATTTTGATGGAAAGTAAGAACATATCCTACAGACAGAACCAGCATTCATATACATGAAACTACTATTAATATAGTTCTTCTTTTATGAATGGATTTAAAAATTTTAACTTTTCTGGTTTATTAAGGCATTATCATATTAATTAAACAATTTGACATTTGCTACCATGCATATGATGATTTTTATTGTTTATGGTCATCCAGTCTGCTACTTCTTCCACTTCACAATTTACACAGATACATGTGGAGTGAGTCTCTTGTGTATTGAATTTGGGAGCACAAAAAACATGAAAATAAAAGGGAGGTAATTAGTGTTGTTTTAAAATTTATCTCTGTACTCACGGTGATCTTTAGTATGATGTCTAGCTGCCATGACTCTACAGCATGACTGTGTGGGATACAGTGTGAAAGTTTGTAATAATAAAATCTAGTCATTCAGCATTTATGACTCAAGAATTTTTCATCATTATATTGTGTTAGAATTCCTTAAATTCCTCTGTTATAATTTTTATTAGTTTAAAAAGAAGTGTTTTAAAACATATTGTGAAAAAAATATATGCTGTATTAGAGTATTTACCTTACTACTCTCCACAGCCTGAGAACATGAAACAGAATAATGTCTACTTACAGCTTCTATGTTTTTGAATATCTACATAATCTTTTCAATGTGCATATGTATTTTTGTATGTGGTTTTCTAGAAACCATGAATTTTATTAGTTATAATTCTGATTATTCCTATCACATAAGTCATTCCTATACTGCTGTCTTGCTTTCATTTTATTTATGAAATCACAAACCCTAGGTTTGATCCTCAGACACATTTGTGAGCATTCAAACACAGATAGAGATATCTACAAACATGCACATGGAGAGATACATCTATCTATCTATCTATCTATCTATCTATCTATCTATCTATCTATCTATCTATCTATCTAGGTAGCTCTTTATTCACCACTACCCACACCAAAAAGAAGCTACTCTGTCCCAGGTTAAGAGCAGCACAAATTTATGGATATAAATGTATATGTGTAGAAAGTAGTTTTACGTAACAGTCACTAGGAAAAATAACAGTAGCATATTTTGTACAAGGACCTATAACTCCTCTAGGCGTTTTTTTGTACAATCGTTTTATAGTGTTTACCATGATTTCCTTTCTAAGGAGCAGGCCTTGGATCCTAATTTTTATCAGCAAGTCTTACACAATTGTAGCCTGTGTTGGCAATGAACATATAGCAATCCTTTTGTTTCAACCTCCAGTGTCTAGAGTATAGGCATAGGCATTAGCCTTTAATTAATGCTTGGTGCCTGTAGTATGGTCCCTTCCTATATATTACTAAGTGTTGAAAAGAAAATTCTTATTAAATCTATAATATACATGATCTCTCAGGGAAAAGGGCTCATAGAGGGATAGGAATTCCTCCTAAGTTATAGCACAGAATGTCATAAAAGTATTAGATCCATGACAAAGAGTTTAATTAAGTTATTTGCTAAAAGTATTATTTTTATATCTATGTGAAAAAATATCTATTTGTGTGGAGAATAGCTGTTGTGTTTTCTTTTTATTTCTAGAAAGATTCAACACATGGACTCAAGTAACAGGACAAGAGTTGCAGAATTTCTCCTTCTTGGATTTTTAGAAAACAAAGACCTGCAACCCCTTATTTATGGTCTTTTCCTCTCTATGTACCTTGTTACTGTTGCTGGGAACATGTTAATTATTTTAGCTATCATTTCCAGCCCCCGACTACATACTCCCATGTATTTCTTCCTGTCTAACCTTTCCTTTGTGGACATCTGTTTCATTTCAACTACTGTTCCAAAGATGTTAGTGAACATACAGACCCAAAACAAGGTCATCACCTATGCAGGATGCATTACCCAGATATACTTTTTCTTGCTTTTTGTAGAATTGGACAACTTTTTGCTGACTATCATGGCCTATGATCGTTACGTGGCCATCTGTCACCCCATGCACTACACAGTTATCATGAACTACCAGCTCTGTCGATTTCTGGTTCTACTGTCTTGGATTGTAAGTGTTCTGCATGCCTTATTTCAAAGCTTAATGATGTTGGAGCTGCCCTTCTGCACACAGCCAGAAATCCCACACTTCTTCTGTGAACCTAATCAGGTGATACAACTGACTTGTTCTGATGCATTTCTTAATGACATGGTGATATATTTTACACTTGTGTTGCTGGCTATTGTTCCTCTTGCTGGTGTCTTCTATTCTTACTTCAAGATAGTGTCCTCTATACGTGCAATATCCTCAGTTTATGGGAAGTACAAAGCATTCTCCACCTGTGCATCTCATCTATTGGTCGTCTCTTTATTTTACTGTACAGGCCTAGGAGTGTACCTCAATTCTGCTGCAAACCATAGCTCACAAGCAAATGCAACAGCCTCAGTCACATACACTGTAGTTACCCCTATGATGAATCCTTTCATCTATAGTCTTAGGAATAAAGATGTTAAGAGTGCCCTAAAAAGACTCTTTGTGAGGAAAGTATAAGGAATCCTACCTTCTCCACTTTATGTTCCTCTTAGTTTTATGTCATTTCATTTGTTTTCTCTTTAGTTATTAATAACCTTATGAGGACAGTTTATGGTGCCTATATGCACGTGGCCTTCAACTGGAGCATGAGCAATCTACTAGTCACCACATCTCCAAGGGAGACAGATTCCTAGAGCCTGGAACACTAGTCAGATGGTAGACAAACTTCATTCTGTTTACTTTCTGGAGTTCTTATAATTTGATTTCAAATGTACATGGCAAGCAACTCATTAGATTAAGATTTATGCTCTCAGACTCTCAGAGACTGAGCCACCAACCAAAACACATACCTGGGCTAGACCAAGACCCTTGACATGTATGTAGCAGATGTGCATCTCAGTCTCCATGTGGATACCCCAACAATTGGAGTAGGGGCTATGATTAAAGCTGTTGTCTGTCTGTGGAATCCATTTCCAGACTGGGCTGCAATATCTCACCTTGGTGGGAGAAGATACACCTGCAGAGATTTAATGCACAAGAGTGGGACAATATCTTGGAAGCTCACCCTCTCTGAGGAGAAGGGGATGGGGGAATAAAGAGGGGGGCAGCAATTTGTTTATATAATGAATGTCAATAAATTAATGGAAAAAATTTGCTCTCTGTTATTGAAACAATTTTCCTAGTACCCTCCCCCAAAGTTATTGCTAAATGACACAAGAACCATTTAGAAATACACATTTATATAAAGGATAAATAAACTTTTAAAAACCCATAATTTGTTCTTACAAGTCATATATCTTTATTGAGGAACACTACTTTGTTTCACTATAAATTCAATCATGAGATTAGTTATACATATAAAAATTGCTAAATACGTAAATCATGTAATTATGAGTATATGAAAATTTGCAGTTTTTGTCTTTTGCATATTGTATTCTTTATCTTGTGTTTTTCACGCTCCCATTTTCCATCTCTCTCTCTCTCTCTCTCTCTCTCTCTCTCTCTCTCTCTCTCTCTGTGTGTGTGTGTGTGTGTGTGTGTGTGTGTGTTTCTGTATGCATTTGGGCTCACATATGTCTAGGTGCATATACATATGAGTGTATGTTCGTTTAGATTCCTGAAACTGATGTTAGTAGTCAGACTTATATTTTCTTTCATCTCGTTCACTGTCAGTCAAACCCAGAGCTCTGTAGCCAGGATGCCATGGAGACTCCACCTTCTACTTCTGAGAATAATATTAGAAGCAAGTCATGATGTCCACATGACATTGTTTGGGTTCTGGCAATCCAAATTCAAGTTCTTATATTTGTAGAAAAGACATTTAACTATATTCAGAGGCATTTAACTTAACAATTC
The DNA here is from genome assembly GCF_900095145.1 of Mus pahari. NCBI lineage: Eukaryota > Metazoa > Chordata > Mammalia > Rodentia > Muridae > Mus > Mus pahari. The sequence continues at coordinate 43,555,618 of NC_034598.1, forward strand.
AGAGGAATTTAACTTTACAATTAAGAATTTAATTTTTAAATTAATTTAATTTATAATATATAATATATTTACATAATTTCTACTCATTCTTTCTATACATCCTACTATGCATGCCAAGTTCATGGTTCTTATTCTTTATTATATATATATATATATATATATATATATATATTTATATTTATTATTTATTTAATAAATAAATAAATATATATATATATATATATATAATAAAGAATATATATGCAGTATATATCCATGCATAAGAGTATATACTGATCTGCGCTATGGCACGGACCCTGTGTCACAGCTCTCTGCACCCCAATTCTGCCTGGAGATAGCTTGTCTCCAAGGAGTACTGATACACATAAAAATCACAGGATTTCTGACACAACCAGTATCATAGGCTTCGAGGATTGATAAGCTCCAGTCAGTGACAATAAGACCAGTTAACACCAAAGATAACCAGATGTAGAGAGGCAAGTGCAAGAACATAAGCAACAGAAACTAAAGTACTTGGCATCATCAGAACACAGTTGTCCCACCAAAACAACTTCTGGATAACCCAACACACCTGAAAGCAAGATTCTGATTTAAAATCATATCTTAAGATGACAATTGAAGTCTTTAAGAAGGACACAAATAACTCCCTTAAAGAAATACAGAAGAACACAGGTAAACAGATAGAAGCGCATAAAGAGGAAACACAAAAATCTCTTAATTAAATACAGAAAAACACAACCAAACATGTAAAGGAGTTGAACAAAACCATACAGGATCTAAAAACAGAAATAGAAACAATAAATAAATCACAAAGGTAAACAACCATGGAGATGGAAAACCTAGGAAAGAAATGAAGTTACAGATGCAAGCACCACCAACAAAATACAAGAGATAGAAAGAATCATAGGTGTAGAAGATACCATAGAAAATATTGACACAACTGTCAAAGTAAATGCAAAATGAAAAAGCTACTAACACAAAGTATCCAGGAAATCTAGAACGCAATGGAAAGACCAAAGCTAAGGATAATAGGTATAGAAGAGAATGAAGATTCCCAACTCAAAGGGCCAGTAAACATCTTCAACAAAATTATAGAAGAAAACTTCTAACTTAAGAAAGAGATGCTCATAAACATAAAAGAAGCCGAGAGAATCCCAAATAGATTAGACCAGAAAAGAAATTCTTCCCAACACATAATAACCAAAACATCCAATGCACAGAACAAAGAAGGAATATTAAAAGAAGGGAAAAAGGTCAAGTAACATACAAAGGAAGATCTATCAGAATTACACCTAATCTCTCAACACAGACTTTAAAAGCCAGAAGATCTTGGGCAGATGTCCCCGATATCCTAAGAGAACAAAAATGCTAGTCCAGACTAGTACACCCATCAAAATTCTCATTTACAATAGATGGAGAAACCAAGATATTCCATGAGAAAATCAAATTTAAACAATATCTTTCCAAAAATCCAGCCCTAAAAGAATAATAGATGGAAAACTCCAACGTAAGGAGGGAAGGACTCTACACCCAAGAAAAGGCAAGAAATTAATCTTTCAACAAACCAAAAAGAAGATAGCCACACAAATATAATCCCACTTATAACAACAAAAATCATGGGAAGCAAAAAAATCAATGGTACTTAATATCTTTTAACATCAATGGACTCAATTTCCTGATAAAATGATATAGACTAACAGACTGGATATGTATCAGACCAAGATTTTGCTGCATACAGGAAATGCACCTCACTGACAAAATCAGACACTACCTCAGAGTAAAAGGCGGAAAAATAATTTAAAAACAAATGGTTCCCAGAAACAAGCTGGAGTAGCCATTCTAATATCAAATAAAATCTACTTTCAACCGAAAGTTTTCAAAAAAGATGAGGAAAGACACTTCATACTCATCAAAGGAAAGATTTACCAAGATTAACTCTTAATTCTAAACATCTATGCCCCAAATGATAGGGCACTCATATCTCTAAAAGAAACATTACTAAAACTCAAAGCATACATTGAAACTCACAAAATAATAGTGGAAGACTTCACCACTCCACTCTTAACAATGTACTGATCATGGGAACAGAAATTAAACAGAGACAAAGTGAAACTAACAGAAGTTATAAACTAGATGGATTTAACAGATATATTTAGAACATCTCACCCTAAAACAAAAGAATATACCTTCTTCTCAGCACATCTTGGTACCGTCTCCAAAACTGATCAGACATAAAAGAATTCTCAACAGATACAAGAAGATTGAAACATTCCCATGTATCAAAATTAACGAAATCAGAAATGACAATGGAAATTGAGGAAATACCCCCCCCAAACCATCAAATCCTACCCCAAAAAAGCCTATATTCAACAAAACTGGGAAGTCTGGATGAGATGGATAATTTTCTAGACATATACCAGGTACCAAAGTTAAATCAGGATCAGATAAACCCTCAAGTCATTCCCATACCCCCTAAAGAAATAGAAGCTGCCATTAAAAGTCTTCCAAGCAAGAAAAGCCCAGGACTCGATGGTTTTAGTGCAGAATTCTATCATACCTTCAAAGACCTAGTACCCTTACTCTTCGAACTATTGCACAAAATAGAGACAGAAGGAATACTACTTAATTCTTTCTATAAAGCCACAGTCATGCTTATATCTAAATGACTCAAAGACCCAACAAAGAAAGAGAACTTCATGAATATCGATGCAAAAAATACTCAATAAAATTCTAGCAAACTGAATACATGAACACATAGAAATAATCATCCACCATGATCAAGTAGGCTTCATCCCAGGGATGCAGGAATGGTTCAATATACAGAAATTCATCAATATAACCCAATATATAAACAAAGAAAAAAACACATAATCATCTCATTAGATGCTGAAAGAGCTTTTGACAAAATTCAACACCACTTCATGTTAATAATCTGGGAAAGATCAGGATTCAAGGCCCATACCTAAATATAGTAAAAACAATATACAGCAAACCAGTAGCCGACATCAAACTAAATGGAGAGAAACTTGAAGCAATCCCATCAAAATCAGGGACTAGGTAAGGCTGTCCACTCTCTCCCTATCTGTTCAGTATAGTACTTGAATTGCTAGCCAGAGTAATTAGACAACAAAAGGAGGTCAAAGGGTTATAAATTGGAAAGGAAGAAGTCAAAATATCACTCTATCACCCTTTGCAGATGAGTTGTTAGTATACTTAAGTGACCCCATAATTCCACCAGAGAACTCCTTCAGCTGATAACAACTTCAGCAAAGTGCCTGGATACAAAATTAACACAAAGAAGTCAGTAGCCTTCCTCCACTTAAGGATAAATGGGCTGAGGAAGAAATTTGGGGAACAAATCCCCTCATAAAAGTTTTAATGTTTTAGTGTGATTCCAACCAAGCAAGTGAAATATCCGTATGGCAAGAATTTCAAATCTCTGAAGAAGAAATTGAAGACCTTAGAAGATAGAAAGATCTCCTATGCTCAGGATTAACGTAATAAAAATGGCCACTTTACCAAAAGCAATCTACAGATTCAATGCAATTTCCATCAAAATTTCAATTCAATGCTTCATAGAGATAGAAAGGGTAATTCTCAAATTCATTTGGAACAACAAAAATCCAGGATAGTGAAAACTATTCTCAATAAGAGAAATTCTGTAGGAAATAACATCCTTAAACTCAAGGTATACTACAGAGCAATAGTGATTTAAAAATATTCCTGGTACTGGTACAGAGACAGGCAGGTAGATCAGTGGAATTAGAATTGAAGACCCAGAATTAAACCCACACACCTATGGTCACCTGATCATTGATGAAATAGCTAAAACCATACAATGAAAAAAAAGACAATGTATTCAATAAATGGTACTGGCTCAAGTGAAGGAAGGCATGTAAAAGAATGCAAATTGATTCATTCTTTTTTAAAAATATTATTTATTTAATTTATATGAGTACACTGTTGTTGTCTTCAGACACACCAGAAGAAGGCATCAGACCCCATCTTCTGGTTCAAATCTCAAGTTCAAGTGGATCAAGGACCTCCATATAAAACCTGATACACTGAATCTAGTAGAAGAGAAAGTGGAAAAGAACACATTGGCACAGGGGAAATTTTCCAGAACAGAACACCAATGGCCCAGGCTCTAAGATCGACTATAGAGAAATGGGATCTCATAAAACTGAAAAGTTTCTGTGAGGCAAAGGACACTCATCATGGCAAAACAGCAACCTACAGATTGGTAAAACATCTTTACCAATCCTACATCTGATAGAGGGCTAATATCCAAAATATACAAAGAACTCAAGAAGTTAGACTCAGAGAACCAAATAACCCTATCAAAATGGGGTACAGAGCTAAAAAAAAAAAGAATCCTCAACTGAGGAATCTTAAATGGCTGAGAAGAACCTAAGGAAATATTCAATATCCTTAGTCATCTGGGAAGTGCAAGTCAAAATACCCCTGATATTCTACCTCACACCAATAAGAATGGCTAAGATCAAAAACTCAGGTGACAGCAGATGGTTGCAAGGATGTGGAGGAAAAGGAACACTCTCCATTGCTGGTGGGACGGCAAGCTGGTACAACCACTATGGAAATCAGTCTGGCAGTTCCTCAGAAAATTTGACTTAGTACCACCTGAGGACCCAGCTATACCACTCCTGGGCATATATCCAAAAGATGTTCCAACATATAACAAGGAGACAAGCTCCACTAAGCTCATAGCAGCCTTATTTATAATATCCAGAAGTTGAAAACAACCCAACTGTCCCTAATGGATACAGAAATTGTGGTACATTTCATAATGGAGTACTACTCAGCTATTAAAAACGACTTCATTAAATTTGCAAGCAAATGGATGGAACTAGAAAATATTAACCTGAGTGAGGTAACCCAGTCACAAAAGAGCACACATCGTATGTACTCAGTCATAAGTAGGAATCACTAAAAAAGCTTGGAATACTCACAATACAACTCATAGACTATATGAAGCTCAAGAAGGAAGACCAGACTGTGGATGCTGAAAATCCTACCTAGAAAGGGTAAGAAAATAATCAAGAGAGGTGAGGGGGGGAATTTGGTAGGGAAAGAGGAGGGGAAAAGGGAGACAGGATCAGGTGTGCGAGGAGATGGGGGAGATGTACAGAGAGTCAGGAAATTGAACAGAAGTGTGTAGCAGTGGGGGATGGGAAACAGGGGGTAGCCACCAGAAAGTCCCAGGTACCAGGAAAGTAAGAGGATCCCAGAACGCAAATGCATGACATCAGCTGAAATACTAAACAAAGGAGAGAGAGAACCTGTAGAGACCATATTCAGTGGTTAGGCATGCCCCCTGGTTGAGGGATGGGTCCACCCACCCATCTCAAAAATTTTAACCAATACTTGCTCCTGGCTAAAGGAAATACAGAGGCAAAAACTAGAGCAGAGACTTAAGGAAAGGGCATCCAGAGACTGCCTGGGGATCCATCCTATATGCAGTCACCAAACCCAGACACTACTGCTGATGCCTAGAAGTGGTTGCTGACAGGAGCATGTTATAGTTGTCTCCTGAGAGACTCTGACCAATACAGATAAGGATGCTTGCAGCCAACCACAGGACTGAATACAGGGAGCCCAATGGAGGAGTTAGGGGAATGACTGAAGGAGCTGAAGGGTTTGAAACCCCATAGGAAGAATAATATCAACCAACCAGACCTCCCAGAGCTCTCAAGGACTAAACCAACAACCAAAGAGTACACATGGAGGGCCCCATGGCTTCATCTGCTTAGGTAGCAGAGGATGGCCTTATCTTAGCTTCAGTGGAAGGGGAGGCCTTTGGTCCTGTGAAGGGTTGATGCCCCAGTGTAGGGGAATGCTATGGCAGTGAGGTGGAGTGACTGGGTGGGTAGGGGAGGAGCACCTTCATAGAAGCAGGGAGAGAGTGGATGAGAAGTGGATTTTCAGAGGTGAACCTGGAAATGAGGATGACATTTGAAATGTAAATAAATGTAATAACCAATAGAAAAATAAGAATAAAAATTTAAGAGTGTATACCACCTGTGGAGTGCATTTAGTGTTGATCATATGTAGGTGTGTTTATGGCTGAACTATTGTTTGACTTGTCCTTGGAGAAGAATGAGAAAAGGGAGAAGATTTTCTCTCTCTCTCTCTCTCTCTCTCTCTCTATATATATATATATATATATATATATATATATAGATAGATAGATAGATAGATAGATAGATAGATAGATAGATAGATAGATAGATATTTGGCTAGTTTAGAGTACCAGATGTGAATTCTTCTTTATTAAGTAAGATTTAAACCCAATAACTATTGGTTACCTCCAGTATATAAGAGCCACTGTTACATCATTTGGGATATATTGTCACTCTGTTCATTGTTGTGGTTCATAGACTTTACAACTGGGTAGTATTATTGATTGATAGATATTCTTCCTGTACTTTCTATACAACTACAAAACACTCCTGAACCTAAGGCTCAGAGAACATTGTGGAAATGTGGCAAAAAGAATGTAAGAGCCAGATTATCAGGGACTTTGCTTTGAGATCACATCACCTAGTAATGCCAGAAGCTACACCATAAAATATCACTAAAATGGCTTCTCAAATGTGAACTGAACATGGTCGACATAAGTCACTATACCAAACTGGATGGAGGAAAACCCAAGATGTTCCCATTTCACACAAAGAACTATAGGCCATTGAGAAAAACTGAGAATAGAGAAAGTGGACTTCCCCATGGAAAAGCATAATAATTAGATAGCTGGTGTCAAATATTAAGCCCCGAAAACATACATACATACATACATACATACATACATACATACATACATACATACATACATACATACAGGTAGTATTAAGTAGTCTGAACAGGCTATATTTAAGAATATATATGTATATACATATGCTTATATAAATGTAATAACAGCCTCTTTAAAAAGAGACTATGAATTGGAGTGTGAGCAGTGAGGAGGTCAGGTCTCTGGACAGTATGTATGTTTATGGAAAAGGAAGAGGAAAAAAAACACAGATTTACTGGATTGTTACCTGGACCCCAAGGGAAAGTGAATCAGGAGAATCCAGGCCAGTGTCCCACAGGGAAATTGTGAAGTTAGAGAATGACGGAAGCAGAGAAGATTGCGTCTAATGAGGAGATATAGAGAGCCGAAGCTGCCTCCTATGATGACTCTCAGACTGGACAGCACTAGGCTAGATAAGATGTGGGCTATCTCTTGTTGTCTTAAGTCTCAATAGAGAGCAACCCTTATTCCTTCCTGCTTTCTTGTGTGAGGCACAACTTCAGTCTCCACCCTCACCCATCAAAGAAAGACCTTGATCTTCACAGGGATTCCTTCTTCCATAGCCTTGTGTCCAGGTGTGTTGGAGAGCTCAGTAGATACTGCATGGAGGGGAAGAGAATGAATTGTGAGAACACTTATTAGCTGAGAGCTGGGTCCCTAGCCCAGACTGGGCTTGCTGGGCTTGCCTTCTTTGTGGTTCATCATTTATTTAAAATACATTATTTATTTGTTACTATTAATCTGCTCATTATTTGTAAGGGTTTGTAATATTAACCTGAGAAATGAATGTTGAGTTGATTAACACCAGGTTTTTGGCTGACAATGAATTGGTACAAGGCTAAAAATGATTCTAGTGAAAGAGTTTAATCCTGAGAATTTTTAAAATTACATGAAGTTGCTAAACAGGGTATAAGTTATGAAGTGGATTTTTTTTTTAAATCAGACACACTCAATTATGTGTATACCGAGAAGAATGCAGAGAAAGGAATTCTTGAAAAATACCTAGAAATACCTAGCAATAGAAAAGTTCTAAGTGTACTTTTCAATGTGTATTTCCCTTCCCTCTGAGTATCCACATTGAAACTGTTATATGCATATGCCTATCCCATTAGTCCATAATTGTTTCTTTTTTGTGTCTGTTTTCTTTTATCTTGGTTATTTTATTTATTTACATTTCAAATTTTATCCCCATTCCCAGTTTCCCCTCCATAACCACCTTCTGCCCTCCCTCTCCCCATAATTATTTCAACATCACAAGACTGTGTGAGTTTATGTTTATTAGTCATTTTCTTTCTGTGGTGCAAGGCTCTGATAGTCTTTCTTTTGTACACTGAGGCTGGACACTTTTAATTCTGGTTTCCAGTGTTTTCTATCAAGGAAGTATTACTGTATTTTGCTTCATACACTACCTTTTTGCTATATAGCACTTTAACATATGTATTTTACCCTATGTCCATTTTATCCCTTTTCATTACTTTTTTCATATACATGTATTTATGTTTACTTAGAATCAAGGAAGTTAGTAAAATTTAATGCTGTGCTCATTTGTTTGTGAGAAGCTTTAAAAAATAAAAACTCTAGAGTACTACAGTAGGGAAAAATGACATGTCCTATAACTAATTAGTGTGAATAGATCACTAGTAACAAAGGCTCAGGTGCTATGGTGGAGGTAGTGGGAGTTTGTACATGAATAGTTCTCAGAGCTGGGATTTCCTGGACCCATATTTTCCAATATGATTCTTAAAATAAAAAGGGATTACTCATTTAATTCAATCATAGTAGTCAAGGTATCCACTTTGTTCAATGAATGTCTTTATACCAAAATTAATAACAAGCAATAAGCATATATTGTAAATGGGGTTCACCCTCACATTTCTGTCTCAGCTGGGAAACCTCCACATTTGTTGACCTCCTGTGATATCAGTTGTTATTACTTCCCTTTCTCGTTGACATTGGCTCCTGTATGGTGATGAATATCTGGAAAAAAATCACCTTCTTTGGGGTCTTTTTTTTCTAGTTACTATTTCTGACAAGTAAAAATTTCTGAGAAAAGTTCCTGACTCTTTATATCTCCTCCTCTTCGTCCTCCTCCTCCTCTTCCTCCTCCTGTTCATCTCCCCCAACATAATCCTATTCTCCTTCTCCTTCTTCTTCAGTCATAATTATCATCATCATCATCATCATCATCATCATCATCATCATCACTGTCACTTACTTCCTTCTCTTCCTCCTTGCAATTGCTATTTGCATATTGTATAACATGATTGATTTTATTATGATTTATTTGTATATCATACTTTTTGAGTCATTTTAACCAATTTTTTATTTTGTATTTGGAGAGATGGAGATATGGCTGAGCTAATAACGACTGGAATCACAACTAAAAATATTTGTAATGTTCACAGAGAACAGAAGACAACTTGGGGGTGTGCTTTTCTCCTTCTATCATGTTGGTTGAGCCCTTGCTATTGGCCTCAGATTATCAGGCTTTGCAATCTCTGCTTAGATCATCTTCTCTGCCAGCAATGTCTGGTCATCTATGGAAATTAGTATTTCTGGGTGTTGATGGTATGGATTATTGAGACTGCGCTCTGAATGTCCATGTCTTTATACTCCAATGCCTCACATATACTTCTGTGTGCTTACTTATTATACACACCTTTATTCATAAAATCTCCACCATTTTGGTGTCATATTATTACTTATTTTAAAAGGATTTACTGATGTATAATTGCTTTTTATACAGATGAGAAATATTTATTGCCTATAATAGAGTTAATTTGTTTATACAAAATTTTTATACATAAAAATATTAAACTGCTAATTTCTTTATCTAGATGTTTCTGTGTGTCATTGATGTGTGGAGACTTTTGTTTCTCAGCAGTCAATACATATTTCTCAACCTTAAGAGATGATTTCTAATTAAATCTGTTGCATATATAACCTCTTGGGGAAAAAAAACTCAGTGTAAGACAGGGATTCCTAATCAGTAGTAGCACTAGAGATGCCCATGAATAAAATTAGGAAATTTATTTGCTGTAGAATCCAAATTATATTGTTTATTCCTTTTAACAATGCCAATTTTCATGAATATTTCTGATGTTATTTTCTGTCATAGTGATATAAAGCACATGGAGCCAAGAAACAATACTCATATTTTAGAATTTTTTCTATTGGGATTTTCACAGGACCCAAACCTGCAGCCTGTTATATGTGGTCTTTTCCTCTCCATGTACTTGATCACTGTAGTTGGAAACTTGCTCATTATTCTCACCATCATCTCAGATGCCAACTTGCACACACCCATGTACTTTTTTCTCTCTAACCTGTCATTTGTGGATATCTGCTTTGTTTCCACCACTGTCCCAAAAATGCTTGTGAATATTCAAACAGAGAGGAAAACCATTAGCTATGCAGATTGCATCACCCAGATGTACTTTTTTCTGGTTTTTGTGGAATTGGACAACTTCCTCCTGGCTGTAATGGCCTATGACCGTTATGCGGCCATCTGTCATCCACTGCATTACACTGGTATCATGAACCGCAGACTCTGTGGATTTTTGGTTCTTGCATGCTGGATTGTGAGTGTTCTGCATGCCTTGTTACAAAGCATGATGGTGCTGCGGCTGTCCTTCTGCACAGACTTGGAAATCCCACACTTCTTCTGTGAATTGAATCAGGTGGCCCAGCTAACCTGTTCTGACACCTTTCTCAATGATGTGGTCATGTATTTCGCACTTGTTTTATTGGCCATTGTTCCTCTGTTTGGCATCCTTTACTCTTACTCCAAGATAGTGTCCTCCATACGTGCAATGTCCACAGTTCAGGGGAAGTATAAAGCATTTTCCACCTGTGCATCTCATCTCTCCATTGTCTCCTTATTTTACTTCACTGGTCTGGGAGTATACCTCAGTTCTGCAGTAAGTCACAGCTCACAAGCAAGTGCAACAGCTTCTGTGATGTATACAGTGGTGACTCCCATGCTAAACCCTTTCATCTACAGCCTGAGGAATAAAGACGTAAAAGGAGCTCTGAAGAGGCTCTTAGGGGTAAAACTATGAGTGATTTCTTTACCCCAGGGTTGAAGAATTTACTTTTATTGCAGTCATCAAAGCTTCAGAGACAGAAGGTTGGATTCTGAATGTGTTTTATTTATTTTCTTGAGTTTAAATTACTGTAGTCCAATCTTAGTACTCTATAAAAATCTTTATTAAGTGTTCTACTTTGTCAGCATTTGTTCCACTCATTGTCACAACTTCCCAGTTATTCCAAATACCAGACCAGAACTATTTGTAGATGCATTTACCTCGTCTGAAACTTGCCTTTTAAGATATAAGCCAAATATATCTTAAAAGTACATTTTTCTAGCATGGCATATATTAAGTTCACAAATATTTATTTTGTTTTATAGAAAGATGCTCAGGATAATAATAAAAGGTGCATTTAGTATTTAATGTAATTCATAAGCCTTTTGTAGAGGAAATTCTGAGAAAATAGCTTTCTTCTGTATGTAAATTTTATACATAACTACATCGATTGTTTTTTATAACATGGGCTTTAATATATAAGTGTGTTTTATAATCGAAGATTGCAGCCTTTAACAGTTCATCCTTTATATTGATATTTGCATCTATTTGTGGGCTATAATGTGATGTTTTAACTCATGTATACAATGAGGAGTAGTCAAGTCAATGTAGCTAGCATATCTTTCACATTAAATATTAGTCAAATTTTGAGAGTGAGTATATTCAAAAGTCCTTTGTTCTTAGAATTTTAACACATACCATGCATCAATGTTAATCATGTTCACCTTACTGTGCACTGCGTGCCAGAATTTTTTCTACCTAACAGTAATCTTCTCTTTAGGATCTTTTATTCAGCTTGTTGCCCAAAGCCAGAAACAAAAGAGGCCATGGGGCTGTCTATTCTGCCATTAATTTCATGGCAGACTTTCTTTTTTTTCTTTTAAGTATAAACAATGAGACCTTTAAAATCCACATTTCTTTTGCCTGAGAAATTTTCCTATGACCAAACATACATGGTTATACAATGTAGAATACAAGACAAATATTGAGTGAAAAAGAATCATAAAGAAATATATTTTAAAACAATTCTCTGAGAAAGATATAACTCCACCAGTTATTGAAAGTGAAAACACACTTCATGTAAATGAAATGGATGTGCTTGTTTGTTGGATAAATCCGATTGAAGGACTTGGCAATTTGGTATTTATACTGTGAGGAGTGGAGCTAGGAGTGTATAAAGTCTTTATTTTTATAAGTAAAACATGACTTCCTTTAAAATTAGAAATATTATCTCTAAAGTAAAATCACTGCAATGCATAACATACATTGGTCTATCATCTGGGAAAATGGTTTCAAAAAGTACTTTTGGAGAATATGTGGTATGACACCATGCATAACACAAAATGGCTGTGTGCAATGTCAGGACCAAAGGTAAAGTTACAAATTGTATCATTGTATCATTTACTGCTGTAAGCATTTAAGATTCAGTCAATGTTTGATTTTTAATTATTTTGTAGTAATTACATATTCAGAATGCTTTATTATTACAAACTTTTCAAGCCAAGCAGGGTTTTATCTCATTCATAGAACATATTTTGATCATAAGCTTTCTCCTCTCCCAACTCCTCCCAACCCCTTTACTCTTCTTCTTTATCCCTTTCTCTCTCTTAATAATCCAAAACTAACACAAAGCCAAAACAAAAAGTTACAGACACACACTCAGAAAAGACGATTTTGTATTGGCTAGCTACTCCTGAGCATGAGGCCTGCCCTGGAATATGGTATATATACCAAATATTGATTTTCCAGCTCCCAGCAGCTATCAATTGCGAATTACATAGCTGGGAAAAGAACTTTGTGTTTATTTTCCCTTGTCTGTGCTGGAATTTTGTATGACTTGAGCCTATTTAGGTCTTATGCATGTTGCCATAATCTCTGTAAATTCGTATGGGCACCAGACCTGTTGCGTCTGGAATATAATATTTCCATAAAGTTGTCTACCACTTCTGGCTCTTTCAATCATTCTGCTTCCTCTTCAGCATAGATACTTAGCCTTGAGAATGAGGTTATAATAAAGGCATACTTTTTTCGGACTAAATGCATGAAAATCTCTCACTCTCCAATCATTGTTCAGTTATGAGTTTTTGTGATTGCTAAACTGCTTAGATAAAGGTTGAGAAATACACTCATATGCGGNATTTGTGGGTATAAACATTTTATAAATATTTCATTAAGAGCTGTTTTATTGAAAAGTTCCTTTAATAGAATAGTAGTAGTAGATTTTCCCTTAGTACTTATGGTATCAAATATGGAAAAAAAGCAAGCTGGTGCTCAAGTAGAAAATTCATCCCTATTGATAATCATTCACAAGTACTGGAAAGTACTATAGACAGTAGTGAAAGAGACAAAGAAATCAGTTTTATCTAGCTATGAGCCCCACAAGCTAAAACTTGGGCCTACAAGATACATACACACTGGTGCGACAGTGGAATGGTGTTATAAGAGTAACCATAACAAGCCAGGAGCACACAGGCTGCAGAAGCAGTGGAGCAGCTGGGACAGGGTCCCTCCTGCCTCCATCTGCACTCAGGAGCTGGGGTGTTCCACAGCCCTCTGTGCACTGGCCCTGCCAGGGGAGAGCTGGTCTCCCAGGAGTGCTGACATAGGCTTACAGGCCCACAGGAGGGACAACTCAAGCCAGAGACAGAAAGACCAACTAATATTAGAGATACCCAGATGGTAAAAGGCAAGCACCAGAACTTTATGAACAGAAACCAAGGCTACATGGCATCATCAGAACACAGTTCCCCCAGAACAGCAAGTCCTGATATCCAAACACAATGGAAAAGCAAGCTGTGGATTTAAAATCACATCTCATGATGCTGATAAATGTTGTGGATAGCCCTAGGGCTAATTATATTTGATGTTAAATCCAGGCTGCTAACAAATTAGCACTCTGGTGATTTCCTGTAAACCTGCTTCCCACCTTAATTTGTAAAATAAAGGAGAGTTGATGATTGGGCAGATAAAGGGGAGTTGGAGTGGAAGGTGGGAAGAGAGAGAAGAAGGAGAAAATAGAAGAGGGAGAGGACACAGGGAAGGAAGAAGAAGAAAAGTGGAGTAGAAGCACATGGCCTGCAGAAACCACAAGTTCTAAGGGGTCTCATAGATGTGGAAGATGGTAGTGTAGTGGTAGATCTGCCCAATCTAGGCATACAACATGCAATCATATTAACTGAGTTGTGTTTTCATTGCCAGAGCTTATTTGCATTGGAGATTTACTGCAACAGATAAGGGACTTTAAGAAGAACATAAATAACTCCCTTAAAGAAATACAGAACAGAGGTAAACATGTAGAATCTATTAAAGAGGAAACCCAAAAATCCCTTAAAGAGTTACAGGAAAACAGAAACAAACAGGTGAAGAAATTGAACAAAACCATCCAGGATCTAAAAATGGAACTAGAAACAATACAGAAATCACAAAGGGAAAGAACTTTGGAGCTAGAAAACCTAGGAAAGAGGTCAGGAGTTATAGATGCGAGCAACACCAACAGAATACAAGAGATAGAATAGAGAATCTCAGGTGCAAAAGACACCATAGAAAACATTAACACAACAGTCAAAGAAAATGCAAAATGCAAAAAGCTCCTAAGTTAAAACATCCAGGAAATCCAGGACACAATGAGAAGACCCAACCTAAGCATAATAGGTATGGAAGAGGAAGACCACAGTGTGAATACTTAGGTCCTTCTTAGAAGTGGGATCAAAATACCCGTGGGAGGAAATACAGAGATAAAGTTTGGAGCAGAAACTGAAGGAAAGGCCATCCAGTGACTGTCTCACCTGGGGATCTACCCCATATACAGTTACCAAAGCCAGACACTATTGTGGATGCCAATAGGTGCTCACTGACAGCACCCTGATATAGCTGTCTCCTGAGAGGCTCTACCAGTGACCAATGGAGGAGATAGAGAAAGTTACAAAGGAGCTGAAGAGGTTTGCAACCCTGTAAGAGGAACAACAATATGAACCAACCAGTACCCCCCCCCCCCGAGCTCCCAGGGACTAAACCACCAACCGAAGAGTACACAAGGAGGGACTCATGGCTCCAGCCACATATGTAGCAGAGGATGGCCTTGTTGGACATCAATGAGAATAGTGGCCCTTGGTCTTGTAAGGTTCAATGCCCCAGTATAGGGGAATTCCAGGACAGGGGAGCAGGAGTGGATGGATTAGTAAGCAGGGGGATGGGGATGGGGATGGAATATGGGGGTTTTTGAAGGGGAAATGGGATAAAATTTGAAATGTAAATAAAGAAAATATCTAATAGTAAAAAAAAAAAAAGAAAGAAAGAAAGAAAGAAAGAAAAGAGTAACCATAACATTAAAAAATGGATTTAAAGTCAACTCTATGAGATAGAATCTATACATGGCAGTGTTACCATGCCAAGAATCACAGTCTAGACACACATGGGCACTTGGGGGGAAGTTTTGTAGTGATAGGACTAAAATATCAGGTAAATATACTAAATATTCTAAATGACTACAGACTGAGAAAGTAATTTTTTTACAGCATTAAAAGAGTGAAACTATGTACCTTGTTTTGTTCAAACTTTTCTTACATTGACTATTACCTACATAAATATCTCAAAGATGATACTGTACTATAATTTCATTAGATGTAAGCTATGACTCAGAGATGGTTCAGTGGTTAAATCCAGATTTAATTCCTAGCACCCATGTTATGGCTCTCAGTTGTCTACAATTCCATTTCCAGGGGACCTGATACCTTCTTCTGGCTTTGGAAACACATGACACAAAGAGATATGTATAGGCAAAATTGTATCTACACAAAGTAAAATTTGAAATGAGATGTCATTAATTTTTTGGGGGGGGGGCGCATTTCAAGGCAGGGTTTCTCTGTATAGCCCTGGAACTCACTTTGTAGACCAGGCTGGCCTCAAACTCAGAAATCCACCTGCCTCTGCCTCCCGAGTGCTGGGATTAAAGGCATGCGCTAGCATACCCGGATGATGTCATCATTTTTTAAAAAGTGTTCATGGATTCTCTCTCTCTCTCTCTCTCTCTCTCTCTCTCTCTCTCTCTCTCTCTCTCTCTTCCTCTCCTTTTAGTTCCCCTTCTCTCTGCCCCTTCTCTCTCATCCTCTCTACTATTCTATATGCTTTATTACTTTACTTTAAAAAGATCATATTATGTAGCCCAAATAAGCTTATGATCTCCTTGCCTTAACCTTCTAAGTTCCACAATATGTGTACCTTTTGCCAGGCTGTGTTATTTCTTACACATCCAATTATCTATGATTACTCCTAAATAAGAAATTATTTAACATTAAATTAAAAAGTTAAAGGTACACAATTGTTTTCTTTGAGATTTGAATTTTTTTTATCTAGAAAATGTGTTGTATATACACAAGGAGGTTCATTCAGTAACAAACTAAATAGAGTTTAAATAATCATCATCTGGTTAAGTAAAATGTTTGAAATTTATAAACGTGATTACATGTTTCCCATGATATATGGAATTTAGAAAAAAAGCATATGAAAATAAAAACATATAAGTGTTTTATGTTTCTGTTGCTGTGATGATAAACTATCATAAGAAGAAACTTACAGAAAAAAGAATTTATCTTGGATCATATTTCCAGAGGAAGAGCACATAACAACACAGAAAAATGTGGAAACCAGAGACCTGAGTAGGAATCTGAAAGATCTTATTTTAAATACAAACAGGAAGCAGAGAGATAAAGGGAAATAGGCTAAATCTATAAATCTTCTAAACCCATTCCAAAAGATGTACTACCTACAACAAGGATCAATATCCTAACACACACACACACACACACACACACACACACACACAAAGAGAGAGAAAGAGAAAGACCTTTTATAAATTATTTTATTAATTTACATTTCAAATGTTGTAATCGCCTCCCCCTTCCCCTTTGACTCTGAGATGGTATACCCCCATCCCCCAACTCTCACTTCATCCCTCCAGCATCCCCTCTCTCTGGAGCATCAAGCCTCCACAAGACCAAGTGTCTCCCCTCCCACTGATGCCAGATAAGGCAGTCCTCTGCTACATATGTAGCAGGAGCCACAATCCAGCCCGAGTATACTCTTTGGTTGGTGTTTTGGTCCATGGGAGCTCTGAGAGTCCCGGTGAATTGATACTGTTTTTCTTCCTATGGGATTGCAATGCCCTTTAGCTTCTTCAGTCCTTGTCCTAACTCTTCCACTGAGGACCCTGGGCTCAGTCCATTGGTACATTGTGAGCAGTTGCATTTATCTTAGATGCTGGCAGAGCATCTCCGGAACAGAGAACAGCCATACCAGGCTCTTGTTTGCAAGTATATCTTGGCATCAGCAATAGTGTCAGAGTTTGGTGTGAATGGCCTTTCCTTCAATCTCTGCTCCATTTTCTGTCCCTATATTTTCTTTAGATAGGAACAATTCTGGGTTAAAAAGTTTAAGATGAGTGGGTGACCCGATCCCTCAACTGGGGACCATGTCTATCTACAGGATGTGACCTCTTCAGGTGCTATCTTCCTGCTGTTGGGAATTTCAGCTAGTGTCATCTTCATTGGGCCTTAGGAGTTTCTTGAATCCCTGGCTTATGGCACTTTCTAATGTTTCCCCTATTTCCTACCCAATACTGCTACATATTTCTATTCATTCTCTCAGCTCTCTGGGTTACCACAGTCAGGATATTTTCTAGATCCATTCATTTGCCTGCAAGATTCCTTGCCTCATCTTTAATAGGTAAGTCATATTCAATTGTGTAAGTGTACCACATTTTCTGTATCTATTCTTCTATTGAGGGACATCTGAGTTGTTTCTAGCTTCTAGTTTTCATAGTTAGGGCTGCTATGAACATAGTAGAACATGCATCATTGTGATATGGTGGAACATCTTTTGAGTATATGCCCAGAAGTAGAACTAGTTCCAATTTTCTGAGGAACTGCCAGATTGATTCCCAAAGTGGTTGTAACAACTTGCAATCTCATCAGCAATGAAGGAGTATTTCTTTTCTTCCACATCCTCCTCAACATCTGCTGTCACCCGAGTTTTTTATCTTAGCCATTCTGATTGGTTTAAGGTGGGATCTCAGGGTTGTTTTGATTTGCATTTCCATGAGGACTAAGGATATTGAACATTTCTTTAAATGCTTCTCAACCATTTGAGATTCCTCAGTTGAGAATTCTATGTTTAATGCTGTACTCCATTTTTAATAGGGTTATTTGGTTCTCTGGAGTCTAACTTCTTGAATTCTTTCTATATTTTGGATATTAGCCCTCTCTCAGATATAGGGTTGGTAAAGACCTTTTCCCAATCTGCAGGTTTCCATTTTGTCCTATTGACAGTGTTCTTTATCTTACAGAAGCTTTTCAGTTTCATGAGGTTCCATTTGTCAACTGTTTATCTTAGAGCCTGAGTCATTAGTGTTCTGTTCAGGAAATTTATCTGTATGCCAATGTGTTTGAGGCTGTCTTCCACTTTCTCTTCTATTGGATTCCGTGTATCTGGTTTTATGTGGAATTCCTTGATCCACTTGGACTTAAGTTTTATCCAAGGAGAGAAAATGGATCAATTTGTATTCTTCTACGTGTAGATTGTCAGTTAGATCAATACCATTTGTTGAAAATACTGTCTTTTTTTTCAATGTATGATTTTGGCTTCTTTGTCAATGAGCAAGTGATCATAGGTGTGTGGATTTATTTCTGCATCTCCAGTTCTGTTCCACTGTTCTACCTGTCTGTCTCTATACAAATACCATGTGGGATATATATATATATATATATATATATATATATATATATATATATGTGTAGTACAACTTGAAAACCGGACAGTGATTCCCCTAGAAGTTCTTTTACTTTTGAGAATTTATTTTAGCTATCCTGTTCTTTTTATATTCCATAGGAAGTTGAGAATTGCTTTCTGTTTCTGTGAAGAATTGAATTTGAATTTTGATGGGAATTGCATAGAATCTATAGACTGCTTTTGGTAAGATGGCTATTTTTATTATGTTAATCTTACTAATGCTTGAATATGTGAGCTCTCCCTATTTTCTGAGGTCCTCTTAGATCTTTTTCTTCAGAGTCTTGAAGTTATTCTCATATGGTTCTTTCACTTGGTTAGAGTTACACTAATATATTTTATAATATTTGTGATTATTGTGAAGGGTACTGATTTTTTAATTTCTCTCTCTCTCTCTCTCTCTCTCTCTCTCTCTCTCTCTCTCTCTCTCTTTCTTTCTGGTTTTTCGTTTTTTGAGATAGGGTTTCTCTGTGTAGCCCTGGCTGTCCTGGAACTCACTCTGTAGACCAGGCTGGCCTAGAACTCACAGAAATCTTCCTGCCTCTGCCTCCCAAGTACTTGGATTAAAGGCATGCACCACCACTGCCCAGCATTTTCCTAATTTCTTTCTCAGACTATTTACCTTTTGTGTAGAGGAAGGCTACTGATTAGTTTGAGTTAATTTTATATCCAGCTACTTTGCACAAGATGATGTTGGAATTCTCTGGTAGAATTTTGGGGGTTGTTTATGTATACTATCATATCATCTGCACATAGTGATCCCTGAATTATTCCTTTCCAATTTGTAGCCCTTTGACCTCCTTTTGTTGCTTAATTGCTCTGGCTAGAACTTCAAGTTATGATAATGAATAAATAGGGAGAAAGTGGGCAGCCTTGTCTTGTCCCTGATTTTTGTGGATTGGTTCAATAGTCTCTCCATTTAATTTGAACTTGGCTGTTGTTTTGCTGTTTATTGCTCTCATTATACTTAGGTATGTGTATGAATCCCTTATCACTCCAAGACCTTTAACATGAAGGGGTGTTGAATTTTGTCAAATGCTTTTTCAGCATCATATGAGATAGATGATCATGTGGCACTACAGTCAAAGACAATGCAAAAATCTCTTAACCCAAAACATAGCACTAAATGCCTCCATTAAAAAAATCAAAAAGTTCTCATGTCAGCAATTTAAAGGTACACCTGAAAAAAAAGCAAGCACACCAAACAGTAGTAGAAGGCAGGAAATAATCAAAATCAGGACAGGAATTTAGTCAAAACAAAGAAAGCAATACAAGGAATCAACACAATGAAGAGCTGGTTATTTGAGAAAATCAACAAGATAGACAAACCCTTATCCAAACTAACCAAAAGAAAAACAGTATTCAAATAAAAAAAATCAGAAATGAATAAGGAGACATAAAAACAGAGAATGGGAAATTTCAAAGGATTGTTAGGTCTTTCTTCAAAACCCTGTTCTCCACAAAACTGAAAAATCTTAATGAAATGGAGAACTTTCTTGATTGATACCACTTAATCAAATTTAAATACAGATCAGTAAGCTATTCAAACATTCATACCCCCCCAAAGAAATCACAACAGTCATTAAAACTCTCCCAACCAAAGAAAGTCCAAGGTGAAATGATTTTAGTGCAGAATTCTACCAGATTTTCAATGAAGAACTAATACCAATACTCATCATACTACTCCACAAAATAAAAACAAAAGGAACACTGCTAAACTGATTCTATGAAGCCACAGTCACCCTGATACCAAAACCACACAAAGATTCAATAATAAAAGAGAACTTCGGACCATTCTCTCTTATGAATATTGAATAAAAAATACCCCATAAAATACTCTCAAACCAAATCCAGAAACATATCAGAAACATTATCTGTCATGATCAAGTAGACTTCATCTCACAAATGCAGAGATGTTTCAATATATGAAAATCCATCATTGTAATCCACCATATAAACAAACTGGAAGAAAAAAATCATGTGATCAACTCCTTATTGATGTAAAATCTTTTGACAAAATCCAAAACAATTTCATGTTAAAAGTATTAGAGAGATGAGGAGTGCAAGGCATATATCTAATCATAATCAAAATGGTATACAGAAAATCACTAGCCAACATCAAATTAATTGGAGAAAAACTTGAAACAATCTCAGTAAATCAAGCCAAGGCTGCCAACTCTCTCCCTATCTATACAAATGAGTCAGAGAAGCTGTATATAGGGCATGCAGTTTTAATTGCAGTATTGAGGAGGCAAAGGCAGGCAGATCTCTGTTAAAGCTAGGCCACCCTGGTCTACATAGCAAATTACAGGTCAGGCAGAGATACACAATGGGAGCTTGTCTCAGAAAATAAATGTTTCAGACTGGGTTATGTGTCTCTTCAGGAGACAGGGTAATCAGCTGCTGTCTTAATGAACTGTCTCAAGGTATCCATAGGGTAATAAAGATAGTGGTGTCAAAAGGCTAGACTGATGGGCTATTAAAATGGACCAAAAGTTCTTTGCCCAAATGCAGCCAGGAAAACAAAGGAAAGTACAACATTTACTGATTATATCATCAAATACACAATCAGCACATCATTTTTTGGTTTATTTACCAATTTGTGTGGTGATAATGATTCATAGTTTCAAAGTGATGGTCTGACTGACTGTAGAAAGTTTTTGGACTGGGGATGGAGAAATGGCAAGAAGGGAGCTGCTCTTTCAGAGGATTGGAATGTCATTCCTAATACCTATGTTGAGCTTGTTTGTGATCTCTGGTAACTGTGGCAACAAGGGATTAGTGTTGCATTCCTGTGAATATAAGCACTTATATGCACAGACACAATGACAAATATGCATATAAATATTTGCATTTTAAAACAAAACATTCTTTAGGTTTACACACAGACACATACATTATATGTGTATATGTATATATATATATATATATATATATATATATATATATGTATATGCATATATATATACAATAATATATAATTTATACAGTCCCTGTACTCTCTATCTGCATAATGTATTGCTA
The DNA here is from genome assembly GCF_900095145.1 of Mus pahari. Lineage (NCBI taxonomy): Eukaryota > Metazoa > Chordata > Mammalia > Rodentia > Muridae > Mus > Mus pahari. The sequence goes on from NC_034598.1 coordinate 43,577,314, forward strand.
CCATTTTCCACTAGTCAGAAATTTGTCAGGGCAATAATCTAAGTGCGTCACAGTGGTTACCTTGTTAATGTGAACACACCCACAGGTACAAGATTCCCTGGGCAGTCAAGGTGATACTAAAATAAGTGAAACATAAGAATGTTATGTTCAGGGGAGTATTAAGTAACAATGATGCAATGATTGTTTAACATTATTGACTCATGACTTCACCTGACATGGGTAAAGACCGTGCGGGTATCTTATGAAAAATTGTTAAATTTTGTACTGCCTTCTTCATCCCTGGGGAAACTCATGAGTTTCATGAAACTGAGTGAACAAACATGAATTATGAACTTTCTGTTTCTTGAATTTTCTAAGAAGTAGTGCTGGAGCTCCCCCTATTTGGATTCTGTGTCCACAAACAAAGTTATGGGTGTGTGGAACCTGTTCCAATTAGCCTAGCCATGTGAGCAGATTTCCTTTCTTAACTCCCATATATTTCTACTCATCTGTTACTGACATTTTCCCACCTACATCTTCTTTCCAAAGACTTCATGGAATCCTGAGGCAAGCAAACAATTATAGCAGTCATATACCACATTGCCATCATTTCTGGGTGTCTGCAGGCTTTATTCAAATGGCTCATGACAGTTCTAGGGGCATTTCAAGTGTGAAGTCACTAGAGGAAAATTAGATAAAATAGTTCAAGATATAGGCATTGGTAATGACTCTCTAAATAGACTGTAATACCCTGAAATAAGTAACAGTAATTGATAGATGGACTTGCAACAGATTAAAAGGCTTGTACACAGTAAAGCAAAAGAAAGAAACACCATAAAAATGCACTTTGCAGAACAGAAGAAAATCTTGGTCAGCTTCTTCTGTGATTGATAATACAAAACGATATTAAAAAATTAAAGGCCACAGCTCTGCCTACATCCCTGGAGGCCTATTACCACCTGGAACATCCAAGTGAGATCCACATGTCACAAAACTTGTCTGCTGGGTCACCCAGCAATCCCATGACTCATTAAGTTTTCCCCATGCACTCTATGCTCCATCTTCCAGTCCACATCTCTACCTGCAATCCTGGATCTGTATTCCATTCCCCAGACCAGAGTTCAGCCTATGACCCTTGAGGCCTGGTGAGAACCAGGACAATAAGTTCTGCTTGCATCCCTGTAGGCCAGTTGCCACCCAAAACAAACAGAAGCCTGAAGGGATCAGGGATTACCATCTCTGTCTGTATCCCAGGAGGCTTCTTCCCACCTGTGACAAGTAGCTCTATCTACAGTCATACATTCCTGCTGCCATCAGGGATTACCAGTTTCTATTTGTAGTCCCAGAAGCCAACTGCCATCAGAGACCACCAGGTCAGCATACACAGGGACAACCAGATGGCTAAAGTTCAGTGTAATAACACAATCAACAAAAGCCAGGGAAATATGGCATCACTAGAACTGAGCTATCCTATGACAGCACTCCCTGGATTTCCTAAAGTACATTTGAGACATGGGGAACTCATCTGTTGTCCTAGGTGGCAATAGGCCTGAAGGAATACTGGCAGAAGTGTGACCTTACATTTTTAAATATAGTGTTATATACATCTGGATATTAATCACAGGAGCAAGACTATGACCTTAAATTTATTATTTTTTTTTATTATTATTTTCTTTATTTACATTTCAAATGCTATCCCGAAAGTTTCCCATACCCCTCCCCCCACCTCTGTCCCCCTACCCACCCACTCCCACTACTTGGCCCAGGCCTTGCCTTGTGCTAGGTCATATGGAGTTTGGAAGACCATGGAACCTCTATTCCCACTGATGGCC
>NC_034598.1:43626420-43628601 GCF_900095145.1 Mus pahari
GTAGTGGATGACTTAGGATATCCCCTTTTTATGTGTTCTGTCATTAAACCTCTAGCTGTATAGCCCACCCAGAAGTCCTAGCCATATACCTTCCCTTTTTCATATAGCACTGGGCTTACAGGCAAGAGCCTGCCTACTTTTCAAAAGTATGGGCTGTGGTACCTGAACCCAGGTCTCCAGGTTAGTACAACAGTAATTCTTATCAAATAAGCTGTATCCCAAGCCCTATAATGAGTGCCTTTGTTTGACTATGTGTTCCAAACACATTGGGCTGAATCCATGAAGTGAGGGCTCAAAGCACAGGACCAAGGAATCAGAGACTATGAGCCCAAATAAACCTTTGCTCTTTATAAGTTGACTATCTCAGACATTTGTTTTATTTAAAGAAAGTTTATGAACACACCATTGGCACCATCTGATGTAGTGCATACTTTAAAATTTTTGCTTGTACTTTATCTCGTTCATTTTATTGTAAGAATTTTGTGTCTCTTCATATCTCATCATTATCTAGGTAGTTTCTGGGCACTTTCCATATTCAGGGTCTTATTTATTCCTTGATTGCCTCAAAGTGTTTCTAATTCAAGTTTTAATTTTGGATTGTTTTATTTTATTCAAATATAATTTCATCTTTCCTGTCACCACAAATCTCTTCTCCAACTCCTCCCATGTACCCACTATACTTCCTCTCAAATTAATGACTTTTTTCTTGTGTGTGTGTGTGCGCACGAGCAAGCAGCCTGTTGAGCTTGTTAATTACTGCTTCTATGTATATGATTTTAGGACTGAGCATTTGAAATTGGATAACCAGGTATTTGCTTACCTGTCATACTTACAAAATGTAGACATTCTCTAATCCTTTGAATTTTACAATCTTTCTTCCCTGTCCCCTAAGATGTTCCCTTAGAGACAGATGTTTCCCTTGGTTGAACAGCAGATAGTTCTTTTCTGCACTTTTCCAAGTTGTAGCTTTCTGTAACCGTCCCTCTATCTACTTCAAAAATAAGCTTCTTTAATAAAGAGTGCCAGCTACACTTATCGTGTCTCTGTTTCAGATGTGTTTTGAAGAGTCCATGATGGAGAGAAGTCTATGATCAAGAGAGTCACAAACGGAGGGAGAGGACCAGGAGAACATCACAGTCCTAAAGTTCAGTGAATACATTGACTCTGAGCAGGGACTGAGTGTGACACAGGCATTACTAATCAAAGATAGTATTTCCTCAGAGTATTCATATAAAATAGAGAAATAAATTGTGTGCCTCTATTTGTCTGAGCTTGTAGGGTCACTTAATAGAGTGTTTGATTAAGTTGCCTGGCCAAAAACCTGTTGGATGGTGCAATTATTTTGTTAAGAGAACATCAAATTTTTGTTTGAATATTTATTTGTATGTCCATAAATCAGTGAAGCTGTTTGCTTCTATCAGAGTAGCTTCATATCCAGTGGACAGGAGATAATATAAAATTATAACTGGTCAAAGTGTAAAGAGTAAGTATCTATAGGGTACTTAGCCTTAAATGAGATTCTATAGCACACACCTCTAGGCTCAGGGAACATGCCAGAAGAGAAAACAGGAAGAAATGCTGTAAAATAGTGGCTTCTGAATATGATAAATCCAGTAAACTAAGGAACTCACGGGAGCTATAGTGGCCTTCACATAACCTGTACAAGATCAAATCAGCCAAAATGCCTGCATGAGGAGGGAAGGGATAGTAAGGCTTCATCTCTAGATGAGGAGTCATTTTCAGTTGGTGGTTGCTGAGGAATTTCAGTAATTTTCAGGGGTGTGGTGCCTGTTAGATTAACCATGCTCCAGCTTCAGTGGACAGCCTCACATCCAAGCATATATGGGTAGCAGTTAAAGGATACAGGAGTTTCTGAAAGGAGGAAGGAAGGAGGGAGAAAGAATTGGTGTCATCTTGTTGATGGGTGACTGAGGTTTCAAATCTCTCTCTCTCTCTCTCTCTCTCTCTCTCTCTCTCTCTCATTTCTTTGATTTTGGTAGGCATATAAAACACATGGAAACAGGAAATGACACTCAGCTTTCAGAATTCTTTCTTCTGGGATTTTCAGAGAATCAACCTCAAATTCAGCCTCTCATATTTGGACTGTTCCTCTTCATGTATAAATTGACTGTCACTGGAAACCTACTCATCATCATGGCCATCATTGTTGACTCCCACCTG
>NC_034598.1:43630211-43632782 GCF_900095145.1 Mus pahari
GTGTGGTCCTATTTGAGTCAGTATGGCCATGTTGGAGTAGGTGTGTCACTGTGGGTGTGGGCTTTACACCCTTATCCTAGCTGCCTGGAATCCAGTATTCTGCTAGCAGCCTTCAGATGAAGATGTAGAACTCTCAACTACTCCTGAATCATGCCTGCTTGGATTCTGCCATGTTCCCACCTTGGTGATAATGGACTGAACCTCTGAACCTATAAGCCAGACCCAATTAAATGTTGTCATTATAAGACTTCCCTTGGTCATGGTGTCTGTTCACAGCAATAAAATCATAACTAAGACATTCATTTTTCTTATATAATTCAAGTTCTTCCCTTGCATTCTTTTTGTTATCTGTAATTCATTGGCATTTCCTACTTTCTGTACATATTCCCATCCTTGGATCAGAAAGTTCTGATAATTGCTGCTTCATTTAGAGAATGACAGAGACTTCAGGAAAATGATTTATTTGGAAAGTATATGTGGAGATAGTTTTCTTTACTAAGGGAATATTCTCTTTTATATTAGTTATTTATTTACATTTTAAATGTTGCCCCCTATACTGGTTTCCCTTACACAAATCTCTCCATCCCATCCCCCTCCTCTTTGCCTACCCACTCCCTCTTGCCTCACCACTCTAGCATCCCCTTAAACTGGGGTATCAATCCTCCACCATACTAAGGGCCTCTTCTCCCATTGATGCCAGATAAGGCAACCCTCTGCTACATGTGTACTTGGAGCTATGGCCCCTCCTTGTATACTCTTTGGTTTGTGATTTCGTTCCTGTGGTCTGGTTAGTTGATAGTGTTCTTCTTATGGGGTTGAAATGCTTTTCAGCTCCTTCAGTCCTTCCCCTAACTCTTCCATTGAGGTCCCTGGGATCATTCAGAGGGTTGACTTTATCTGCATCTGTGCTTGGGTGCTGGCCGACCCTCTCAGAGGACAGTTATACCAGGCTCCTATCAGGGAGTGTTTCTTGACATCAGCAATAATGTTAAGGTTTTGTGTATGCATATGGGACGGATCCATAGGAGGGGCAGTCTCTGGATAGCCTTTTAAATGAATATTCTTAAGTTATGATCCTTCTGTGGAAACAATTCCCCTAGACAAATGAGGTAGATATAGAACATATGTAATTTTATAAACTCAGAAAATGTGAACCTTCCAAGGCTCATAAAACACTATGGAAGAAGATGAAGAAAGTAATAAAAAAAAAAAGAATATAGGTTGTGCAGACCACTAAGAAAGTTTGTCTCCTGGAAATAAGATGACTATTAGAATCATGAACACAGAAATGAAGCTTGTCAATAGTTCAGTGCATACTTAGAAAAGGCTTATAAAGTCCCTCTCCTAGCTAGGGAGCTATCAGTAGTTAATGGTTACAAGTAGAGAGATGGCTATTCCTATTTGGGAGCTTGACCCTTGGTCCCATGCACAGTCCCCCATACATGTACATATGACCAGCACTTATTAGACTCATCCAGTTATTTTAAAAATATAGGAGAGACTTATTTTAGAGGGGGACACAATAAGAGGATTTGGGGGGAGTGAGAGAAAGGAATAGGATATGGATGTAATAAAAATATATAATATATACTTATGCAAAAATCTCAAAGAGTAAGTAAATATATATTTTAAAAATTGAACCAGTTTATGTGCTCTTTCATCATTCTTTCATTTTGAAACATAGTGAATGGCACTGTCTGACTTTGAACTCATGAACTTCCTCCCTCCACTTTCTAAGTTCTACAATTTCTGTCTTCATCTTTTGTTCAAGACTCTCTCCCTTCCATTGTTTCTCTCCTTTTTTCCTTCTTTTCTTCAAACTCTCTTCCTCCTTTCTTTGTTTCTTTATTACATTCACTTTGAGAACTGAACCCAGGGACTCGTGTATAAGAAGCATGTAGTGTGTGCTGAACTATACCATTAACTCCTCATTATCATTTTATTTTACACTTTACCTCTTCATTATACTGATGCATAATTTGGCATACAGATGACTTCTCTATTGTACATTAGGTTTTTATTTCTCACAAAGTACCCGTGGTAATAGCAGAGTAAACAATGAATACTGAAGTTACTAGCAAAAGGAGATTGGTTCAACTGCAGTTTACATGGATAGAAAAAAATTGAATTCATAAATTGACTTAGTATGGCATTGAGGTCATGGATGACTTTAATATGAGAAAGAAAATAAATTTACATCATTAAACAACTTTATATTATTATTTAAAATACTTACTTTTTTATTGGATATTTTCTTTATTTACATTTCAAATGCTACACCAAAAGATCCCTATGTCCTCCCCCAACACCTGCTGCCCTACCCACCCACCCCCACTTCTTGGCCCTGGCATTCCCCTGTGCTGGATCATATAAAGTTTGCAAGACCAAGGGGCCTCTCTTCCCAATGAGGGCCAATTAGGCCATCTTCTGCTGCATATGCAGCTAGAGACACGATCTCAGGGAGTACTGGTTAGTTCATATTGTTATTCCACCTTCAGGGTTGCAGCCCCCTTCAGCTCCTTGGGTACTTTCTCTAGCTCCTCCATTGGGGGCCCTGTGTTCCATCCAATA
>NC_034598.1:43633992-43662090 GCF_900095145.1 Mus pahari
TCTTTATGTAGTACATTTGTTGTTCTGATTATTATGTGTCGGTAGGAATTTCTTTTTTAGTTCAGTGTATTTGGAGTTCTGTAGTCTTCTTGTATGTTCATGGGCATCTCTTTCTTTAGGTTCAGGAAGTTTTCTTCTGTAATTTTGTTGAAGATATTTGCTGGCCTTTTAAGTTGAAAATCTTCATTCTCATCTACTCCTATTATCCGAAGGTTTGGTCTTCTCATTGTGTCCTGGATTTCCTGGATGTTTTGAGTCAGGAACTTTTTGCATTTTGCATTTTCTTTGATTGTTGTGCCCACGTTCTCTATTGAATCTTCTGCAGTTGAGATTCTGTCTTCTATCTCCTGTATTCTATTGCTGATGCTCACATCTATTGTTCCTNATTTCTTTCCTAGGGTTTCTATCTCCAGAGTTGTCACATTTTAGGTTTTCTTTATTGCTTCTATTTCCCTTTTTAGGGCTTGGATGGTTTTGTTCAATTCCATCACCTGTTTATTTCTGTTCTCTCTTTCTTTAAGGACTTCTACCTCTTTAGATGTATTGTCCTGTTTTTCTTTAAGGACTTGAACCTCTTTAGCAGCGTTCTCCTACATTTTTTTAATAATGCCCTTCTTAAAGTCCTCTACCAGCATCATGAGGTATGCTTTTAAATCTGATTCTTGCTTTTCTGGTGTGTTGGGGTATTCAGGACTGACTGAGGTAGGAATGCTAGGTTCTGATGATGGTGAGTGGTCTTGGTTTCTGTTAGTAAGATTCCTACGTTTGCCTTTCACCATCTGGTGATCTCTGGAGTTAGTTGTTATAGTTGTCTCTGGTTGGAGCTTTGAGTTGGGAATCTTCACTCTCTCATCTATACCTATTATCCTTAGGTTTGGTCTTCTCATTGTTTCCTGGATTTTCTGGGTGTTTGGGGTTAGGAGTTTTTTACATTTTCCATTTTCTTTCACTATTTTGTCAATGTTTTCTATGGTGTTTTCTATACCTGAAAGTCTCTCTTCTATCTCTTGTATTTTGTTGCTGATTCTTGCATCTATGACTCCTGATCTCTTTCCCAGATTTCCTATCTCCAGGGTTGTCTCCCTTTGTGATTTCTTTATAGTTTATGTTTACATTTTTAGGTCCTGGATGGTTTTATTCAATTCCTTTACTTGTTTGATTGCATTTTCCTGTATTTCTTTAAGTGAGTTATACATTTGCTCTTTAAGTGCTTCTACCTGTTTATCTGTGTTCTTCTGTGTGTATTTAAGGGAGTTATTTATGTCCTTTTTAAAGTCCTCTATCATCATCATCAGATGTGATTTTTAAATTAGAATGTTACTTTTACAGTGTGTTGCCATATCCATGGCTTGCTATGGTGGGAGTACTGGGTTCTGATGATGCCACATAGTCTTTGTTTCTGTTGTTTATGTTCTTGCACTTGCCTCTTGCCATGTGGTTATCACTTTTTTTTTGTCTTGTCTTTTACTGCAGCTTGATCTTACTGTCAGCCTGTAAGTCTGTGTGATCTTAGTGTGTCAGCACTCCTAGGATATCAGCTCTCTCAGGGTGGGATTCAGGTGTGGAGAGCTTTGGCAAAGCATTAGCTCCTGGGTGTAGATGGAAAGCAGAAGAATCCTTTTTCTCACTACTATGCAGTTCCTGTGCCCTATAAGCTCCTGGCAGGTCCCTCTTGGGTCAGGTCTTGGAGCAATAATGGTGGTTTCACCTGTGATCTTAGGTATGACAGAAGTCCTGGGAGACCAGTTCTCCCTGGTTTGAATTTGGTTATGGACATCTGTGGCACAGGGATACCTCCTGGGTGCAGATGGGAACTGAAATGATCCTGTCCCCAGCTTCTCCATGGTTCTTGTGTTCTGTGGGATCCTGGTGGGTCCCACTTGGGCCAGGTATTGAAGCAATCAATATTATGAGTTTGAAACTAACATGGGCATATTACATTTACTGGACCACAATAAGAGAAGCCTCTGCCATGACTTCCTTTTGGTTTCTGATAGATGTCCCTTCATCTTCTGCTCTTTCTTGGACATTTAAAAAAAATAGGATTCACTATCTATGCTCTCTTTAAAATGATTTTTATTTACTATACAAAGCAATGGGTTCAGTTGTGATATTTTCAGGCATATATAAATTGCAGTTTACTGACACACACAAAGGATCTGGTGCACACCTGTGCAGTGCCCACAGATGCCAGAAGAGGGTATCGGATTGGATTTCCTAGACCCAGAGTTAAAGAAATTCAAATTCATTGTGATGGGTTTCATTCAGACCCTCTCTGGAGGATCCTCTTAACTTTTATTCATCTCTCCCTCTGCCTTAATTAATGCTTTAAAAGTCTGATTTTCCTGCCATTTAAGGTAATGTCTTGGGAACAATGAATGATCAGAAAATATTGCTTTCACTTCAAAGCTTTTCATAGGAACATGACAAGATCACACCAAGAGGAAATACACTTAAGAAGCAGATACAAGGAGTTGTAAATAAACCTCTTGATGTTTTTGGTTGGTCTATGCAACTTAGTTTGCATGGGACATATTTATTTCCTTCCTGTCATCCTCTCAGTGTATTGTCAGCCATCCCAGGGGAAAATTAGGCTTCTTGGTAGGGACCTTCTTTTCAGAAAAATAAATTCATTCAGGTGAGTCTGGGAATTTAGCAGGTGCTACAGAAAAGCTTGAGATGGACGTCAAGAAAATTTATGTAAGCTGACCATAGAGCCACTCCAGCTCAGATAAAATTTGGGAGCTGAGTGTTGCTGTTCATTTGTTGAAGGAGGTGTGCTGAATTGATGTCAATCCAGGACAATGCACTTACCAGAAGTCCCAGGAACATAACCAAGGAAGAGGGAAAGAGGTTAAAGGGCAAAATATGTCAATGCCATGTTTTCCATACTTGGGGCTGTTTCTGCCATGTGTGTTAGAGCATGTTTCAGGGAAGACTGCTTTAAATTATAAATAATGATTGTAAGTAGTGAAATCTCTAAAGAGAGGGAAAATTATTCCTGTTGCGGTTTGATTACTTTGCACTTTTATTTCTAATGTTTACAACTTCTTCTTGGAATGTACCTAATCATGAGTTAGAAAAGAAAAAAAGACTAGTGAAATAAAAGATGAAAGAAATCTCAGTCTGATGATTTACCAGCATTGAGACATCTGCCCTTACTATCTGAACTTAGCATATAAAACCTCAAGGTAATTTAGGTTTTGATATCTTTCTTATATGAAGTGCAGAAGGAAGAAGGTCTTGAGAAAAAAATCAGAGAGGTGAGTTGAGCACAGTCCTCTGACCTCCATTGTCTGGCTCTTGCTCTGGCTCTGGGATTACTCTACCATCCCCAAGGAGCTTTGAGAGACCTGGTTCCTCCTTGGGGCCTGCAGGGGGCCCAGGAAGAATGCAGGTTGGACCCTCTCCCACCAATCCCTTTCCAGTCAGAATCTACCCATGGCAAAGCCAGCAGAGTGCTTGCCCTGCTTCCCTGAGGAGCCTTATGGCTCTGCAAAATAATCCTGCTTCCTTGTGGAGGCCTGGCAGGGCCCAGAACCAATGTGCCAGGGTCCACCAGGGGCAAAGCCAATAGAGGTAAGGGACAGGCCATCAAAATAAAAACTAAACAGAGAAACAATTAATCTCACAGAGGATATGGATCAAATGTACCTAAAAGATATCTACAGAATGTTTCATCCAAACACAAAAGGATATGCTTTAATCTTAGGACCCTAAGGAATCTTCTCCAAAATAGACCATATACTCTGCCACAAAGAAAGCCTCAACAGATAGAGGAAGATTGAAATAACCCCTTGCATCTGACTAAATCTGAACTTCAACAACCACAGAAATAACAGAAAGTCTACAACCTCAAGGAAAATGAACAACTTTCTACTCAATGACCACTGGTTTAAAAAAAGAAAAAGGGAAATGAAAAAACTTTCTAGAATTCAATGAAAATGAAGGCACAGCATACATAAGTGTATGGAGCAAAATGAAAGCAGTGCTAAAAGAAAGTTCATAGCACTAAGAGCCTTCATAAGGAAATTAGAGAATTCTCATACTAGCAACTTAATAGTCGACCTGCAAACTCCAGAACGAAGAAAACACAGAACCAAGAGGAGTAAACAGCAGGTAATAATCAAGCTTAGGGCAGAAATTACTGAATTAGAAACAAAGAGAACGATTTTTAAAAATCAACACGATAAACACTTAACCAAACTAACTAAAAAGCAGAGAAACAGTATCCAAATTAACAAAATCAGAAGTAAAAAGGGGGACAAAACAACAGACACTAAAGAAATCCAAAGAATCATTAGGTTTTACATCAAAAGCCTGTACTCCACAAAATTGAAAAATCTAAATAAAAGGGATGATTTTCCTTTTCTTCTGTCTTTTATTGTTATTCCTGACTAATCCATTTTTTTTGTTTCTATTTATTTATACTCCAGATTTTATTTCCCACCCTTGTCCACCCTCTGACTATTCCACATCCCATTCCTCCTCCTGACTCCGCTGTCTCTATAAGGATGTTCCCATCCCCCCAACCTCCACCCAACCAGACCTCTAAACTCCCTGGTGCCTCCAGTCTCTTGAGGGTTAGGTGCATCTTCTCTGACTGAACCCAGACCCAGCAGTCCTCTGCTGTATATGTGTTGAGGGCCTCATATCAGCTGGTGTAATGCTGCCTGGTTGGTGGTCTACTGTTTGAGAAATCTTGGGGGATCAGGTTAATTGAAACTGCTGGTCCTCTTACAGGGTTAACCTCCTCCTCAACTTCTTCCAGCCTTTCCCTAATACAACAACAGGGGTCAGCAGCTTCTGTCCATTGGGTGGGTGCAAACATCTGCATGTGACTCTTTCAGCTGCTGGTTCTGTCTTTCAGAGGGCAGTCATAATAGGTCCCTTTTTGTGAGTGCTCCATAGCCTCAATAATAGTGTTAGGCCTTGGGATTCTCCCCTTGAGTTGGATCATATTTTGGGCCTGTCACTGGACCTTCTTTTCCTCAGACTTCTCTCCATTTCCATCCCTGTAGTTCTTTCAGACAGGAACAAATATGGGTTAGAGTTTTGACTGTGGGATGGCCCCCCTCTCCTTCATTTGATGCCCTGTCTTCCTCCTGGAGATGGGCTCTACAAATTTCCTCTCCCCACTGTAGGGCATTTCATCTAAGGTCCCTCCCTTTGAATCCTGAGAGTCTCTCACCTCCTAGGTCTCTGGTGCATTCTGGAGGGTCTCCCCAACCTCCTAACTCCTGAGGCTGCCTATTTCCATTCTTTCTGCTGGCCCTCAGGGCTCCAGTGCTTTTCCCTCTCCCAATACCAGATCAGACTCCGCTCTTCCCCCACCCCCACCCCCAGATGATTTTCTCCATAGATTCCACTAGCTAAAGTTAAGTCAGGATCAGGCAAACAGTCAAAACAGTTCTATAATCCCTATGGAAATAGAAGTAGACCTTAAAAGTCTCCCAACTAACAAAACCACAGGACCAGATAAGTTTAGTGCAAAGTTCTACCAGACTTTCAGAGAAGAGTCAATACCAATACTCCTTCAACTATTCTACAAAATAGAAACAGTAGGAAGATTGACAAACTCATTCTATGATGTGACAGTCATTCTGATGCCTAAACCACACAGACTCAACAAAGAGAATTTCAGACCAATTTTCTTTATGAACTTTGATGCAAAAATACTCAATAAAATACTCACAAACTACATCCAAGAAAACATCAAAAACATCATCTACCATGATCAAGTAGGCTTCATCCCCGGAATGCAGGGGTGGTTCAATATATAAATATCTATCATCATAATTGACCATATAAACATACTAAAATAAAAACCCACATAATCATCTCATTATACACAGAAAAAAACTTTGTCAAAATCCAACATTCCTTCATGTTAAAATTTCTTGGAGAAAGCAGGAATACATTGGGCATACCTAAACACAATAGAGTTAAGGTCTATCAAGCCAATAGCCAAAATCTTATTAAATGGAGAAAAACTTAAAACCATTCCAGTAAAATCAGAGACAAGGCAAGGGTTCTCATTCTCTCCATGCATAATCAACATAGTACTTGAAGTTCTGGCTAGATCAATAAGAGAACTAAAGGTGATCAAGGGGAAACAAACTGCAAGGGAAGAAGTTAAAGTGTCACTATTCACAGATGATATAATAGAAGACATAAGTGACCACAAAAATTGTACCAGAGAACTCTGATAAACACCTGCTGATAAACACCTTCATCAAAGTGACTGAATACACAATTAACTCAAAAATATAAGTAGCCCTCCTTTATACAGATGAAAAATGGGATGAGCAAAAAGTCAGGGAAACAACAAGTAATATAAATTATCTTGGTACAACAGTAACTAAGGAAAACCATGTATGACAAGAACTTCAAGTATCTAAAAAAACAAATTAAGGAAGATATCTGAAGATGGAAAGATCTTTCATACTCATGGATTGGCAAGACTAACAATAAAAACGCCCATGTTAACAAAAACAATCTGCAGATTCAATGAAAAATCCCAACACAATTCTTTACTGACCTTTAAAGAGAAACTCTCAACTCCATATGGAAAAAACACGCCAGGATAGCTAAAACAGTCCTGTACGATTAAAACCTTGGGAGGACACTCAACTCAATGATACCTTGGTCAAGAAAGAAATAAAGAAAGAAATTAAAGACTTTTTAGAGTTTATTGAAAATGAAACCACAACATGCCCAAACTTATGGGACACAATGAAAGCAATCCTAAGAGGGAAACTCATAACCCTGGGTGCCTCCAAAAAGAAACTAGAGACAGAATACACTAGCAGTCTGACAGCACACTTAGAAGCTATACAACAAAAGGAAGCAAATTCACCCAAGAGGAGTAGACAGCAGGAAATAATCAAACTTAGGGCTGAAATCAACCAAGTGGAAACAAAACGAACTATTCAAGGAATCAACCAAACAAGGAGCTGGTTCTTTGAGAAAATCAACAAGATAGATAAACCCTTAGCCAGACTAACTAGAGGGCAAAGGGACAGTATCCTAATTAACAAAATCAGAAATGAAAAAGGAGACATAACAACAGATCCTGAGGAAATCCAAAGCATTATCAGTTGCTACTACAAAAGGCTATACTCAACAAAATTGGAAAACCTGGAGGAAATGGACAACTTTCTAGACAGATACCAGGTACCAAAGTTAAATCAGGATAAGATTAAGTATCTTGACAGTCCCATTTTCCCTAAGGAAATAAAAGCAGTAATTAATAGTCTCCCAACCAAAAAAAGCCCAGGACCAGATGGGTTTAGTGCAGAGTTCTATCAGACTTTCAAAGAAGACCTAATTCCAACTCTCCTCAAAGTATTCCACAAAATAGAAACAGAAGGTACTCTACCCAATTCATTCTATGAAGCCACAATTACTCTGATACCTAAACCACACAAAGATCCAANAAAGAAAGAGAACTTCAGACCAATTTCCCTTATGAATATCGATGCAAAAATACTCAATAAAATCCTCATAAACCGAATCCAAGAACACATCAAAACAATCATCCATCATGACCAAGTAGGCTTCATCCCAGTGATGGTTTAATATATGGAAATCCATCAACATAATCCACTATATAAACAAACTCAAAGAAAAAATTCACATGATCATCTCATAGATACAGAGAAAGCATTTGACAAAATCCAACACCCCTTCATGATAAAAGTCATGGAAATATCAGGAATTCAAGGCCCATACCTAAGCANAATAAAAGCAATATACAACAAACCAATAGCCAACATCAAAGTAAATGGAGAGAAACTCAAAGCAATCCCACTAAAATAAAGGACTAGACAAGGCTGCCCTTTCTCTCCCTACCTACTCAATATAGTACTTGAAGTCCTAGCCAGAGTAATTAAACAACAAAAGGAGATCAAGGGGATACAAATTAGAAAGGAAGGAGTCAAACTATCACTATTTGCAGATGATGTGATAGTATATATATGTGACCCTAAAAATTCCACCAAAGAACTCGCAATCCTGACAAACAGCTTCAGTGCAGTAGCTGGATATATGATTAACTCAAACAAACCAGTAGTCTTTCTCTACACAAAGGATAAACAGGATCAGAAAGAAATTAGGGAAATAACACCCTTCACAATAGTCACAAATAAAATACCTTGGTGAGACTCTAACTAAGGAAGTGAAAGATCTGTACGACAAGAACTTCAAGTCTCTGAAGAAAGAAATTGAAGATCTCAGAAGATGGAAAGATCTCCCATGCTCATGGATTGGCAGGATTAATATAGTCAAAATGGCTATCCTGCCGAAAGCAATCTACAGATTCAATGCAATCCCTATCAAAATCCCAACTCAATTCTTCACTGAGTTAGAAAGGGCAATTTGCAAATTCATCTGGAATAACAAAAAACCTAGGATAGCAAAAACTATTCTCAACAATAAAAGGATCTCTGGGGGAATCACCATGCCTGACCTCAAGCTGGACTACAGAGCAATTGTGATTAAAAACTGCATGGTACTGGTACAGTGACAGACAGGTAGATCAGTGGAATAGAATTGAAGACCCAGAAATGAACCTACACACCTTTGGCTACTTGATCTTTGACAAAGGAGCTAAATCCATTCAGTGGAAAAATGACAGCTTTTTCAACAAATGGTGCTGGCATAACTGGCGGCTATCATGTAGAAGAATGCGAATTGATCCATTCTTTTCTCCTTGTACAAAGCTCAAGTCTGAGTGGATCAAAGACCTCCACATAAAACCAGAGATACTGAAATTTATAGAGGAGAAAGTGGGGGAAAGCCTGAAGATATGAGCACAGGGGAAACATTCCTGAACAGAACAACAATAGCTTGTGCTGTAAAATCAAGAATTGACAAATGGGACCTCATAAAATTGTAAAGCTTCTGTAGGCCAAAAGATATTGTCAGTAAGACAAAAAGGCCACCAATAGAGTGGAAGATAATTTTTACCAATCCTAAATCTGATAGGGGACTAATATCTAATATATAGAAAGAGCTCAAGAAGCTGAACTCTAGAAATTCAAATAACCCCATTAAAAATGGGGTACAGAGCTAAAGAAAGAATTCTCAACTGAGGAACTGAGAAGCAGTTGAAAAACATTTTCAACATCCTTAATTATCAGGGAAATGCAAATCAAAACAACCCTGAGATTCCACCTCATACCAGTCAGGATGGCTAGGATCAAATATTCAGGGGACAGCAGATGTTGGCAAGGATATGGAGAAAGAGAAACAGTCTTCCATTGCTGGTGGGATTGTAAGCTTGCACAAACATTCTGGAAATCAGTCTGGCAGTTCCTCAGAAAACTGGACATAGTACTACTGGCAGATCCATACAATAGAAAATCAAAAGCATCTTCTTTACCAATCCTAAATCTGATAGGGGACTAATATCCAATATATAGAAAAGAGCTCAAGAAGCTGAACTCCAGCTTCTTCAACAAATGTTGGTCTAACTGTATGTCTGCATGTAGAAGCATGCAGATTGATCCATATTTATCAACCTGCACAAAACTCAAGTCCAAATGAATCAAAGACCTCCAACATAAAACCAGATACACAAAATTTAATAGAAGAGAAAGTGAGGAATGGCCTTTAACCCATTGGTACAGAGGAAAACATTGTTCTGAAGAGAACTCCAATAGCTCAGATACTAAGATCAACAATTGATAAATTATACCTTATGAATTTGAAAACCTTTAAGGCAAAGGACAAATGTGGTTCATTTGCAAAATGGGACACTACTCAGCTATTAAAACAAGGGCATCTTGAATTTTGTAGTCAAATGTATGAAACTAGAAAATATCTTCCTGAGTGAGGTAACCCAGACCCAAAAAACATGCCTGGTATGTACTAATTTATAAGTAAATGTTAATCACAAAGTACAGGATAATACCCCCCCCCCATACAATTCATTGATCCAAAGAAGCTTAATAACATGGAGTGCCAAAGGAAGGATATTTGACTCTCATTCAGAAGAGCTTATAATATAATCATTGAAGGTTCATGAAGGGAAAGAACTGGGTGGGATATGGAAACCGTGTGGGGAATAGGTGTAAGGAGAGATGGGGATAGAGGGCCAGGGAGTGAATATATTGGTGACAGGGCTGGGTGGCGGTAGTGATGGAACCCTAGGATGCATCAGAGACCTGGGATGGGAGAGGTTCCAGGTAGTCTATGAGGGTGGCTCTAGCTTAGCCTCCAAGCAGTTGGGATATGGAGCCTGAAGTGACCACCTCCTGTATCCAGACAGGATTCCCAGTGGAGGAATAAGGATACTAACCCACCCATAAAGAGCTGCAACCCCAAATTTGTCCTGCCTACAAGTAGTCTAGCTACAAAGGTAAAGACTGAGGGAATGGCCAAACTTGAGATCCATCCAATGGGCAAGAATAAATCTAGGACACTATTAGTCATACTCTGTTATGCTTACAGACAGGAGCCTGCCATAACTGTTCTCTGAGAGGCTCTACCAGATGCTGACTGAAACTGATGCAGAGACCCACTGCCTTACATTAGAAGGAGCTCAGAAAGTCTTGTGAAAGAGTTAGGGGAAGGATTGATGAATCCAGTTGAGATGGAACTCCACAAGAGGATGAACAGAATCAACTAACATGGACCCTTGGGGCTCTCAGAGTTTGAACCACCAACCTAGGAACAAACATGATCTGGACCTAGGCCTCCCACTCTTATGTAGAAGATAGCAGAGGTGACTAGCAGGGCTGGAGCTTCCTAGACATAAAGCTTCTGCCTAAGAAATGAACCAAGGGATAGATCCTCCTGGGCAACCTATGCTTACCAGGATCACAGGCTGGATTGTAGTCTTCCAGTGTGAACTGTAATTAAAGATGTGAAATCTGGGCATATAGCCCTTACCTGGATGACGGTTTGGAGGCTTCAGATGTAACACACAAACTACATGGGAGTGGAGTCTTCCAGGTCTCCTGTGCTTCCTGGGGTGATGAATTGGGCGAAACCCACTCAGGAATGCTTTGGTAACCAAGATAGCAAGTGAATGGAGCTTCTTAGATGCATTGTGTACAATGAGGCAGTTGACAGGATGCTCACAAAGCATGCTTAACTTGCTTGAGCTGGAGTTTCCCACCCATATACACAGGATAGGATGGAACTCCTAGGTATGGTGTGCTTATTGGGATAATGTAAGGTTGGAAACTCTCACAGATACAACCCAACTCAGGTAATGAGAAAGGTTAGTCTCCCATGTACAATGTGTTCAGTGGGGCTGGAGCCTCCTGGAAGCCCTCAAATAGGCAATGAACAAGCTTGACTCTCCAAGACATGCAACTGTCACCTGGGTAATAAGGAATGGATCCAACCATAAGCCCTATGTTTAGCAAGCTGCCAGGTAGGGATGGAGATTCCCAGGTACAATGTGCTCATTAGGGAAATGGAACTAGTTGGAGCATTCTAGTCATGCTGTGTTTGCCAAGGTAGAGAGATTAAAGCCTCCTGGGCATACAGTCCTTCTGGGGCAATAGGTAGGGTTGATGTGTCCCAGCGACACTGTGCTTACTTTACACCCAAGTTTCTCACCCACCCATGTTCTCTGATGGCAAATAAAGATTGAGTACCTACAGTAAAGTTATTTTGTTTCCCATCTATGAATTCTCTGATGCTTAGTGAAATATGAATTTTGGTAAAACAACAACAAAAACCTCCACATTTTTTAATATGATTTTTCATGTGTGTGACTTCTGGAATGTTTAGTGATGTTTTGACTTGCATAAGAAAGTTTCCAATATGCTTTAAAAAATATTATATATATGTAAATGTTTGGCCAATATATGTGTATGTGCACTACACAGGTGCACTTCACATGGAAGCTTTTGGAATTAGATTTACAGTTGTGAGCCATCTTGAAACTGGGAATACAAATGAGGTCCTCTTGAAGAGTAGTCAATGCTCTTACTGGCTGAGCCAGCTCTCTAACCCCATTCCTATATGTTTAAACATTCATAGGGTATGCTATTTACTTTTTTGTGAGTTTTATAAAATATCCTGACACAGCAAATTAACAATGGATTTATTTTGGCTCACAGTTCAAAGGTAGAATACATCTGGACAGGGAAGTTAGAGTGGCAGGAGCTTGAGGCAGCTGGTCCAGAGGCATTCACAGTCAAGGACAGAGAACAATGAATGTTCATTCTTAGTCATCTTTCTTCTTTACATGCAGTCTATGACCCTAGCCCATGGAGTAGGCTACAAACATTTAAAGTCAGTCTTTCTATGTCAATTAACTTAAGACAATTTCCCCCAGATATTCTCAGATGTCCATCTAACAGGTGATTCCAGATCCAGTCCAGCTGACAATATTAGCCACCATAACTGTACTCATTGCCAATGTGACATGATTATCACTGTTGAGCCATAACTTTTCCTCTCTTGCCCCCTTAAGCGTATACAATACAAAAAAAAAAAAATCATCCCTAGTCTTCAAGAATTCCAACAATGTTTTAATATCCAATGTCCAAGTTTCATCTGAAATACTCTGTGAGGCCCCTTAATATCAAAAAGCAAGTTACATGATTCCAATACATGAAAGCATAAACATTCCCATTCCCGAAAGAAAAAAAACTAGGGCTGAAACCCAGCAGGGAAAACAACATATCTTACTGGAACATGTTCACTGCATCTGAGACTTGTAATAGAATCACCTGGAATATAAAGTACTTGAGAAGCCCCACCCTTACATCTCTGCTGCAAAACTGGCCCCACTCTATTGCCTGTAGCTTTCCTTGGTGGGTAACCCCATACTCCTGGCATCACTTATATACTGGAGCCTCCATGGCAAATTATAGTTTACCTTCACAGGTCCATGCAGTGGGCATTCAGAGCCTTCCAGTAGAGACTCCAGTTTAGACATACAATGTCTAGTCTCAGCTGCTTTCTGAAACTTTGGAGCAAATCTACTTGACCCCTCCGATGTTGCATCTTTCATACCTATAAAACTAGTATCACACCCACAAAGCTTCCAAGAGCTGTTGCTAGTTAGAAATATAAAATATCTTCTTGGATAAAAGCTATTACCCACAGTGTGCTGACCCTACAAAAACACTTCCCCTAGGGAGTTATCTTCAGGGAGCAGGGAATGCCTTCAGCTGTATTCTCAGTCCAGGTTTTCTTCTTTCAAATAAGTTCACATTTTTTTACAAGCTGAAACCTTAGATAGGGACAGTAGGGCTATCCAGACACATTTCCTATTGTTCTGGGGCAGAGTGGGGTGTTTCTCTTTTTAACAATTAGAGCTTCTTCTTCCAGACCTGCCCTTGCCTACAGCTTTTGCCTTGCCTTAGCTTTCTAATCCTTGATAGACTCTAAGTTTTAATCATTTTTTGTATTTATCTTCTGCACAATGGAACTTTTTCACTGTAAACTTTTATAAGTGAAGTTACCAGGAGCTGTGCCACAAGCCTGAATATATACCTTTTTGGTAATTTTCTTCACCCAACAAATGAGTACTTTTCCTTTAAATTCATTGTTACTCAAGTTCTCAGATCACAGGTAGAATGAAGCCAGAGTCATTTGTGAAGCAAAGGGTCACACACAAATGGTCTCTAGCCCAGTTCTTGACAATGTTTGTTCCCCTCTGAAGCTTTGTGAGCCAGGCCTCCACGGTCCGTACTTATAAACTTCTACCACAGTGGCCCATTAAGCTCTGAAGCACAGCATTCAAAGATTTTATTAGCCCAAAGTCCCATATCTTCTACATTCCTCATGAAAGCCATTGCTAGTGGTCTAAGAATCACATAGTCAAGTTATCAGAGCAGTGAGTGGCCTCACGTCTCAGAACCAATTTCCTGTATTAGTTACTTTTTGCTGTAGCTCACAGTGCTTCACACATGATGTACAATCCTAATTGTATATGGTAGAGAACTTCTTGTGGCAGGAGCTTGAGGCATTTTGACAAGTGGTATCAAGACAGGAAGCAGAAAACAGGAAATGGTCATGCTTAACTACCTTCCTTCTTTTCATGTAGTCCAGAACTCCCGTCTACAGAATGGTGCCACCCCTTTTCCTGCAGTACATAATCCCAACCCAGGGACTGGTGCCACACATATTTATGGTAGGTCTTCCTATATCAATTAATCAAATAAAGTCAAATAAAGATAATCACGCATCTCCAAAGGCTAACTTAATCTAGATAATCTTTCACAGGCACGCCTACAGGCCTGTCTCCCAGTTGATTCCAGATCTTGTCAAGCTGACAATCAATATTAAACATCACATATGGTTTTTCATCTGTATGAGTTCTTTGATGTTCTGTAAGCTCTGACTTAGAATAGAATGTTGCCCTACATTCTTTACATTTATAAGGTTTTTCATGTGTGTGAGTTCTCCGATGTTGATTGAGGTTTGACTTACAGTAAAAAGTTTTGCTACAGTCTTTACACTCATAGGGTTTTTCACCTGTATGTGTTCTCTGATGTCGAGTGAGGTCTGACTTTTGGAAGAAAGTTTTCCTACATTCTTCACATTCATATGGCTTCTCACCTGAATGGATTTTTTGATGTTTAACAAGGCTTGACTTACAATAGAAAGCTTTACTACAGTCTGTACATGCAAAAGGTTTTTCACCTGTATGAGTTCTTTGATGTTGGTTGAGGTTTGACTTACAATAGAAAGCTTTGTTGCAGTCTTTACATTCATACGGTTTCTCTCCTGTGTGAGTTCTTTGATGTTGATTGAGGTTTGACTTACAGTAGAAATTTTTTCTACACTCTTTACATTCATAGTATCTCTCCACTGTATGAGTCCTCTGATGATTCGTAAGTTCTGACCTACAGTAGAAGGATTTCCAACATTCGTTACATTCATAGGGTTTCTCTCTGGTATGAGTTCTTCTCTGATGCTCAGTGAGATTTGACTTAGAATTGAAACTTTTCTTACATTCATTACATTCATAGGGCTTCTCACCTGTATGAATCCTATGATGCTGATTGAGGCTTGACTTGGAGCAGAAAGTTTTTCTACATTCTTTACATTCATAAGGATTATCATCTGTATGTGTTTTCTGATGATTGGCGAGGTCTGATTTATAGTAGAATGTTTTAGAGCATTCATTACATTCAAAAGGCTTTTCCCCACTATGAGTTGTTTGATGACGAGTAAGATCTGACTTACAGTAAAAAGTTTTAGTACATTCTGTACACTCATAGGGCTTCTCTCTACTATGAGTTCTACTCTGATGTCGAATGAGGTATGACTTACAGTAGAAAGTCTTACTGCATTCTACACATTCGTAGGGTTTTTCTCTACTGTGAGTTCTTCTCTGATGTCGAGTGACATCTGACTTACAGTAGAAAGTTTTCCCACATTCTATACATTCATACGGCTTCTCTCTGCTATGTGTTCTTCTCTGATGTCGAATAAGGTTTGCCTTGCGATGGAAAGACTTCCTGCATTCTTCACACTCATAGCGTCTCTCACCTGCATGAAATGTCTCATGTACACCGAGTTGGGACTTCCAGGGGAAAATTTCCCAGCACTGTGGAGAGTCATAGAGTTTTTCACCTATATGAAATCTTTGATGTTGAGTGAGGGTTGATTGGTAATAGAGAGCTTTTCTACATTCCTCCCATCCATAGGGGTTCTCATATGACTGAGATGTCTGATTCCTGGTGTGCTGTGAATTTGGATAAAGTGTTTCCATATATTCTTTATATTCATATATTTTTGCCGCTCGATGAATTTTCTCTTGAATCTGTAGTTCTGCCTTGAGATAGAAGATTTTGTTACATTCTTTATAACACATGAGACTATTCACCAATATCAACAATATTTGCTTCCCAATATTTTGAAGGTCTGATTTCTTAATGAAAAATTTCTCACAACCACTATGTATAGAGTACTGCTCTTTGTATATTTTGTAATCTTTGAGTTTAGTCTTGCTACAAATGTTTTCCCATAGATAATGGACTCAAAACTTTGCTTTTGTACTTAAGCCATGCCTTGGGCAGTAAATACTACATTATCCAAAGGATATTTCCATTACCATCAAACTTTAATTAGAGTTCTTCCACATCTGAAACTTCTTATGTATCAACAAAATTAGCTTTTAATGGAAGGGTGTCAATAGCTCCAAATAGTAAGAATAGACAGCAAAGTTTGGTTTTGACAATGGAGACTAAGACACTCCACGGGTTTCAGTTAGATTAAAATTATCAGATTCTTTTTCAGCCTGCATCTTATCAGGTTCATTGTGGAGTTTGTGTAGCATGCTGTGGATTAAGTCCCTGAGTAAGTAGAACACTCTTTAATGTTCAGACCTTAAATGTGGTATAGCATACACAAAATTTTACCTACTTCAACCATCTGTTCATATGATGTAATGCCACCAGTGACTTCAGCTTGCCACAAGTGTGTCTCTTGATTTCCCAGGACACTTACATTATGGACATCTAAAATAATATTAAAAAACAAACAAAGAAACAAACAACAATGTCTATGAGTTATACAAACTATTTTTAGGCAATTTAATATATATATATATATATATATATATATATATATATATATATGTAGTGTCTTTATATCTTTAAGGCATAAGTTTTAAAATATTCACTTATGATATGTAAGTTAATATATTGTATTATATATATGTATATATATAATATTGTATTATATTGTATTATATATAAGTATATATAATATTGTATTATATATGTATATATATATGTTTTAAAATATTCACTTGTGATATATTAACTTACATATCATAAGTGAATATTTTAAAACTTATGCCTTAACGATACAAGATATAAATACATATATATATATATATATATATATATATATACATATTATATATCTGTTTACATTAACTCATTAACTCATACAGATATATATCTGTATATACATATAGTCTTCAATGAGTTAATGTAACAATCATGCAACAATAGGCATTCCAGGGTGTAAACAGTTTTCTTTGAGCCTTTGCTATGTTAGGTTCAAAGAGTAGGGTACAGAAAGTATCCATCTCCTTCTCAGTTGTAGATTTCCACACCTTAATTTTGACCTATTAGCTGTCCTTTGACCCATTTCTTTAATATATTATCTGTACTCGTAGTGCTATCCTACATTAAACCTCTTTGGCATGTGTACTAATGGCTGTCTGTACCAGCTTTTTTCTTTTTTTAAGGATTCAAGCATAGTTGAATTCTCTCTTATAAGCAAGAATAAAGATTATGGAAGGGATTGCTATGCATGAATAATTCAATCTATTTACTTTGTTCTGAGTCACAGCTAAATATTTACTTACGAAAATTTCTGCCTGAAAAAAATAAGAAAGCAGTTTTCTTCAAATTTTTCATTAGGCCTATCTTACGTTTTGTGCATATCTTTCATTTTTTGGACTTACACAGGCTTCCTAAAACTATAATTTTTTTTTTCACTTGCATCAACTTATTCAGGACTATTTTAAAATAGCTATATTTTGCCGGGCATGGTGGCGCACGCCTTTAATCCCAGCACTTGGGAGGCAGAAGCTGGCGGATTTCTGAGTTGGAGGCCAGCCAGGTCTACAGAGTGAGTTCCAGGACAGCCAGGGCTACACAGAGAAACCCTGTCTCGAAAAACCAAAAAAAAAAAAAAAAGCTATATTTATTTCTAGAGTAACAACCTAGCAATATAGTAAAAATATGTTAGCTGGGCAGTGGTGGCATACACCTTTAATCCCAGCACTTGAAATGCAGAGGCAGGTGGATTTCTGAGTTCAAGGCCAGCCTGGTCTACAGAGTGACTTCCAGAACAGCCCTGTCTCTGTTAAGAGAAGGAAAGTAAACAAATAATCAGAGAAGCATCTGTGTTCTCAACTATTGGGTTATTTAGGACGAAAGTTAAGCTTAATGCTTTTCTTTATTCTCAGCTCACCCTCAGTGGTATAAACTGGCTGAAAGCTAAGATGGTCAATATTTTGTAAGCAACAGGGCTGTATCCAGTTAGGAAACCTCACTGTTTGCATAAAAGAAGCCACTTCTGACATCAATAAGTTCTAGTTTATGGAACAAGCAAGAATATTTCCAAAAGCCCCCTTTTTTTTATGTGCAATAAGGGAAGTCGAAGCCAAAGAGTACTGCATTATGGGAGACCAGAGGAAACTGAGACATGTGTGGTCATGATGCTTTCAGATCCAGCCAATAGTAAATCTCACTAGAAAAAGATGACTGAAAATCTAGATCTGTTAGACCATATATAATCAGGACATACTTAATTATGCAGTTCAAGCATACATTGCTGGAAGGAGGATGTGGAGGCCAAACAGCTCATGATGTGCTCAGTTTCCTATTCTGCAAACTACAAGCAATCTCTGGGGCTCACTTCTCACATAATGAACCCATGAAATCTTTCATATCACAAGTTCCCTGTTGCTTAAGATTCTCAGTGATCTGTCACCTGAACTTGCAGTTTCCATAACTTCCTCACTTGGCCAACTCTCACAATGTCAATGTGTCCTTGGTCTTTATGTGTGACTGCATCTTATTTTTCAGGACCCAAGACTAGAAGGCACATCAAGGTATTGGGTAAATACAATCAATTTTTTTCCCGGAAGCCTAGCCTGGCAAGCAGAGTCATTATCAGCCATACCAGAGCACTGGATTTGACACTTTAAGGAAAAGAGGTACATCCTGTTAGCACAGCCATATCTAACGGTAACAGTGGACATTAACAGCAAAAGCACAGCTGCCTGACAAAGATCCAGCAACACTGAGCTGAATGGTGGAAGGCCAAAAGTGGAAGACCGAATGATGGCAATTACATCATTTAGCTCAGTGTTGCTGGATCTTTATCAAGCAGCTGTGCTGGCTTCATGACCTTTGCTATTCCTCTTAGAGACAGCTGTGCTATCTTTTGTTCGAAAATGCTATTCTGTTGGCAAAAGAGCTCTTTGTACTTAGCCAACAGTAGGGTTTACCTTACATTTCGAGCTTTGGGGACTCAGGTTATGAACTGTTTCCCACTTCCTTTGTGCTTTGCCTTTCTCCTTTATAACTGTCCTGATACACTTTCCCCAGCACACTTCAGTTTCTCTCCCTTGAATATAATCTATCCTTTTTTTCCTGGTTTGTGTTCTCCCCATTCCCATAACACCATAGAGAAACCTTCTTTCTAATCTGTCACTGCATCCTGAAAACTCAGATGTTTCTGTCTCATTCTTGTAGAAATTCCACAGACAAATGCACCAATAACTACATTCAAACTGATTAATCTCTGGTACTATAACACTGGTCAAAAGCCCACGGCTGGAGAGGACAAGTGCCCTTAGAGAGAAGCTGCTGTTGTTATTGTACTAACTGGTCACATAGTCAAACTGCCTTCTAGATATTTCTGTTTAGGCCACGGAGCTGGGATGCTCTTAACTTGGACCAGAGAAGCTTCTTTTTCAGTAGATAGCAGTTAGCGGAGATATAAATAACTGATCATGGGGCTGAGGACAAAAGCCTGAGTGTTCATCAGCAAATAGTAAATCTGTATTAACAACAGCACCATCAAGGCTCAAAGGACACCTCAGGAAAGGAAGCAGAAAGAACATAAAAGCCATAGGGTGGATAGGAGTGTGCTTTTAAATATGATATGGCCATCCCATTCTTGAACTCACAGCAGCTGTGTTCACTTGCATGAAACAAGCATAATGCCAAGCAAGGGAAAAACAAGCATCCATGAGATAGATGGGCTGCAGGCACCACCCCTTACTGAGCAGCTACTGACAGTAGATAGCTGCTGAGGAGAAGGTATCATTCTTTTTTGAGGGTACTGAAATGGATGGCCCCACACCCATGCTTACATATGTAGCACTAATTGGACCTAGTAGGTTATCAGAAGAAGAAGAAGAAGAAGAAGAAGAAGAAGAAGAAGAAGAAGAAGAAGAAGAAGAAGAAGAAGAAGAANGAAGAAGAAAGAAAGAAAGAAAGAAAGAAAGAAAGAAAGAAAGAAAGAAAGAAAGAAAGAAAGAAAGAAAGAAAGAAAGAAAGAAAGAAAGAAAAATATAATATGAAGTTGATGGGGGAAGGATTGTTGTGGGATAATAAGGAGACCTGAAGGAGAAAATGCAGCAGATCATTGAATATGATACATATGAAGTTCTCAAATTCTCAAGAATAAAAAGAAATTTAAAAACAAGCTCCTAGCCAGGCAGTGGTGGTGCACACATTTAATCCCAGAACTTGGGAGGCAGAGGCAGGTGGATTTCTGAGTTCAAGGTCACCCTGGTGTACAGGATGAGTTCTAGGATAGCCAGGGCTATACAGAGAAACTCTGCCTTGAAAAAACAAAATGAAACAAACAAACAAAAAAACAAAAACAAGCTCTTTTCAGCTGTTTTCATTATTTGTATCCTAATCATGATTACCATCAAGTATTAAATTTATATTAAATAATGTATTATCTGTAATTTTTTGAAAATAGTCATCTTTGGGCAGAGGAGCAGGTAGACTAACTGCAGATCTTAACTTGTCCCTCAAATCCTCCAAATCCAAACCCTGAGTCTTGTCCTCAGCTTTTCAGCAGACCACCAGCTGCTGCTACTCTGTACCCCTGCTCCCATTTCCAGTGGATCACCCACACCTTCTCCTCCTAATCTCTCTCCCCCAATGCATTGCTTTATCCCAGCCTTCAATTCCAGCAGGCACTACCTGGAAACTCACAGGCCATGCACCAGGAAAGCAAGTAGGCTAAATGCCTATCTTCACTTCTTCCCAGATTCCTCCAGGTCCAATCCACCAGGTTCATCCCCGGCTCTATAGTAGTCCTTTTGAGGTGGCCTTTTCTTAATCCCTGCCCACATTCCCAGAGGACTAAGCCAATTCTGGTGTGATACCCTGTTCTTCACCCTCCTGTGAACCCCTCCTTCTCCTCCAAGCCCATCCCCATTCCTAAATTTCAGTTCCCAATACCTAAAAACACATTTTCTCTAAAACCCAGATGGCCATAACCATCAGGATCCCAGCAGAATTTCCGACTAAGCAACACACAGCCAATATACTCTCAACCCTGAAAGGCAAACTGAAGCCAAGAAACAAATCGCCTGCCCAAGAAAGACAAGACCAGATATCAGCAATTGGAATAACAATCTTCCAAAATACCAGATACCATATGTCTACAGGACAGAGTAAACACACAATCAATAACAATCAGGGCAATGTCTCCACTACAGCCCAGCAAGCTTACTCAGGCAGGTCCTGAGTATTCCAACATAGCTGAAGAACAAGAAAACAACCTTAAAATGGACTTTGTGAATATAGCAGAGGTCCTTAAAGTATATATTTACAAATATATTTTTTAAAATCCATGAAAACACACACATATACAAAAAAAGTAGATGGAGATAAAACTATTTAAAATTGAAAGTGGAAACAGAATCAATGAAGAAATCAAAACTGAGGAAACTCTGGAAATGAAAAATTTAGGCTCTTGAACAGTAATCTCAGAGTCAAGCATCACTGACAGAATGTAAAAAAAGAGAAAATTTCTGGCATTGAATAAATGACAGAAGGAATGGATATGCTTGTCAAATAAAGTGTTACATCTAAAAAACAAAAGAATACAACAACAACATGAACAAAAACTTCAGGAACAAAACATCTAGACAATTTTGGGGTACTATGAACACATTTAAGAATAACTGGAATAGAGGAAGAACACTCACAGGTCAAAGGCACAGAAAATATTTTCAACTAAATTATAGAAAATATTTCCCTAACCTAAGGAAGGAGATGCTGATAAAAGTACAAGAAGAGGAACTGGACCAGAAAAGAAGTACCCTCACTTCACAATAATCAAAATAACAAACATACAAAACAAAGAGAGAATATTAAAAGCAGCTAAGGAAACAATGAAGTAGCATAAAAAGGCAGAACTATTAGAATTACAGCTGACTTTTCCATGGAGACCGTAAAAGCCATAAAGACCTGGGCAAATGTGTTACAGACTCCAAGAGACCATAGATGTCAGCACAGACTATTATTCCCAGCAAAACTTTCAGTCACCATAGATGGAGAAATTTAAATTTAAACAATATCTATCTATACATTCAGCCTTACAAAAGGTGCTAGTAGAAAAACTGATAAGAGGAGACAAACTACACACAAGAAAACACAGGGAGTAAATAGTTCCAGATCAGCAAAGTCAAAAGAAGAAAAACATGCACACAGGTATATACAAACACACAACCACCACCACCATCAACAACAACAACAACAACAAATAATAATAATAATAATAATAATAATAATAATAATAATAACAGGAATCCACAATTACTGCTCATTAATAACTTCCAACATCAATGGTCTCAATTCTCCAATGAAAATATTAAGACTAGGATACTGTATTTGAAAACAGGTTCCATCTGTCTGCAACATCCAAGAAAACACACCTTAATATCAAGGTTAGACATCATCTTAGGATAAAAGGTTTTGAAAAAGATATTTCAAGCAAATGGACCTAAGAAACAATCTAGTGTAACTATTTTAATAAACTTCTAACCATAACAAGCAGAAATGAAGAAGGATACTACATGCATATCAAAGGAACAATCCACTAAGAGGACAACATTTCAATTCTTAGCAACTCTACACTAAATATAAGGGCACCCATGTTCATAAACGAAACACCACTACACCTTAAACCAAATACACACAAACACACACACCCTTTCTTCTTCGAACCTCACAGAACTTTCTACAAAATTGGCCAAATATTCTGACACAAAGCAAATCTCAACAGAGAATAGAAAACTGAAATAACACCCTGTGTCCGATCTGACTTCCATGGATTCTAACAGGATATCAACAACAATAGAAACAAACAGGAAATTTACAAACTCGTGGAAATTGAACAGCTCACTACTTAATAAAATGTGAGTCAAGACAAAAGTCAAAGATCTTCTAGAATTGAATGAAAATGAGAACACAACTTACCAAAACTTATAGAACCTAATGAAGGTGATTCTAAGAGGCAAGTTCATACCCTAAACACCTACATTTAAGAAAAAAAATTGAGATCTTATACTAGTAACTTAACAGCAGGCCAGAAAACTCTAGAACAAAGAGAAAAAACAATCATACCCAAGACAAGAAATAATAAAACTCAGAGCCGAAATCGATAAAATAAAAACAAAGAAGAAAGAAAACACTCTAATCAATGAAACAGAGATATTATATTGATACAATTTGTAAGGACATAACAACACACACCAAGAAAATCCAAGAATCACAGAATATATTTTAAAAACCAGTACTCTACCAAATTGGAAAATAAAAAGGAAATTGATAATTTTCTCAATATATAAGTTAAATCAGTATCAGATAAACAACTTAAACTGACCTATAACCCATAATGAAATCAAAACAGTTATTAAAAGTCTGCCAATGAAAAAATAAAATAAACAAAACCAAACAAAAGCAAATAAACTAACAAAAACAAAAAACCAGAAGCCCAGGGTCAGAGTATTTTTGTACAGAATTCTACCAGACTTTCAAAGACTTAATGTCAATAGTCCTCAAATTATTTCACAAAATTGAAAGAGAAGGACCTTCATCCCCCTTTGTTTTACAGAGCCATAGTTATCCTGCCACATAAAATCAGATAAAGTCCCCCAAAAGATTAATTTCTCTCGTAAACATAAATGAGAAACTGCAAATAAATCCAAAAACATATCAAGGTTCATCCATACTGATCAAGTAGGTTTCATCTCAGGGATGCAGGAATGGTTCAACATATATAAATTAATAAATGGAATTCACAATATATACCGAGTGAAAGATAAAAATCAAAAGAGGCAGAAAAGGTCTTTGACAAAATCCAAACAATCAGTCATGATGAAGTCCTGGAAGAGATTAAGGATACAAACAACATGATTTCACATATGAAAGACAGTTTAAAGGAAACATCTGGCCAACATCAAATTAAATGGAAAGAAACTGAAAGCAATTCCACTAAAATCAGGAATAAGACAATGCTGTCCATCCTCTATACACCTATTCAATATAGTACTTGACATCTTAGCTGGGGCAATAAGACAACTGAAGAAGATCAAGAAAAAATGGAAAGAAAGAGCTCTAAGCATCCTTATTTGAAGATGCTATGATATTACACATAAGTGACCCTAAAAATTCTCCTGGGAGACATCTATAGCTGGTGAACACTTTCATCAAGTAGCTGAACACAAAATTAACTCACAAAATGCAGTAGCTCTCCCATATGAAAAACAGACTGAGAAAGAAATGAGGGAAAACAACCTTTTAAATTACCCTTTATAAGAGTAATATACACCATCTTGCAATAACTCAAATCAAGCAAGTGAAAGACTTTTAAGATTAAAACTTTAAGACATTCAAAAAAGAAAGTGTAGGTATCAGAATATTGGATGATTTCCTATGGTCCAGGTTATGCAGGATTAGTATAGTAAAAATGGCCATACTAAAATAAATCTATAGATTCTATCGAATTCCCCTCAAAATTCTAACACAATTCTTTACAGATGTTGAAGGGACAATTTTCAGCTTCACATGGAAACACAAAAAACCAAGGATACTTAAAACAATCTTGAATAATAAGAGAAATGCAGGAGGTATCACCATTGCCAATTTCAAGGTTCCCTACAGAGATATGGCAACAAAACTGCATTTAATTGGCACATAAACAGAAACACTTATCAGTGGAATCAAACTAAAGACTCATACAGAAATCCCTGTATCTACTGACACCTGCTTTTTGATAGAGTGGCCAGAAATACAAAGAGGAAGAAAGTATCTTCAACAAATGGTGTTCCTCAAACTGGATGGCTGCATGTAGAAGAATCCAAATAGATCAATATGTATTACCCTCTAGATCAAAGACTTCAACATAAAACCAGATACACTGAACCTGATAGAAGAGAAAGTGGGGAATAGCCTTGGACCCACTGACACAGGAAAAGAGTTTTTGGACAGGCTGTAAGATCAACAGTTTAATGGGATCTCATAAAAGGGAGAAGCTTCTGTATGACCAAGGACACTGTCATTTGGAAAAAGTGCAGCCTACAGAATGGAAAAAAGACTTTCACCAACTACATATCTGGTAAAGTGCTAACTGCCAAAACATAAAGAACTCAAAAAACTAGACATCAAGGAACTAAATAACTGAATTAGAAAAACAGGGTACAGATCTAAACCAAGAACTCTTAATAGAGGAAACTCAAATGGCTGAGAAACATTTAGATAACTGTTCAATATTCTTAGTTTTCAGGCAAATGCAAATCAAAACTACTTTGAGATTTTATCTCACATCTGTCACAATGGCTAAAATATCACACAAGTGATAGCTCATGCTGGTGATGATGTGGAGCAAGGGAAGCACTTCTCCATTACTGATAGAAATCAGTACAGTGGATCACAGGAAGATGGGAATCTGTCTACCATAAGAATCAGCTATACCACTCTTGGTCATATACCCAAAAGATACTTTATCCTCTCACAGAGACATCTATTCAACCATGTTCATTGCTACTCTATTCATGATAGCTACAAATTGTAAACAATCTAGATATCCTTCAACAGAAGAATGGAGTGGTACACTTATACACTGGAGAATCACTCAGCTGTTTAAAAAAAAGGCATCATGAAATTTGCAGGTAAATAGATGGCACTAGAAAAATAAACCTGCATAGGACCAAGGGTTTCTCCTCCTAATGATGTCAGACAAGGCCATCCTCTGTTACATATGTATCTGGAGCCATAGATCCCTCCTTGTACACTCCTTGGTTGGTAGTCTAGTCCCTGGGAGAGGTAACTGGGATATCATTTGAGATGTAAATGAATGGAATGATTAATAAAAATAATAAATAAAAAAGAAAGAAAAATAAACCTGAATAAGATATTCCAGATGAAGAAAGACAAATATGATGTGCTTTCACTTTTATGTGGATAGTAGCTGTTATATCAATAACCAAGCTGCAATCTGTAGAACCAGAGGTTAGGTACAGTGTAAGGGATTAAGGGACACAGCTAGATCTTATAAGGTAAGAGAAACAGAATTGATAGTTATGAATGGATGGAGGGGATTGAAATGGGGTGATTAAGTGGGAACAGGAAGGGGTGAAAGGGATGAGGGATGGAATACAGGGAGAGTCAACTAAAATTAACAGCCATTTGATAGTATGGAGTTAATACAGTAGAAGCTTCTAAAATAGGTACATATATAAAAATGTTCTTGATGAAACTGCCAAGTAATCAGGAAAACAGAGTCCCAACTGGCCATCTCTTGTGACAAAATGAAGCTTTAGGAACTAAGATTAGATTACACCTAATTGAGTTGCTAGGCCAAAGGGGTTCCAAGGAAATTTCCAAACCTAGGCTGTTGTCAAGACTATAGGTTGCTCTTCACAAACTGAACTAAAGTCCCTATTGCTGAAGACAACACCTACACAACTACTCAAACATGGAGAAGTTTAACTGGCATCCATAGAGACTTTGTCCCTATGTTCTAGTGTCTTTGGTTCATGAAGGTATTCTGTACACTAACTACCCTGCCAAAAGAGAAAACTAAACTCTAAATTAGCCACAAATCCTTTGATCTACAATGGTGTCTTGCTGGGAAAATATGCTATGCAATGGTGGCACAAAGCTTGTGGAAGTAAGCAACCAGTGTCTGATTTGACTTAAGTCCCATTCCATGAGATAAAATCCATACCAGGTACTGCTTGGGTGAACAAGAACTAGAAATTAGATAGTCAAGGAACCTGTGGGAAAACCAATTATTATACTTTAAAGAGGGGGCAGCGGGAGGGGTAATAAAATTACTCCTACCAACATTCTGCTATACTTATAGCTCAGCCCCTGCTCCATCTTTAGAGAAGTTTCTTACTGCAGCAGAGGGAACAAATATTGAGATCTACAGAGAATGAGAGCTCTTGAATACACAGCTCTAAATGGGATGTCTCTTTCTTCTCAGAATTCAGAGAACCCTGAGGAGGAAGAGGTGGAAAGAGCATAAGAGACAGCAAAGGATACAGGACATTGGAGAACAAGGCCCTCTAAATCCACATGATCGAAGCTCAGATGAGACTGAGGTAGTATGCACAGGACATGCATAGGTCTGTACCAGGTCTACGTATATATTATGGCTTCCACTTTCGTGTTTTATGGGATTCCTGAGTGTGTGAATGAGTGGGTCCAATTCTTGTCCCTTTCTTGGGTTCTTTTCCTTTTATTTCCTAGCCGTGTCCAACTCCAATGTGTTAGTTTTTGTTTTATTTTATTTTGTTTTAATTATGCCTTAGAAGCCTATTTGTTTTCTCACGAGACAGAAAGGGAACAGATCTGGATGGGAGAGGAGGTGGTGAGAACCTGGAGGAGTCAAGGAGGGGAGACAGTAACAGGGTATATTATGTGAGAAAAACAAACAAACAAACCAAAAAACAAAACTATTTTCAATTTAAAAAATTGTCATCTTAAAGTTCAGCTAAAAGCAATGAATACTATCTTAAAAATTTAGGTGACTTTAG
Source organism: Mus pahari (assembly GCF_900095145.1). Lineage (NCBI taxonomy): Eukaryota > Metazoa > Chordata > Mammalia > Rodentia > Muridae > Mus > Mus pahari. Next base: position 43,661,513 of record NC_034598.1, read on the forward strand.
TATCTTCTCTGAGATTAGGAATAAGACAAAACAAAAGAAACAAAAACATATGTTTCCTTTCCACCAGGTAAACATTCTTTATAGTTCTTATCTCACCAGAATACATCATAACCATCCTTCAGTTTTCTATCAATGAATGGAAATTCTTTAAAGGGGTTCCAACAACAACAACAACAACAACAACAACAACAACAACAAACAAAAACAAAACCAAACCAAAAACCAAACCAAAAGAAACAAACAAAAAAAAACACCACAAATGAATCAAAAAACAAAACTATTTTCAATTTAAAAATTGTCATCTTAAAGTTCAGCTCAAAGCAATGAATAATATCTTAAAAATTTAAAAATTAAATAATAACTTAAAAATGAAACTGTTTGTCATTGTCATTGTATTGGTTCTTCCATAATACAAAGTGAACTGTCTACAGAGTAAACAAAGAGAAAATGGTAAAAGAAAGTGACAACAAACTCAATCAACAAACAAAGAAAATCCACTACGATGTCAAAGGAAAAACAAATAAGCCCTTAGGTAAAGTAGCTAACCAACAAAAATTTCTTTTTTTTTCTTTTTTTTT
>NC_034598.1:43662696-43666941 GCF_900095145.1 Mus pahari
TTTCTGTATCCATTCCTCTATTGAGGGACATCTGGAATCTTTCCAGCTTCTGGCTATTATAAATACGGCTGCTATGAACATAGTGGAGCATGTATCCTTATTACCAGTTGGAAAATCTTCTGGGTATATGTCCAGGAGATGTATTGCTGGGTCCTCCAGTAGTACTATGTCCAATTTTCTGAGGAACCGCCAGACTGATTTCCAGAGTGGTTGTACAAGCTTGCAATCCAATCCCACCAGCAATGGAGGAGTGTTCCTCTTTCTCCACAACCTCTCCAGCATCTGCTGTCACCTGAATTTTTAATCTTAGCCATTCTGACTGGTGTGAGATGGAATCTCAGGGTCAACAAAAATTTCTTAAAAGACCTATATGTGTATTGGGAAAAACATCTAAAAAATAAACACACCTCAATATAAAAAAAAAATAGGGTGATGGATAAGATCATATCATATGTAAATAAAACTACTTGACTTCCTTCTATTTGTACCCCTTGATCTCCTTCAGTTGCCATATTACTCTAGCTAAGACTTCAGGTACTATACTGAATAGGTGTAGAGAGTGTCAAGTAAGTCAAGTCTTCTTCCTGATTTTGGAGAAATATTTTGAGTTTCTCTCTCTTTAGTTTGATACTGGCTATATAGACTTGCCGTAAGTTCTTTGTATCTATAGGACTATTGTTCCTTTTACCACGAAGAGATTTTGCATTTTGTCAAAGGCGTTTTCTGTATCCAATGAAATAATCATGGGTTTGCTGTCCTTTAGTCTGCTTATGTGAATCATGCTTATTGATTTACAATGCTGACTCAGCCCTGAATCTCTGGGGTGAAGCTGACCTGATCATGCTGGATAATCTTTTTGATGTGTTCTTCATTTTTGGTTTGTAAAGTATTGTATTAAGAATGTTTATATCTATATTTACAAGGGACATTAGTGTGGGATTGTGAATGGCAGCCTAGTTTGGTTGAATGGGACTTGCTTCAGCAACCCAGTAGAGAACTCTACAAGGGATGGAAAAGCGAGCCAAGTTTCCAGAGACAGGTGCCTGACACCACAGAGCCCCCAACTCCATAATTCTGTGACTATGAGTCACACAGACAATGTCCTAAGCCTTCTGGCATTCTGGCTTGATTCTACCCCCACAGTTACCTGACAATAGCCAGGTATGCTCCTCCCCACAGTTACCTGGCAACAGCAAGATAGCTCAGCCCACTATAAGAGGATCTGCTTGCTCCCCCCCTCTCTCTTTAAGCTCTCACCTTTCTTAAGCTCTAGCCCTCCTTCTCTCTTTCCCTCCCCCCACCGCCCTCCAAGTGGCCATGGCCAGTCTCTCTCTCTTTCTACTTTCTTTCTCTCTGCCTTTCTACAATAAAGTTCTAAAACCATAGACTGTCTCTGCTCATCAGGCCTGCTGTGCTTGAAGGATGGCATAAGCTTTCTCTTAATGAGCCTTGCCTAACCTCCTGCCAGAAGGCCTTTCAGTGCTGCTGCCACAGACTGGACCAAAGACTCTTGCCCATGTGGGAACCTTCCAGAGTTCCCTCTCCCCCTGCCCTCTCCTCCCTTCAGCCCCAGAGGCTCAGTGGCACCCTGGGGCCCCTATTCTGTTCCAGCTTTTCTGTGGTGTCCATCGGTGTCTGGGATGCCTGAAGCTGGGAACCTGGTGCCTAGGACTGCCCCTTGTCTACCACCCGCCAAGCTGGGATTCCTGGCTTCCCACAGCCAGACACCCACACCCACCCGGGGCCCTGTGGAAAGTGTCCGCCTGCCCAGAGCACCAGAACTGTGGCAGGACTCGGGTTCTCTCCCCTCTTTCCCCCACACCCCTGGCCCTGCACATTAATTTATAATTGTCTTTTTTTTAAATTGGGTCTATTGGTGTCAATGTAGCAGTGGCTCCGTGAAAGGAATTTAGAAATCTTCCTTCATTTTCTATTATGTTGAATAGCTTGGAGTACTGGTATTAATACTTCTTTAAAGATCTAATAAGGGTAGGCATAGGAAACTGTTTTGTACATAGCACAGTAATTATCCATGAGACCAGCTCTCTGCAGAGCTAGGTTTTGCTGAGTTCTCCTTCTCTCCCCTCCCTAGGACAGAATGTACTAACTGACCTGGGAGGCTACAGAGTGAGGCTTCTGAGCCATTCCACGGCTCAAATCCATGCTGTAACTTGATGTTCAATTCTGGTCTGGTCATGCAGTACCCTGTGAAAAGGAAATGATATAAGTTCATCCAATGTGCCAAGTCAGGCCCAGTGATAAAAGAGAGCAGGTCTACCTCGGGAACTCTACTAAGATGGGTGGTTTTGCAACTCGTTGGAGACAAGATTTATATTCACATCCTTTAGTGAATGGAGTATTATTATCAAATCATAGTAAGCTGCACAACGGCATAAAATGACTGTTGTTAAATTTAAGTAAACAGAATAGAAAAACCACACACATTTAAGGCCACTGAATAAAATGAGGTCATCAAAACAGCAACAAAGCAAAACAAAAACAAGTCCAAATAAAACAACAAATTTATACCCAGAAAATTTGCAGAGGAGCTCGCTCAACTAATGCAGTGAGTAAAGAGCAGAAAGGACTCGTAGAAAATGGGCTAGGTCCAGAGAGACAAAACATCTGGCTATTTTTAAATAACCCAGAAAAATGAAAAAACAGGGGTGGAGGATGGCAGAAACATGTCCTATACACAAATATACATGCAATCAAATATTCATTTAAATAAGAAATAAATGTTTTAATTCATAAGCACTGATGAATTAATTTTGTTTGAACTCACAGAGACTGTCAGCAAGCACAGGAGTGAGTTAAAAATCAAGCAAGTCAAAGTCCCACCATGGATGGGGGGAGGTGGTCACAAAGTTCCATCCCTGAGTGGTGACTGACAATGAATGCCTACTGGGAGAGGGAGTGTCTCTTTCCTTTAGAGATTAGGCTCCTGAAACCTGCCAAAGGCCCAGTAGATGGTCCTACATACAGGCACTTTCTGGCAGCACTAAGTAGATTCATGATGTCACAGCAGCTGGGATTACCTACAAAGGACTTACACAGGATCAAAGAAGTAAAAGTTCCAGCATGAATGGGGAGGGCCTCATAAACTCCCATTCCTATCTGAGGAGATTTAACAGTGGAAGCCTGATGAAGCCAGTGTTTTTCAGTGAAGTAGCCCCTGGTGGGTTGTCCATGCTCTAGTCTATGGCCCTACACATTCATATAAGTGTGGCACTGACTGGATTTGGTGGGCTATGAAGAGGTCACTAAGGTGAAAAGGGGATATAAGAGGGTCTGGGAGGAACTAAATGCTGACATGATCAATGTTCATTGTATACGGGTATGCAATTCTCAGATAACAGTAGAAACACACACACACAGAATAGCCAAGTTCTTACCTGCTACTTTATATACTAGTATTAAAATGATTTTTAAACCAGACATAGACACAACAAACTACACAACCAATAATATTTCTGATGAATGTGCATTTAAAAATTCTCATCAATAGAAAGGTAGAAAGACATATAAACTAATATTAGTGATCATGTGTATATCATCTCAGTTACAAAATAATCACTTTACAGAAACTATTCAGGGATATTGGGGACAATATTTTTAAATATGCCAAAAACATAGTCGACAAAAACTAAAATGAAACTAAACTAAAACTAAAACAAATAGGATTACACTAAACAGAAAATTTACTGTACAGAAAAGCAAGGAATCAACAGGATGAAGACTCAGCTTTAAGAATGAGAAAATATTGGGAACACAAGATTCAGAATATATAAAAATTCAAAAACAGCTTAACAGCAGAAAAGCAAGTGAGCTGATGCAATCTGGGCGAACAGCCTCAATGAGATACTTCTCCACCGTGCGATACATAAGAGCTGGTAGATAAATGAACACATGTGTACTACCCAGCCATGAGGGAGATACCCATCAAAACCACAAGGAAGATCACCCCTGTACTGAAGTCACAATATCTATGTTTATATCTATGATATGAAAGAGCAAATACTGAAAAATCTCATAACCTAATATCAAATATGATACTGCTCAAAAAGTCATGTGCAGAACTAGCACATCATATCACGATCCCACTGTTGGCCATGTGCAGAACTAGCACATCATATCATGATCCCACTGTAGGCCATGTGCAGGAGTAGCACATCATATCATGATCCCACTGTTGGCCATGTGCAGGAGTAGCACATCATATCATGATCCCACTGTTGGCCATGT
>NC_034598.1:43666986-43670720 GCF_900095145.1 Mus pahari
CACTGTTGGCCATGTCAGAACTAGCACATCATATCATGATCCCACTGTTGGCCATGTCAGAACTAGCACATCATATCATGATCCCACTGTTGGCCGTGTACAGAACTAGCACATCATATCATGATCCCATTGTTGGCCATGTGGAGGACTAGCACATCATATCACGATCCCACTGTTGGCCGTGTCAGAACTAGCACATCATATCATGATCCCACTGTTGGCCACATGGAGATAAAAGGAAATAAGGTCAGTCGTATGCCAAGAAAGTGTCACCCCTCTTTACTGCAGCAGTTATTTAAAAGTCAAGGCACATAATTCAATGTAGGTGTCCATCAACAGAGGAAGAGACAAAGAAAAGGCAGCACACATCAACACTTGAGTATTCATCTACAACAAAAAATAAAATGTTACTTCTAGTGACATGGGCAGGAGTGACAGGCATTATGTTAAGAGTAGAATAGCTATTTCCTGTTTTTGAAATATGCATCACCATCTCAAAACAAAATAGCTGTGGTGGCTTGCAAGACACCATGGCCTTCAGTCATGACAATAAAGTAAAGAAAAATATATCACAGATATAGGTCCATGGTAACAGTAATTTGGCTTTTATATTCCCACATAAGGCCCTCAAATGAGATTTCATTCACACACACACACACACACACACACACACACACACACACACACACACATTTTATACATTTTCATTGATTCTTTGGGAATTTCATACATGTATACAATTCATTTTGACCACATTCACTGCTACTTCTCCTCCTAACTTCTCTACATCCACCTGACTCGCCTTTAATCTCCTCTCGTCTCCTCTCGTCTCGTCTCGTCTCGTCTCGTCTCGTCTCCTCTCCTCTCCTCTCCTCTCCCACCCCTCTCTAATCCACTGCCTGTAATGTGTGCTGCCTATATACCCATGGTTGTCTGTGGGGCCATCCACTACAGCATGGTCAACCTATCAGGAGCCACAGCCCTAAAGAAGACTGACTGAACTTCCTCAACAGCCATAATTGTCAATAGTTTCTTAGCTTGATGTTGGGGCTCTGGCACTCTCCCTACCCAGATTCCATGCTAGAATGCTGACTGATTTACCTGGTGAAGATTTTGTTAGGCAACCCTAGCCACTCTGAGTTTCCCAGTGGAGCAGCTGAGATTTCGGTGAGGACCCCCTATCTGCCCAACTTCATGTGACATAAAGAGGTAAGAACTAACTAGGGTTGAGATTTGGGGTGCTACAACTGTCTCAAAGCCATCTTTGTACTCCAAGGACCATTAAAAGCTCACTTTTTTTTTTTTTTTTGAGTTTTTCCAGACAGGGTTTCTCTATGCAGCTAGCCCTGACTGCCCTGGAACTCACTATGTAGACCAGGCTAGCCTCAAACTCAGAAATCTGCCCGCCTGCCTCTGCCTCCCTCCCAAGTGCTGGGATTAAAGGTGTGTGCCACCACTGCCCATAAAAGCTCACTTCTTTACCAAATGGAATGAGTGGAACCTTTCTTTGGTTTAATAAGGCATTGCACATTTGGGTGAATACCAATGCCCTGCATAGGCTCATATTTGAATATTTGGTCTAAATTTGGTACAACTGCTTTGGAAGGACTAGGAGGTATGGCCTTGCTGGAAGAGGTGTGTCACTGGGGCAGACTTTGAGGTTTCAAAGGACTGCTATCATTCTCAGTGTGCCTCTCTGCTACCTACTTGCAGTTTGAGATGGGAATACATAGTTGTTTCTGATGCTATGTCTTTGTTCCACTGTCATGTACTGTAACACTTCAAAACCATAAACTTAAGTAAAAATTTTCTTTTAGAACTTGTTTTTGGTCATGCATTTTATCACAGCAATAGAAACTGTAAGTAAGATGGGGCGAATAGATACTTCTTTTCAACTCCCTAAGAACATGATAAGATGTGAAAAAAAAGTCAGGAAAAACAATATAAAATCATGCAACTCCTAGCTAAACTGATGACATTGCCATCACCCATTATGCACTGACCTGGAAGGTTCCAGGCTGAGGTATCTGCTACTCTCCATGGCCCAAATTCACGTTCCAACATGAGGATCAACTCAGGTTTGATCATGCAGCAGCCTGTAAACAAGAAATCTTGAACAGTATCTGCCAATGTGCAGTCAGGTTCCCTGATGACAGATGCCCTTCCATGGGAGGAACTGTGCTATAGTGGGCAAATCGGAGACTTTTGTTAGGAAGTATTTACAATCACCTCCTTCACAGACTTGAATATTACCCTTGTGTGGCATTAAACTACACGATACTTAACCCCAAATAGCATGAATACGCAAATAGACGGGAGAGAATGAAAGCAAACACAACGAAACTGGAAAAATAAGCATGATTATTTAAGAATAAATTAGAAAAGAGAAGGAAGTCATGAAAAAAAGAAAGAACTACAAAAAAATTAGGAGGAGGAGAACACTAAGGCTGGGGAGATGGTGGAAGGAAAAAGAAAAATCTACACAGTTCCCTGGACAAGGACACACATTCAGAAGGAAGCATTCATCACTCCAGTGGGTGGGTGGGTGCCATTATCAAGTAGACAATGTCACCAGCAGGCCTCAGGCTCCTGCTGTCTTGACTTCTGTGCCATAATGGACTGTACCCTGGAATTGTAAGCCTAAAACAATTACTTCCTTCCTTAAGCTGTTTGGCCAGGGTATTTTAATGACAATAACAACAAAAATAACCAATATACAAGGTGTGAAGAATGAACTCAGGTCCTCACTCTGGCATGACAAGAACGTTTTTTTAGACAACCCATCTGGCCTTTCTTTCTTCCTTTTTATTTTTATTTTTTCTTTCTTTCTTTCTTTCTTTCTTTCTTTCTTTCTTTTTTTTTTTTTTTTTTTTTTTTTTTTTTTTTTTTTTTTTTTTAATTTCAGTGCTGGATATTGAACCAACACGCACATGTGTCTGTCTTAGTTAGGATTTTACTGCTGTGAACAGACACCATGACCAAGGCAACTCTTATAAGGACAGCATTTAATTGGGGCTGGCTTACAGGTTCAGAAGTTCAGTTCATTATCATCAAGGCAGGGACATGGCAGCATCCAGGCATGCATGGTGCAGGAAGAGCTGAGAGTTCTACATCTTCATCTGAAGGCTGCCAGCAGAATACTGGATCCCAGACAGCTAGGATGAAGGTCTTATAGCCCACACTCACAAGGCCACACCTACTCCAACAAGGCCACACCTCCAAACAGTGCCACTCTCTGGGCCAAGCTCATACAAACCATCACAACATGCTAAGCAAGTGCTCTATCTAGGAGTTTGTTTCCCTGTTCTTTTTAAGTTTTATTTTGCAACACGTTCTCACTAGTTTGCCCAGGCTGGCCTCCAACATCCTTGATCTACCTCATTTATCATCCTCCGGCCTCTGCCTCTTGATCACAGGCCTGCACCATCGGCTGCCTTCATAGATTTAATATGGGTATTTAAAAAATTCCAAATTCTTTCTTTCTTTCTTTCTTTCTTTCTTTCTTTCTTTCTTTCTTTCTTTCTTTCTTTCTTTCTTTCTTTCTTTCTTTGATTTTTCGAGACAGGGTTTCTCTGTATAGCCCTGGCTGTCCTGGAACTCACTTTGTAGACCAGGCTGGCCTCGAACTCAGAAATCAGCCTGCCTCTGCCTCCTGAGTGCTGGGATTAAAGGCGTGCGCCACCACGCCCCGCCAATTCCAAATTCTTAAAGAATCATTAAATCAGCTTTGCTTT
>NC_034598.1:43670741-43684110 GCF_900095145.1 Mus pahari
CAGGGTTTCTCTGTGTAGCTTTGACTGTCCTGGAACTTGCTCTGTGACTGTAGAGTGAATATCTTGTGCTATATCTGTCAATAATAAATCTTATGGCCTATAGCTTAGGCAAAAAATAGAAGGTGGAACATCCAGGAGGCAGAAAGGATTCTGGGATAGTACCAGGCACAGGAGATGCGCCCCCGGAAGATGTGATGAGACAGATGCATGGTACCTGAGTACAGGTAACCAGCCATGTGGCAGGATGTAGATTAAAATAAATGGGTTATTTTAAGTTATGATCTGGTCAGAGAAGAGCCTAGCTATACAGCCAAGGTACTTGTAAATATATTTTGAGTCTGAGTTTTATTTCTGGGAACACGGGGCTGGGAGGAAGAACCACCTAAATTTTATAGTAGACCAGGCTGGCCTTGAACTTGTAGCGAGCTACCTGCCTCTGCTGGGATTAAAGGTGTACATTACTATTGCCTGGCCCAGTTGGGTTTTTTTTTGTTTTGTTTTGTTTTGTTTTTTTGCTTTTTTGTTTTTTAATCACCACTAAACTCATTTATTTGCAAAGCTGGAAGTTATAGGGTATTTTTTGGTCACTGATTCCCCCTATATCTGTAGTGAACAGATCTTTTGCATTTCCCTAGGAAAGCCACAATACAAAAGTGAGCTATGTCAGAAAAAGAAAAAAAGCTCTATTTTCTAGTTACACTCAAAAGCTAAAGGCAGTTTCAAAGAAATAATGGGGAATGAACAGTGGTTATTACAATATGGTGATTGGGAGGGGAGAATATATAATATTTACTGGAGTTGATGTGGGTAGAGATTAATAACTTATGGTTCTCTGATATGAAAGTAAATATATAGTGGGCAACAACTAATTGAATATTTCTAAATAGCTGAATGATTTTAAATTTTCCCATCTTAAACAAGTGGAATATGGCTAAGTGATGACTTAACATCATCTGATCACTGTTCTGATTATCTGATCACCTGATTATACAACATTATCTGATTTGTTAAAGTGTACTGTAAAGCCACACTGTACTCCAGAAATGCATGCCATCATCACATATCAGCTAAAAGTTACAATGTAAAATTCAGGATGAAAATTCCTCTTATCAACAGAAAACACCTGCTGCTGAGCACTGCAGGGAGTTACTCACCCAAGGACACCAGGCTACTGTAGTTCTCCAGCATCACATCCCTGTAGAGCAACTTCTGAGCAATGTCTAGGTCCTGCCACTCCTCCCAGGTGAAGAGCACAGCAATGTCCTCGAATGACACTGACTCCTGGAATGACAACGCTTCTTATCAACCCAAGTCCTCACACTTGGGAAGAAAAACTGGGATTTATTCTTCCCTGTGTATGAGTGACTTACTAGTGCCTTCAGTAAGCTGCAGCTTGGTACATATTCTTAATCATTAAAGAAAGCAACATCAATACAAGTATCATCCCTCTTTGTTAATGCAGATTCACAAAAATTATGATGAAACAAAATCTACAGTGTATCAACAACACATTAAAGAATGAAAATATAGATTCCCTCTTGTATTAAAATGACCAAGAGAGAGCCCAAATTTGAACTTTTAATTTCTTAGCCTCTATTGTCCTTCTGTCCCTAACAAAGAACTTCACTGTGTCTTCACTGAATAGCACAGAAAACCTGGTGTGGAAAAGAATGAGGGATTCTTTACAGAAAAATTTAAGGGCTGGAGAGATGGCTCAGTGGTTAAGAGCACTGACTCCTTTTTCCAGAGGTCCCAGTAACCACCTGGTGGCTTACAACCATCTGTAATGGGAACTGATGCCCTCTTCTGGTCTGTCTGAAAACAGCTAAAGTGTACTCATATACATACAATAAATAAATCTTAAAAAAAAAAAAAAAGAAAAGAAAGAAAGAAAGAAAGAAAGAAAGAAAGAAAGAAAGAAAGAAAGAAAGAAAAAGAAAAAAGAAAAAAAAATGTAAGTTTTGCATGGGAAGAAGTCACTTTATTGCTTCCTAGTGACCCATAATATCAAATATAACCACAAACAGATGTTATCAAACTATATCCACATGTTACTTCCAACATTTTTGGTGAATATTTGTTGCTTCCAACCTCTTGGGTAATTTCAGCAATTAATTAACACAACACACACACACACACACACACACACATATATATATATAAAATACTCTGGGTCAGGGGCATGGAATAGTCCATAATTTAAGATTAAAGCCATGCATTTAGTTTAGGTCTGAAAAGCTGACTACATGGGAAATCCAAGGCACAGTAAGATTGCTTACATTGCTCTCTTAAAAACACATTAGACTTAAACAGACTCTGTGAGTACATAGCAGGATGGCAGGTTAAGTAATTGTCTTAAACTTTCTCAAAGTATATTATTAGCTTGGCTACCAAGTCCAAAAAAACTTTCATTATCTTTGCAGTCAAGAGACTTCAGAAAAGTGTGTCAGTATACATAGAATATATATGTATACAAGGTTTGTGTTACTAGTAAGAAAAAAGCATATATATACTCAATACATAAAGGTGACATGAAATCTACAAAGAATAACCAAGCCTGTGAAAAGGCAGATGTTGCAGGTGGTGGTGCAGTACAGTGGCATGCAGCAGGTCTGGATGGAGCAAGGGCGTGGGTCCAATTCCCAGAAAACACAGAATATAGAATACATCCTATCCCTCATAAAGTCACTGAATACACAAGTCAGAAGACAATGGGCAACTCAGTGACTTAAAAGTAAGTCAAAATCAAATACATAAAGCATCCAGGTATTTCTGGCCACATTCACTTCAGCTCACACACACACACCAGGCATTGCATATGCCATCATATCATGCTGCTCCAACAGAAATACCTTAGCTCTGACTTGAGACTAATGTATGTTAGAAACCATAGTGGGTTTCTTTAATTTTTTTTTAACCATAGTTTTCTGCTCTTATAGAAGCATGATAGCATAATTATTAAAAGAAAGACTTTTACTAGTTTGCAGCCATTATTCCTCAACTTGTTGGGATCGGTTCTTTCCATCCACCACGTGAGTTCGAGGGACGCAAGTCACAGTCACAGTTGACGGCACGTGCCTTTACTAACAGAACCATCTCCCTAGCCAGAAAATTCCTAAGGAGTAGAAACTTAAGTCTCTCCTTACCTCGAAAATAATTCAAGTGAGTTCTAAAGACTTTATAAGGTTTCCTGGCTGATCAAAACTTCATGTTTCTGTGGAGCTGGAACACTGCAAATGCAGTTAGACCTCTTTGTGGTCGTCAGTTCCCGTAATACCCAGTTAGTATTTATCTTCTCTATGTGGCCTAACACCAACTATCAGCTGAAAACTTGGGAATGTGTCCACGGAGCAGACCACTAGCTTCCACCAAGCCAAAAGCTAAGAGTGTCCTCAGATAATCTCTCATATCTGTAAGAGCTTGCTCTGCATGGCTGTAACCTATCTACCCCGATGTGTCCACAGTGTCTTTGATAGATGCCTTGATTTTGTTTTACACTATTAAACCTCACCTAACCACGTCCACGTTGGAACATGTGATTTAGGGCAACTTAAATACATGCCACCGAATAGGGTGACTCATATCTGTCTCAGAATAAACTCTCTCTAACCTTTATGAGGTGAGACCAGCATTTTCTAAAGACAAGCGAAATAAGTACGCCAACTCATGCACCATTTTCAAATTTTACTCAACTCTTAAAATCTGCTTAAGCACTGAATGTTGATGCTAAGTGACATCAAGTTGCTGGGAGCCTTTACCGAAAAATCAACAAGATGACACTGTTATAAACTGATTTTGTTTCTTTTAGACTCCTCATGAAATTCTTAGGCAACTGAGGTCAAAGCAGGGGGCTCTTCTTTGCTTACTGGCCTCCGAGCTGGGCTGCTACTCCTTTACATATAAGGGACTGCAGAATCCATGGACCCGGCTCCTCTCTTGAAGGAAACCCATCTCCCTCAAATTCTCTGCGCGCAAGTTGTGGACTCCAGCAACCCCCACCCTCCAGCCCAGCCTTGAAGGACTTGACAAGGCGCAGGCGCAGGAGGACCGGGCCGGGATGGGGGGCGGCGGAGGGTGCAGAGACAGCTTCCCCGCTGCAGGACGCCCGCACTCACCATGACAGGCTCTACCGACATCCCGCGTCCTGCGCGGGCCTCCCTGCCGCGACTGTCACAGGAGACAGGGGCCGCAGTTGGTTTCCGATCCTCCGGAACTGGATGAGGCTACAGATCTAAGATGGCCGGGGACAGACAAAGGCCACAGCGGAGCAGCGAAGGCCCGCCCTTCATGCTCGGTCTCTGTGTCTGATTGGACAATTCTCAGTCTAGTGCATCCGATTGGATAGCATTTCGGTATTGGCTACAAGAGACAGTAGACAGAACCAATTCCTGCGTGAATCAAGCAAAAGTAAAAAATAAATATATAAATAAATAAATAAAAAGCAAGTTCTTGCTCACAGATGTTGTCAGGCAGGGCTGCTCCCAACCCCCACTCCGTGAGAGAACAGAGCCCAGTACTGAACAATTGCCCTGAATCTAGAGCTAAAGGATGTATGCATATGTACTTTATCTTATTCACAAATGGAAATCACATCCTGACAGTTTTAAACTGTGTTTTCCCAACTCTAAGCTTTAAAATGAGAAGCATTCCTGTAAGGCAGCAGTGTCCGATACAAGCAACATGGTAGGCAGAATTGAAAAATCGGTTAATTATTTAGGTATGCATTGTGACCTCTCCTGAAGGGTGTTGTTACACTTTGTTCTCATCAAACCCTGTTCTATTTTCTCTCCCCCTTTTCTCCTTAGACTCACATATATGAGTCTGAGAAGTGTTAGCTTTTTTTATTTTTTTATTTTTTATTTTTTTTAAATCTAAACAGGTAAAATTGACTGTAATAACAACGATGGCATAATTTATTTCTCTTTATAGGAGAAAAAATTAAACATGTATAACGAGCCCCAATATGCATGCAAATTATTTCCATTCCTTTTGTTTTTGTGTGCTATTTTGACCAAATTCCAAACTGTTGTGAAAAATCTTAGAGAAAAGCAGATGACAATTAGAGAGATGTGCCAACCAATAAGAATGCATTTGCTTTGCAGAAATGTTGCCATACCATGGGTATGTCTTGCATTAGATTTCAGCTGGGCAAAGCAGTTTTAAATACCTGAAAATAGGATGGGAGGTGGTGGTGGGAAAAGCCATGCAGCACACATGGATATCATGAACAGCTAATTCATCCAAGACCCTGGCACACATGCATCTAAGTTGGCAACACATTATAACACCCTAGGACTTTTTAAGTATTCCAAACTTTAGTTTCAATGAAATCAGAGTAGGGGGAGTAGGACCCGCCCCCACACACACTCACACACACATACTCACATACACTCACACACACTCACACACACACATACACGGACACACACAGACACACATAGACACACACAGGGACACACACATACTCCCACATACTCACACACACACACAGGGACACACATACACACACACACACACACACACACATACACAGGGACACACAGACACAGTATGGAACACTCCAGGTGAATATTGTGTGAGGCTATTCCCAACCCACTGAGTGCAAGCACCATCTCTACCCAGCTGGTTGCAAGTATTTTCTTAAGTTAAGTATGAAAATGTTTGGTGGTAAGTTGTGGCCTTTCACTTTTACCCATTAATAAACTATTTTAATCTGCTCACTCAACCACTGCCACTCACTTTGTTTCTGATTAAAAACAATTTTACAAATGTCCTACTATGTGGTATGGAACTGTGCCAGGTGCCTTAGCATAGTAGGTATATTTAAGGAGTGAACATTTTACTTAAAAAAAAAAAAAAAGAAAGAAAAACATGTCATTTACCAAATAAGAGCAAATTTTGACATATATATGGACCCCTGTGGTGTTATTATATAACTGACCCACAGTATTAAAATCCATTCTGTAAGGATAAAAGTTAACTATAAGGAAAAAACTTAAGCCGTTGTACTTCATTTAGTCATTCTTTCCTTTTTGTAGGATCTCTATGTAGCTTAGGCTGAGCTAAAAATCTATATCACAGCTAAGATTGGTCTTGAACTCACAATGTTCCCAGCACTATCCTGAATTTTGAAGATAGGGCAACACCACAGACATATGTCCCTGTAAGACGAGACAGACTTCTACTGTAGTACTGAGGATAGAAGTACTTAATACTTTCATCATCTCTAGGATGTTCTCTTGTAATCAAAGTAACACAAGCTTGTTTTTAAAGTGTTTCCTCCTTTTATGGTTTAAGACAGATTCTGAATTTTAATTCACAATACCCAAAGGAGGATATTAAACACATGAGTTAATTGGTGATTAGGCAAAACATGTGGCATACCATTATGGAAAATAATGAAATATTGATCTCTGCTACAACACAGATGTCCCCAGAGCATACCCTGCTCTTTTTTTATGTATACTGAAACTAGACCCCAAATATTCTAGGATCCCTTTCCTAGAAACTTCAGAAAAGGGATGTCTGTGTTTAGGAAAACTGGACTAGTGTTTGTCTGGGGTCCAGAATGAGGACATAGGAAGGAAGTGAAATCATAGCTAATGATGGCAGGTATTGCTCTGATTCCAGTGATGACAATGTGCTAAAATCAACTGTGGCTATCACTGCAAACATGAGAATTCATTAAAGCTACCATAGTCTTGTGCAGGATAAATGAGAGTCCTAGAAGCTGTCTGCATCATGCCCCAAGAAGCAGGCTACTACAGAACCTTGTCAGGAATTTCCATGCAAATTTTCAAACCATTAATAGTTTCAGTTTACATAGAAATAAATTTTCTTCTGCTATTTTTTTTTTTATTTTTGTGTCTGAGTGTATGCACATGTGTGTGGGTGCCTGAGAATTCTAGAAAAGGTTTTTGGATCTGCTGTGGTTATAGGTCCTGAGCTGAATCCTGGTACTCTGCATGGAAGGACATGTTGCTAACCACTGAGCCATTTCTGCAGCCCCTACTCTATTTTCTTACACCTTTGAAAAGGGAATCTATTTGATGAAGTATATTTCAAAGTTCCCTTAAAACGTATTTTAGAAATCACCAACAGTAAATTTCTTTTGGACTCTGGCTGGGTGGCAGAGCCCTGTGTACAGGAGAGAGAGAGAGAGAGAGAGAGAGAGAGAGAGAGAGAGAGAGAGAGAGAGAAGAAGAAGAAGAAGAAGAAGAAGAAGAAGAAGAAGAAGAAGAAGAAGAAGAAGAAGAAGAAGAAGAAGAAGGAGGAGGAGGAGGAGGAGGAGGAGGAGAAGGAGAAGGAGAAGAGGAGGAGGAGGAGGAGGAGGAGAAGGAGAAGGAGAAGAGGAGGAGGAGGAAAGGAAGAAGGGAGGGAGGGAGGGAGGGAGGGAGGGAGGGAGGGAATGAAAGATAAAACAAGGAGTAAATCAGGGAGGAATAGATATAAGGAGGGAAGGTGGTGAGGAAGGAGGAAGTGGTGGAGGGAAAGAGAAAAAGGAAAGAGAGAAAGGGAAGAAGGAAAGAAGGGAGGGATGGAGGGGAGAAACACAGGAGCAGGTAGGATAAAGGGAAAACAAAATTACATACCCGAGCACTTTATAGGTCACACAGGTTTTTCTGGGTCACAGGTCATCTTAATCAGGGTAAAGCTGTTGTGGTTAAACTTGTATCAAGACAAAAGGAAGACAGACTGTATCAACAGGATGAAGTCATCCTCAAATGCCAGTGTTTGTAAATCGTAGAAGTCCAGAAAAGGCAAAGGATTTATGATAATCCTTGAAGAACATCAGAGCCTGCTGGGCTAGGTGCCTTTGTGTTTTGAATGCTGTAGCATCTGCAAGGGAACGGGGTCACCACACATTTGTGCTCCCACATTTAGCACTGTGAGTTTTGCCCACTTTCTAAGAGAGGATCTGATTGTGACACATACAATGCTGTGGAGGAAAATGTGACAGCCCTCAAACAGTATCCTACACCCTCTCAGCTCTGGGCTGCTTCTTTTGGCCATAGACTTCTGATCCCTACAGTTCAGTCCCCTTTCTGCTCAGTGACCCCAGACCAGTCTGTTTCCCATACTGGGCTGAGGAGAGACAGTCCTTGGAGACCCAGAGACCTTATAAGGCTAGCACATAAGAGGAGCTGGGATTCTTAGAATCTCTTCTCTTCAGTGAAGTGTAGTTTTACAGGAAGTTATATCAGAAGTGCTCTGTCTTTTCAGTGTGATAATGAATACTTGAATGGTGGCCTTTCCAGATGTTTGTAAACCTCCACTTCCTTCTTCTATATGGTACATGAATGTACACTTTCCCCTCGCATGCTTAGAAGGGAATTCCCAAACTGGCTCAGCTCAGAGATCTATACCATACTCACAGCAAGGGCTTACCTTATCTGATTATAATTCTGCACAAGGCATCTTAAGAAATACTCTATAAAATCACATACTAAGAAGAAGAGGATTAGGAGGAGCAGAATTAACAAAGAACTATGAATCAAATCTTTAAATTTTAGTGTTCATTCAGCTAGCAGGGAATCTGGGAAGATGGAGGAAAAGTTTCCAATACTTTCCTCACTAACATATTCTATAAAAGACCAGAATAGAGGCAATAAATCAATTCAAAGTTAATCTTGCCCCTCTGACAAAGTGGGAGGCCTTGTCTTCAAGACTCCAAACTTTCCCCTTCATTCACCTTTCTCTGTATAGTCAGGAAGGGTTTGCATATGTTAAGGCCACTCGGTCCTGGATTCCTTCTTAGCTGGTGCTGGATGACATTTATTGTTAAAGGTCAGCTTTAAACAAGTCTTTATCAATGTGTCACTGCTGGGCTAAGGATTAGCCATATGTACATGCTGATTCCTCCTTACTCCTTACGGGTGAAGCCCTACTCTGTCTCCTGTCACACTAGGGATTCAAGCTAGTGACTAAGAGTGGGGTGGGGGTGGGGGCAAGTTTTCTACTACTGAGTTATACCCCAGCCTATTTATATCAGCTTTTCGAAAAGATCAATGCGGAGTGAACAATGCACTGACACAGTACTTGAGTTAAAAAAATCTTTTGGTTTTCTTTTGCACTGTAAACTCAGAAACTCGAACAGAGAGCCTTTTGGGTTGTGATTCTCTCTGTACTTGATGAGGTGGTGTCCTCTCAACCCTCTCCACACTCCTGTTTTGCCCTGTGTTTGAAGACAGCCTTTTGTGTCTGACTAATCACCCCCTCCATGTCTCCTGGGGTACCTAGTGAGTGTCAGCTCCTCCCAGGAATGAGAACAGCAGAAAGAAGCAGGCTGAGCATTTTAAAGCCTGGGACCTAGCATTCTGTTTTCGATCATTAGCTGCCGCTTTTGTCTTAGTTCTCTTCACCCTTCTTTCCTGACCTCAGCCTCAAATGCCAAAAGACAAACAAAAAACCAACCAGCCAACCCCCAAAACGTACACACAGACAGACAGACAGACAGACAGATGACAGCAGACACATACGGACACATGGATACACACACACACACAGAGAGAGAGAGAGAGAGAGAGAGAGAGAGAGAGAGAGAGAGAGAGAGAGAGAGAGAGAGAGAGAGAGAGAGAGAGAGACTTGTAGTGGTATGTATGAGAATATCCTATGCTAAGATGTTTGAATACTTGGCTACCACTTGGTGGTAATATTTTGGTAGGTCTAGGAGGTGTGTCTTTGCTGAAGGATGTGTATCACTGGGGTCTAAAATTTATGTGACATCCCCACATCACCCTCGGCCCCCAGCTCTAGGCACCATGTTTACTTATTGCCATGCTTCCTAGTCATGGCACTGGAACCATAAGCCAAAGAAAGCCTTTCTTCTATACATGGCTTTGATAATGGTGTTTTATCCCAGCAATAGAAAAGTAAGTAACGGCACTGATCTGAGTCCTGGTTTCTTGTCACTGTCATGTCCTGTGATGCAGCCCTGAGTGTACTGCTTGGAAGTTACCTACCTACCCAAAACCCCAATCTATGTACCTGGGTGGAGAGGTGCATGAACATATGATGGGTGTGAAAACCAGACTGGCCAGCTTGTATTATCCCAGTAAACCTTATGGATTCTTAGGCAATGACTCTTGGTGACAATACTTTCTCAGACTTTTTCTTGTTGTACAGGAATTTTGCATGATTCCTACATTGTAAGCTTTCCCTTACCATCCTATAATAAAACTTCTTTCTAAATTAACCCTCCAGTTGGCCATGAAATTTGTTCCCTGAATTCACAAGATAAAGGACTTGAAGGTCACTGTCCTGGATTGGTTTTGGTGGCCATTGATTTCTTGGGACCCTAGCCCACTACAGTTAGGGTGAAACATCCCACCTCCATTTGCCTAATCTAGACATTCCTCACAGACATGCCCAGAGCTCACAGACATGCCCAGAGCTTTGTTTTCAGGGTGATTTTAAATGCTATCCATCTGACTGCCAAGATTAGCTGCCACATGTTGCAAGATTTCAGAATGCAAAATGTACTTTGGGAACAAAATTGGCACAATCTTAGTTGCTCTCAAGTGGTGCATACTGGGCCCTGCAGTGAGCAGAAAGAAGGTAGAGTGTGTCTCCTTTTCTACAAAGACTCCATACTAGTCTAAGGTATATGATAGTAGACAAGCTGATGTGTTTAGGAACAAAACTTTTAGAGGTATATAAAGCAAGACAAATGAACTTTAATATACAGAGCAGATGCTGGCAAATGGTACATGTTTCTTTATTACTTTTTACTATCATATATGATCTGTTGGCTTTTGACTGTAACAAATATACACATAGGATGCTAAAGACAGTTTGGGAATGAACCAGGAATGAACGGTTATGTGTATTTGCTGAACTTCAATAAAGCAGACCTCTTTGTAACGTATATTTAATCCCAGCACTTAGGAGGCAGAGACAGGCAGATTTCTGAGTTCGAGGCCACCCTGGTCTACAAAGTGAGTTCCAGGATAGCCAGGGCTATACAGAGNAACCCTGTCTCAAAAAACAAAAAACAAAAAACAAAAAACAAAAACAAAAACAAACAACAACAACAACAAAAACAAAAAAAGAAAGAAAACATTTAAGTGAAAAAGCAAACATTTAAGTGATAGCATTATAATACCTACATGCAGAAAGAAAGATGACATATAAAAGTTCACAATGTAGTTATAACATGCACAAAATATGCAAAAATAGTCAGGTGTGGTGGCTCATGCATTTAATTCCAGCACTGATGCTGCAGAAGTGTAGGCTCTGAGATGGTGGGCAGCGAGTAGAGATGCTTGGTACCAAGCCTGATGGTGGCAAGCTTGATCCAATAGTAATCTCAAACAAACAAACAAATAAATAAAAAGAAAGAAACAACAATGATGACACAGAAGCAGAATTCCAGCACATTTAATCACAGACTAAGCTACATATTGAATTCTAGGAGTATAGGAATTGATAACACTCGGGTGACATAGTATGGAATTCATTGCAGTCATCTTGTCTTGGACTCCTGTGTATTGGGATGAAAGCTGTGCATCATTTTGCTTAGCCAGAACCTTCTCCCTTATCCCTTTCTCTAGCTGACAGGATGATCAAGCTTCCCCTTTATATGAGCTGTGAACCTACAGAAGCTGACCAAAGTTCCTAGTTTGGGACTTCCAGCATAGGTTGGAACCTGAGCTCTCTGAGAGTCAGCCTTGCTTTTCTAGGGAGACTCTTGCTCATTTATCACTCCAGGGGTATCATGATTCCAGCTGCCTACTGAGTGTCCTGAGGAAGGAGCACGAAAGACTTCTCAGGGGTTTCCATGCCAACCTAGCCTTTCATAGGAAAGAGGAGTTGCTTCCGGAGAATCTTGTATCACAGGGCGGAATAGAGGCTAGTCCCAGATCTATGTGACACCAGAGCCTATATCTTTACAGGAGGATGAAGATGCTGAATGATTCTGTTCTGCCAAGAAACTGTGCCAGAAACTTGACTGCTGATTTATTAAATCTGTTTCTATGTTTTAATTCTCAGTCATTGTATGATGACAGCCCAGTGGATGAAACTTAGATGAATGAGATGGAGACATAAGAGGTACATCTGAGACTTCCAAGAAGGTTAGAAGTTGTCATCTTTGGAAATCAAACTTATGATATTATGGGGACAAAACCTGATTCAGCATAGCATCTGCAAAAAAAAACCAACAAAACAAGCAAAAAACAGGGAACCCCATTGAACAGAAGACCAATGGCTCAGAGAAGCACATTCTCCAGAGAGGACTCATGGGGATGTAAACAGACATGGCCTCCTATCCCTAGCTGTTCATTCTGTGTCTAACCACTACGGGAGGTTGTCATCAATCTACATGCCTACCAACTAGGCCACAATACCTTTCCTAAAGGTAGAGTTGAGCAATGTGTTATCTAGCAACCACTTCATTGCTTTAATATATATTCATTTAAATATCGTCTCCCAGACAGGCAAGATGGCATCTGACAGCAAGCCTGGTGACTTGAATTCAATCCCTAGGACTCACATGATAGAAGGAAGTGGCTGCTACTGTTTGTTTTCTGACCTTCACAGAAAATAAATAAATAAAAAAGTTTTTAAAATTAACATTTTTAACTAAAAACACCACCTACTTAGTAAAACTTTTTTGGTACTCTGACTCTGTAATTGTGGTGTTGCAGGTATGCACTGCCATCCCTGGCTATTGACACCAGTGCTGGGGGTACAAACTCGGGTCCCGTGCTTAGAGAGGCATTCTTATCCACAGAACCATCTCAGTCTTCTTTGGGTTTTTGTGTGTTATTTGCTTACTTGCCTTTTATTTTGTTGGGATGTGGGTTGAATACAGGGTCTAATCCTTGCTAGGTAAGCGTGCCACAAGTGAACTTTATACCAAGTTCTTTTTGTGTTTGAGACAGGGTCTCCTTGTATTACTTAAACTTTTGTCTCTGCTCCACAATACTGTAATTACAGAGGAGTGCCACTGAGCTGTCTCATTTTGACAATCATAACCACGTTATAAGACAAGCATGCTCTGTGGGCATAAGAATAAGTTTTCAGAAGGATATTTGACAGCCAATCATGTCTACTCAACAAAATAATAGAAATTGGTTCCTCATTGGGACCTATGATCACCCATTTCTGTCATGACTTACTGTAGTATTTCTGTGTACTGATGTGAATTCTCTCTTGTAATATGGGACTTAAATTCAATCTGAAAGTTGTTGGTTGTACCCATAATAGTTCCACCCTATGGGACTGTGATAGGCAGTCTATTTTGGTTGAATGGGGCTTGTTCTGGTGACCCAGTAGAAAAACTCTACAAGGGACAGAAAGGAGAGTCACATTCCCAGAATCAGGTACCTGAAGCCCCTAACTCCATAATTCTGTGACTATCAGTCAT
>NC_034598.1:43684326-43694577 GCF_900095145.1 Mus pahari
TCTCTCTCTCTCTCTCTCTCTCTCTCTCTCTCTCTCCCTTCTCTCCTTTCTCCCTGCCTTTCTACAATAAAGCTCTAAAACCATAGACTGACTCTGCTCATCAAGGCCCACTGAGCTTGAATGATGGGATGGGCTTTCTCCTAACGAGCCATGTCTAACCTCCTGCCAGAAGGCCATCCTGTGCTCCAGCCACAGACCTGACCAAGGGCTCTCACCTGTGTGGGAACCATCCATCCTCTCCCCTGCCCTCTCCTCCCTTTGGCCCTGGGGCCCAGTGCCACCCCAGAGGCCTCCATTCTGTTCTCAGCTCCTCCACAGTATCTAGCGTAGGATGCCAGAGGCTGGGAACCTGGTGCCTAGGGTTACCCCTAGTCCATCATCCACTGAGTGGGGTCAGTGGCTTCACACAGCAAGACACTCATCTGGGGTCTTGTGGAAAGCGTACCACAGTCCTCCTGTGTCTGCCTGCCCAGAGCACTGGAACTCTGGTGGGACACGGGTTCTCTCCCCCTCCCCTCTTTCCCCCACACCCACGGCCATGCACCATCCCACTACTGCACCAGATGGCACATTTTGTCTTGCCTGTTGATAGTGTAGCATGAACTGGTGGCCACAATTCTCACTCAACAGCCCATATTTGATTGACCTAAGCCTGGACACTGATGAAGATGGGGTGACAGCTGGGTAGACCAGCAGTGCTATTCTTGATAGAATTCCCTACACTTGGAGTTGCTGAGTTTATGCCTCACATGGAAGAGGTAGGTTAAAGTTCCGCTGTGAGCCTTCTTTGGTGCTGACCCACCTGTCTGTCCTATGATGTTTAGAAGTTTTGTGGGTTTTTTTCTCCTATCTTATTCCTGTGTCTTAAGGCAGAAAAATCCTCCCCTTCACAAGACAGCAACATTGAATTTTATATATTGTGGGGTTTTGAGTAACTGGGAGACAGGATGGAATGTATTGTACAGATTTTCTATGAATTATACATCACCTATGTATCAGGTTGTAACATTCCAGAATCCAGGTATGAGGGCTCCCAAGTGAAGGAGCCTTAGAGTACAGAGCACATGAGCCAAATGGAATGGTCAATAGGGAACAGGGAGAACGTGTCTAGGGGCAACGTAGGTGTGGGTGAGACAGGAAATCCAGGGTGATTATGGTATCTGAGGGAGATAGAATTAAAATAGGAAAAGAACCAGATGTTTAAAGGTTCAATAATTTACAACTAGACTCAGGAAATGAGGTTCTGGAATCTGGATATGTAAGATCAGCAGAAATGAAGAACAGGTTCAAACCAGACCTCTTGGAAAGGTAAAATCAGGTTGTCAAGAGACATGGGAATTAGAAGTTAGTTTTGGGTGACCCCTTGTCTGGACTCAGAAACAGAAAAGGAAAAGCCAAACTCCAAGGGCATAGATACTGCCAGTGCTGAAGACTCAGAAAGAAGGGGAACCCAATGTTTTGAGCATTAGATTATGCTGAGTTTGGTCTTTTGATTGTATTGTAATGCTAAATACTGCCCCTCACAGCCTGGTTGCCCCCAGCGATGAGAAAATCTGCACATACACAAATTATGTTATTTAACCTTGCCCCCTCAATATCTCCTATTGGTTAAATAAAGATGGCCACAGCCAATAGCTGGACAGAGGGACATAGGTGAGGTTTGTGGTTCCTGATCTTGGGGTCTGAGGAGAACCACAAGGAGAGAGAAGAATGTGGGTAGAGGAAAAGATGCCCTGGGTTAAGAGAGTCATAAAAATATGGCCACCAGGGCTGGGAAATTGAAGTTGAGAAATGCCCAGATGAAGCATAACAAGTTATAATTTGGGGTTATTGATAGGGAAGTAAATTCTAATAGCTTAAAGGGTAGATATCTGCCCAGCTTCAGTGCTGATTAAGGATTATTAACTGAATGATCAAAGGAGGGGCAGAAATCCTGATTGAGGTTAAATACTTAGCAGGGGTAGATGTGATTACAAGTGTCCTATGCTGGATCACATAGTCAGGTATCAACGGAGGCCTTTAAAACTAAGGATTCAAGTCATTTGAGTGGGACTATAGAATTGAGTCTGAATTACTTAGAACCATGAAGAATTCAGGGATCTTTTTAAGGAGCAGCTAGGTTGGAAAATTCAGAAACTTAGAAAGGTCGAAATTCAGGAGGGAATACCCAGGGATGAACAGATAGTAGAAGGTCACACTGCTTCCCCTAATTTACATTTCAAGGAGGGGCATCATCCCACCATAATCACCTTGTTATCCCTCAAAGACCCCAACACTGCCAACATTTACTTTCTTGCTCCATGAGCTACTCATCCAGTTTTTGAATACTATACTCCTCAGTGGTGCAGCCAGGATGCCTCGAGCTGTGAACAGAGAAGTCTGCCTTGGTCCCTCAGCAATTACTCTGAAATGGGTGAGAACTAAGGCATTTCAGTTATTTCCCCCTATTTATTTATTTATTTATTTATTTATTTATTTACTCATTCATTCATTCATTTTACAACCTGATCACTGCTCTTCTATCTTCCATCTCAAAGTTCCTCCCCCAATCCCCTTCCCTTCTCTTTTGAGAGGGTAGTGCCCTCTGGGTATCCCCTCAAGTCTCTGCAGGGTTAGGCACATGCTTTCCCACTGAGGCCAGACAAGGCAGCCCAGGTGGGGAACAGATTCCACAAATAGGCAAAAGTGTTAGGGATAGCCCTCACTTCATTGTTGGGGAACTCACACAGAAACTGAGCTGCACATCTGCTACATATGTGTCAGAGAACTCAGACCAGCCTGTGTATGTTCTTTGGTTTGTGGCTCAGTCTCTGAGAGCCCCAAGGGTCCAGGTTAGCTGACGCTGTTGGTCTTCCTGTGGCATTCCATTCACCTTCAGAGTCCTCAATCCTTTCCCCAACTCTTCCATAAGAGTCCCTGAACTTTGTGCAATGTTTGGCTGAGGGTTTCTGCATCTGTTTCAGTCAGCTGCTGGGTGGAGTCTCTCAGAGGACAGTTATGCTAGGCTCCTGTCTGCAAGTATAACAGAGTATCATTAATAGTGTCAGAGATTAGGTCTTGGCCCTGGGATGAATTTCAAGTTCGGCCGGTTATCTGTTGGCCATTCTCTCAGTCTCTGCTTTATCTTTGTCCCTGGGTTTCTTGTAGATAGGACAAATTTTGGGTTGAATGTTTTATGGGTGGGTTGGGATCCTTATCCCTCTACTAGGGGTCCTGCCTGACTACAGGAGATGGCCTCTTTAGGTTCCATATTCCCACTGCTATGTGTCTCAGCTAAGGTCACCTTCACTGACTCCTGGGAGCCTTCCCCATCCTAGATTTCTGGCATGACCTAGAGATGTCTCCTATGCCCACCCCCACCAGCTGAAGACTTCCATTCATTCTCCTGGTTTTCTGCCCGTCTCTCCTATCTCTCCCTAAACCTGATCTTGATCCCCCTGTTTCCCTCCCTATTTCCTCCCCCCCCCCAGTTTTCTCTCTCTATTTGTCTCCTATGACTGACTATTTTATTCCCAGTCCTAAGTGAAATTCAAGCATCCTCACTTGGACCTTTCTTGTTTACCTTCTTTGGGGTGTGGAGTGTATCATGGGTATCCTGTATTTTATAGCTAATATCTACTTAAAGGTGAATACATACCATGCATGTCCTTTGGGTTTGGGTTACCTCATTCAGGATGATAGTTTCTAGTTTCATCTATTTGTCTGCAAAATTCAGGATGTCCTTCTTTTTAATAGCTGGATAGTATTCAATTGTGTAAATGAACCACATTTTCTGTATCCATTCTTCAGTTGAGGGGCATCTGGGTTGATTCCAGTTTCTGGCTATTATGAATAAAGCTGCTATGAAAAATAGTGGAGAATGTGTCCCTGTGGTATGGTAGAGTTCTTTTGGGTATAAACCCAGGAGCAGATAGAACTATTTCCAATTTTCTGAGACTTCCAGTTAGATTTTCAGAGTGGTTGTACAAGTTTGGATTCCTGCTAGCAATGGAGGAATGGTCCTATGTACTAAGTATGCATTCACTAAGGACTGACCTGTACTGGATGTAGTGGTGACCCCTATTAAACCTGGCAATGGGCAGTTTCAGGGCAGCCTAGACTGTGAGAAAACGAGACACATGTTTTGGTGCATATTTGTAATTTCTGCACTTGGGAGGTAACACAAAGATGTCTAGGAGTTTAAGGACAGCCTTGTCTATAACACACATTGGAGACCAGCTTGGATTACATGAAATGTGTTTTACACACACACACACACACACACACACACACACACACACACACTAGACACACACAGAGGTGTTGGTTGATATTACAGCTGTTACTCTATGACGATTCCAGCAGAATACAGATATGAGAATGCACTTTCACACACTCATGGCTGAGAAAACACAAAACAAAACCAGTCCTCCTGCATATGTGGGATCTCTATTGTCTTCATTATAGCCACCCTTACTGTTTCATGCCAGTAGCAGGCTTAATTGATGGCACAGCCCCTAACCTCATTTCCCAATCCTTGGGATGTCTGTGAGAAATCTACAGTGTTTAGCCCTGGGCCTAGAACTTGGTGATGACTAGGGGTCTCTGACCATTGTGACATCAGTCAGCCAACCTGGACTTAAATCTCAATGTCTGTTTTCTCAGTGTAGGGTCTGTCAGGAAAAGGTGAGATGTGTGGTTCAGTTCAGTTCGATTTTCTTCAGAAAATATCTCATGTAGCCCAGACCTGCCTTAAACTTCACTATGTAGCTAAGCATATCCTTGAGCTATAAATGCCCTGGCCCTGACATCTCAATCTCTGGACTCAACAAGTAGGCCTGTGCCCCCAAGACCAATTTCTTCCCCGTGTTTTTTTTTTTTTGTTTGCACTTTTGTTTGTTACTTATTTTTGAGTCAGGGTCTCACAATGGCTTCATTATGTGGCCCAGTCTGACCTCAAACATGGGATCAGTCTGCCTACTAGGAATCTATAGTCATGCAGCACTAAGCTCAGCTGACATAATTTCTATGAAGTGTTCATATGGAAAACACAGCTGGAGATAACACAAAGTGGACCTTTAAAAAAACTTCATGATATGGAGTCTCAGTTTCCTTATTTGGAAACTACCTTATTGTGGCACTTATCACAACTAGAAATCAGTGTAATGATTTATAAGCCCATAACATACAGAATAATTCCTTTTAATGTCCAATGCTTGAATCTATAAAAAGTAATCTTTAAACTAACAAAAATTAAAAGGCCTTTAGCATTTCAAATCCAGCTAAGTTTTTACTAAAATAGTGAATTATGAATCTGCTATAAGAACATGTAAGAAGATTGGCTCAAGAAGATACATTATGTTTAAAAGATAATTACTTGTATTTTCTTCTTTTTCTCAGGCCTTGTCATTCCTAAGGAATTCTTAAAGTTATGTTTTGTTTTGTTTTAACATTCTCTAAATGTTATAAACATTATACCCTTGTCTGTACTTCAGAGAGTCATTAACCTTTTCTTTCTGATAGCTCAGGAATTTCCCTGGTCAGGGATCTGCTTTATTTGGGCAGGGATCCCCAAAGGGGCTCTCCTTTGCCTACTGCCGCAGTGCTGAGACCCTGAGACCCGCAAAGTTCTGGAACCTCTCTTGAAAGACCCCCAACCCCATAGAGGCATCATTCTGCCAGTCTTCTGCCCATCACCAGCTCTGCGGCTGCACTTACCATGGCCTGCTGGGATGACCTTCAGAGTCCTCCCGTGAATCGTCTCTCACCAGCCCTTCTCAAGGCAGGCACCTGGCAATACACAGCCTCTCTGTCCTCCAGACCTAAGAAGCACAGGGATGTATGCCAACACCCATGGCATTCTCTTCCCAGATCACAAAGGCTCCCACAACACTGTGAAATCTCGCCATCTAGTGGCCATTACTTGACAGAAATTGGATGAATTTCCCCTCTCTTAATATGGGTTTTACTCCTGTGAACAGACACCATGACCAAGACAATTCTTATAAAAGACAACATTTAATTGGGGCTGGCTTACAGGTTTAGATATTTAGTCCATTATCATCAAGAACATGGCAGCATCCAGGCAGGCATGATTCAGGAGGAGCTGAGAGTTCTACATATTCATCTGAAGGCTGCTAGCAGAATACTTACTTCCAGGCAGGTAGGATGAGGGTCTTAATCCCATACCCATAGTGACACACATACTCCAACAAGACCACACCTCTTAATAGTGCCATCCCCTGGGCCAAGCATATACAAACCAT
Source organism: Mus pahari (assembly GCF_900095145.1). Lineage (NCBI taxonomy): Eukaryota > Metazoa > Chordata > Mammalia > Rodentia > Muridae > Mus > Mus pahari. The sequence continues at coordinate 43,690,572 of NC_034598.1, forward strand.
CACATTCTATACCATGGGCCCCATAGGTTTGTTCAAACACACGAGTCTATGGGCGTCATACCTACCCACAGCATAATAAAAAGTACATTTAGTCCAACTTCTAAAGCCCTCATAGCCTATAGCAGTCTCAGCAATACTGAAAATCAAAAGTTCAAAGTCTCTTTTGAGATTCATACAATCACTTAACTGTAATCACCAGCTCCATTTCACTTCCTGGTGCCCTTTTAAAGTTCAATCCATATATTTTATATTTTTCCTTTCCCAGGTTGCTATTTTTGTTTAAAATGCTCTTCATGAGACTTAACCAGAGAAAAAAGTTCTGAGACTTCCTTTGTTAATGCAATTAATCTGAGTCTCTTCACCTAATCTTTAAGCAGACTCCAGACAAAGACAAAAACTAGCCACATTCTTATACAAAACATCACACACACACACACACACACACACACACACACACACACACACACACACACACACACACACACACACACACACACACACACACACACACACACACACACACACACACACACACACACACACACACACACACACACAATGTCTCTAGGCCACATATTGAAATTCTCCATTGAAACCTCTTGGGCCAGGTCCAAATGCATTGGCACGTCATTATTGGTGTTCTGATAAGGAAGTTGTCTTCCTGTGTCAATGCGTTCAAAGTTTCTGAAATTATACTTTTTTCTTGTAAAATGTAGTAATAGCCTTCCATGTGTGTATCATTTTGGTCTTTCCAGTGCATAAATTAATTTCCTCACTGTAAGAGCTGACTCAGAAGGTAAAGTGCTTACACTGTGATGTGAGGATGTGAGTTTAGATCCAGAGCCTGTATAAAAATAAGTACTGCAGCTCTCTACTACAAATGTGTCTGGGGCCTCAGACCAGCATGTGTGTGCTCTTTGGTAGGTGGCTCAGTCTCTGGGAGCTTCCAGGGGTCTAGGTTAGTTGACACTGCTGGGCTTCCTGTGGGGTTGCCATCTCCTTCAGTTCCTTCAATTCTCTCCCTAACCCTTCCATATGGGTTCCAGACCTTCACCTAAGGCTTAGCTGTGGGTATTTGTTGGTATCTGTCTCAGTTAGCTGCTGTGTAGAGGACATGCTAGACTTCTGTCTGCAAGGGCAACATAATATCAGTAATAGTATCAGGGAATGATGCCCACCTATGGGATGGGTCCTAAATTGGGACTGAAGCAATTTTGGTTTGAAAGTTTTGTAGGTGAGTTTGTGTCCCCATCTTTCCATTGGTGGTCCTGTCTGACTACTGGAGGTGATCTCTTCAGGTTCCATATCCCCACTGTTGGGCATTTTGACTACGGTCACCTGCATTGACTCCTGGGAGTCTTCCCAATCCAGGTTTCTGGAATATACTAGAGATGTCCCTCACTCTCCACCTTCACTAGCTGGAGATTTCCATTCATTCTCCCTGACTTCTGTCATTCTCTCTCATGTCTGTCCTCACACTTGATCCTGACACCCTCATTCTCCTCCCCATCTTTTCTCCCATCTAGTTCCTTCCCTCCATCTGCTTCCCATGACTATTTTATTCCCCCTTCTAAGTGAAATTCAAGTGTTTGTGATTGGGCCTTCCTTCTTGTTTACCTTCTCTGGGTCTATGGGTGTATCATGGGCATTTTGCACTTTTTGACTAATATCCACTTATCAGTGAATGCATACCATACATGTCCTCTTGGGTCTGGATTACCTCACTCAGAATGATATTTTCTAGTTCCATTTGTTTGCATGCAAAATTCATGATGTCCTTATTTTAAAGCTGAACAGTATTCCATTGTGTAAATGAACTGTATTTTTTTGTATCTAATCTTCGGTTGAGGACATCTAGGTTGTTTCCAGTTTTTGGTTATTATGAATAAGGCTGCTGTGAACAAAGTGGAGCATATGTACTTGTGGTATGATGGAGCATATTTTTGGGTATATGCTCAGTAGTAGTGGTATAGCTGGGTCTTCAAGTATAATTAATTTCAATTTTCTGAGGAGCCCCTAGATTGATTTCCAGAGTGGTTGCACAAAGTTGCAATCCTACAAGAAATGGAAGAAGTGTTACCGTTGCTCACATTCTCACCAGCATGTGCTGTCACTTGAGATTTGGATCTTGGCTTTTTTGATTGATGTAAGGTAGAATGTCAGGTTAGTTTTGACTTGCGTTTCCTTGATGACTGAGGATGTTGAACATTTCTTTAAGTGCTTCTTGGCCATTCAAGATTCCTTTGTTGAGAATTCTCTGTTCAGCTCTGTACCCCATTTTAAATTGGGCTATTTGGGGATTGTTTATTTGTTTGTTTTTTTTAGTCTAACTTCTTGAGACCCTTATATATTTTGGATATTAATCATCTGTTGAATGTAGGGTTAGGGAAGAACTTTTCCCAATTTATAGGCTGCCCTTTTGTCCTATTGACAACATCCTTTACCATTCAGTTTCAATAAGTCTCCTTTATCAATTGTTGATCTTAGAGCCTGAGCCACTGATGTTCTGTTCAGGAAATTTTCTTCTGTTCCAATGTGTTCAAGGCTATTTTCTACTTTTTCTTCTCTTAGATTCAGCAAATCTGGTTTTATGTTGAGGTACTTGATCAACATAGACTTAAGTTTTGTACAGGGTGATAAATATGGATCTATTCGCATTGCTGTACATGTAGACTGCCAGTTAGAATAGTAGTATTTGTTGAACATACATTTTCCCCACTATATGGTTTTAGCTTCTTTGTCAAAAAATATGATGCCCATTGGTGTGCGGGTTTATTGCTGGGACGTTGATTATATTCCATTGCTCAACCTGTCTGTCTCTGTACCAATATCATGTTTTCCCACTATTTCTCTGTAGTTTTGGCACCCTGGGTGTTTTTGTTTTTCCATATGAAGCTGAGAATTGTTCTTTCAATGTCTGTAAAAATTGTATTAGAATTTTGGTGGGAATTGAATTGAATCTGTAGACTGCTTTAGTAAGATGGCCATTTTCACTATGTTAATTCCACTATTCCATGAGCATGGGAGATCTATCCATTTTCTGAAGTCTTTTTTTAACTTCTTTTTTCAGGGACTTGAAGTTCTTGTCATACAGATCTATCACTTGCTTAGTCAGAGTTCTTCCAAGGTATTTTATATTTTTGTGCCTATTGTGAAGGGTGTTGTTTACCTAATTGCTTTTCAGTCCATTTATCATTTGATAAGGTAAGGTTACTGATTTCTTTTAGTTTAATTTTGTTTTTTTTTAAAATTTATTTATTTTTATTATTTATTTTCTGCATTGAGATTTCAAATGCTATCCCAAAAGTTCCCTGTACCCTCCCCACCACACTGTTCCCCTACCTATCCACGCCCATTTCTTGGCCCTGGTATTCCCTTCTATGGGGCATATAAAGTTTGCAAGACCAAGGGGCCTCCCCTCCCAATGATGGCTGACTAGTCCATCTTCTGCTACATATGCAGCTAGAGACACGAGCTCTGGGGGTACTGGTTAGTTCATATTGTTGTTCCACCTATAGGGTTGAAGACCTCTTCAGGTTGGGTACTTTCTCTAGCTCCTCCACTGGAGGCCATGTGTTCCATCCAATAGCTGACTGNGAGCATCCACTTCTGTGTTTTCCAGGCACTGGCATAGCCTCACAAGAGGCCACTATATCAGGGTCCCTGCAGCAGAATCTTGCTGGCATGTGCAATAGTGTCTGGGTTTGGTGGCTGATGATGGGATGGATCCCCAGGTGGGGTAGTCTCTGGATGGTCCATCCTTTTATCTTAGCTCCAAACTTTATCTCTGTAACTTCTTTCATGGTTATTTTGTTCCCTATTCTAAGGAGTAATAAAGTATCCACATGTTGGTCTTCCTTCTTGGTTTTCTTGTGATTTCCAAATGGTATCTTGGGTATTCTAAGTTTCTGAGCTAATATCCACTTATCAGTGAGTGCATATCTAGTGACTTTTGTGATTGGGTTATCTCACTAAGGATGATATCCTCCAGATACATCCATTTGCC
>NC_034598.1:43726430-43760186 GCF_900095145.1 Mus pahari
TAATGTTTAGAGTTGTCAAAATGATGTATGGATGAATATAAGATTCCCAGAAAGAAAAACATTTCCATGTTTTCTGTCAGATTAGAATATTAAAATTTAAACATGTTCAATAAAAAAAAAGATATAGAGTTGGTGAAAATAGTTTTTGCGTTCTGAAGACGACTGTTTTGATATATTGATGTTTCATTTGTCTTACAATACCTTTTTATTTTCATGAGGTTTCCTTTTATTAATGGTGATAATGTACAGCGACAGTATCACTGGTGTTCTGTTCAGAACGTTGTTTACTGTTTCAATACATTCAAGGCTATGACCTAATTTCTTTCCTAATATATTCAGTTTTTCTGGTTTTAGGTAAATATATTTGATCCAATTGAAATTGAGGTTTATGTTATGTGGTAGATGTGCATTTTGGGGGGCTCTATAATTACTGGCATTAGTGAGATGTCACCATTTGTTGAAAATGCTTTCTTTTTAACAATTGTGTATTTTTGAAGTCTTTATCTGGAATCTGGTGTCCGTAGGTGTCCTTATATAAGTCAGGGTATTCTGTTTAATTCTATTAACCAACCTGTCTTCTTAAGCTAATACAATATGGTTTTGTTATTATTGCTCTGTAGTACAGATTGAAATGGCGAGTGATACAATGGGATTTTCTTTTATTGTACAGATTTGTTTTATCTATACTGGGTTTTTATTTCTACATATGAAGTTGAGTATTCTTCTAAGGTTTGTAAAGTATTCTGTTGGAATTTTGCTAAAGATTACATTGAAACTTGAGATTGCTTTTGGCTTGACAGCCATTTTCATTATTTTGATCCTACTGATATAACAGTATATGATGTCCTTCTGTCTTCTTATATATTCTTCAATTTTTTCTTCAAATATTTAATGTTTCTATTATAATTGTTTTTCAATTGCTTGGTAAGTGTTACCACACATTTTTTATATAATTTGTGACTGTTGGGAAGGGTGTTATATTCCTAATTTCTTCCTCAGCCTGTTAATTGTTGCAATATATGATGTTTAGTCACACACACACACACACACACACACACACACACACACACACACACACACACACACACGTTAGTTTTTTTTATCCTGAAACTTTGGAGTAAGAGTTTCATGATAGAATTTTTGGTTACTTATCTATATTATCATGTCATCTGCAATTAGTGATATTTTGATTGCTTCCTTTTCAATTTGAAATCCCTTAAAATCCTTTACTGTATTATTGGTTTTTTCTCCAACTTTACATACTATATTGAATAATTCTGGAGATAGTGTACAGCTTTATCTTGTTCCTGATTTTTGAGGAATTGCTTTCTTGGATACAGGCTTGGTGTAAACTGCCTTTATTATGTGTATGTCCTTTGTATCCCTGATCTGTACAAGACTTTTGTTATGAAGAAGTGCTCAATTTTGTCAAATGATCTTACAGCATCTAATGATATGATCCTGTACTTTGTTTCAGATTTTTCATATTGAGGATTACATTGAGTGATTTCTTTTTATATTGAACAATGGTTGGATCTCAGAGACTAAACCCGCATGATCATAGTGGATGACATCTTGTTTTCCTCCTATTCCTTTTCAAGTACTTTATTGAGTATTTTTGCATCTATGGTCAGCAGGGAAATATACCTATAACTGACTATCTTTATTCTTTGTGATTTTGGTCATTAAAGTGTCAATGACATTGTAAAATGAACGGGGCAATGTTTCTTCTGGATATATTTCGACGAGGATTAGCATTAGTTCTTCTTTGGAGCCTGGTTGAATTCTGAACCATCTGACCTTCAGTTTTGTTTTGTTTTTCCTTTTGTTTTAGTTGGATGATTTTAATGATTACTTCTATTTCCTTCAAGGCTATAGAACAATTTACATTGCTTATCTGATTTTGATTTAACTTTGGTAAGTAGTATTTATGAGGGAAATTGTCCCTGTCTTTTACCAATTGTGTGGAATGTGAATCTTTAAAGTAAGAACTTTGGACTCTCTTTATTTTGATTATTTGGACTCTCTTTCATAAATGTTGTTGTTTGCCTCTTTTTCTTTCTGACTTTGGTGACTTGGGTATTTTGTTTGTGTCTTTTAGGCAGTTTGAACAATTGTTTTCCTATCTTGTTGATTTTCTTAGAGAAATAACTCTTGTTTAAGGAATTCTTTGTTTTGCTCTCTTTGTTTTTCTTTTAATAAATTGAGGAATGAGTTTGATTATTTCCTGCCACACAGTCATCTTGCACATGTTTGCTTCTTTTCCTTAGAACATTCCTATGTGCTGTTAATTTAAATGTAGGAGATTTGCAATTTTTGATGCAAATACTTAGTGATTTAAAAATTCCTCTTAGCAAAGTTTTGAGTACTATACCTTAGAGTGCAATGTACATTTATTTTCATTCGATTGTACAAAGATTTTATTCCTTCCTTTATTTATACATTGATATATTATTCATTCAGTAGAGAGTTGTTCAGTTTCCTTAAGTCTGTAAGCTGTATGTTGTTCCTCGCATTTTGGATATCCTACTATATTTAATACTTGTTGATCATATATACTGCTTTATTTCAATTGTTTATGTATTTAGACATGCTTTGAGAAAAAGTATGTGGTAATTTTCTAAGAGAATTCTATGAGATGCTCAGAAAACAGTATTTTCTTTTGTGTTTGGGTGAAATACTTTTTAGTTATCTGTTATATGTATTTGGTTCATACTGTCTGATACCTCTATGATTTCTATGGCTAATTTTTGTCTGGTATGAACAGAGCATTGGAGAGAGTGGGATACTGAAGTATCAATCTACAAGTGTGTGAGGGATGGTATGTAATTTAAGCTTTAGTAATGTTTCTTTTCAAGTCTTGGTACCCTTGAATTTAAGGTATAGTTTTTGAGAAATGAAATATAATATTGGTAGATTTTTTTTGATAAGTATGAAGTCCACTTCCATCTCTTTTATGTATGTCAGTTTTAAGTTTATTTTGTTAGATATTATTACTTATCTATCCTCTTGGATAAGTGTTTGATAATTATTTCTAGGCCTTTACTCTGAGATAATGTCTATCCTTGATGTTGAAGAGTGTTTGTATTATGCAGCAAAGTAGACATCCTGTTTTTGTCAGCATTTTGTTCAGTGGTATTGTTTTACAAGGAATTAAGTAAAATAATATTGAGAGATATCAATAATTGATTATTGTTAACTCTTGTAATTTTACTGTAGGTATTGATGGTGGTGGTGGTGACGGGTGTGTTTTTGCTTTCCTCCTTTTATTATGATGGTATGAGATTATTTATTGCCTGAAGTTTCAGGAGTATATTTGACTTCCGTGGGTTAGAGATTTTCTACTTGTACCTTTTTGTCCTTTGTCTTTTTCATGGAGTACCTTATTTATTCTTCCAAGGTGATTGGAAGTTTTGCTGGGTATAATACCTTTCATGGATATCTGTGGTCTCTTAGAATATACTTAAGTCAGGCCAGACTCATTTAGCTTTTGAAGTCTCTGTTGAGAGGTCCTATATAATTGTCTTAGGCATGACTTGATGTATTACTTGGAATTTCTTCCTTGCAGTTTTAATCGTTTTGTAGTTGTTTTTTTTTTCTTTTTATATTTAGTGCTTTGATTATTATATATCAGGAAGGTTTTCTTTCCTTGTCTTTTTGGCATTCTGTAAGCTTCTTACATGTTTATAGTAATCTATTTCTTTAGGTTAGGACACTTTCATTATAAGAATTTGATAAAATATATCCTGGATTCTTGACCTGGGCATTTTCAACTTCTTCTATTTCTGTTGGTTTAATATTTGGTCCTTTTATATTGTCCCAGATTTCCTGGATTTTTTTTGGTCTGGCATTTTTTAAATTTAACATCTTCTGTTAAGGATGTATCTGTTTTATCTATGCTATTTTCTATGACTGAGATTCTTTCTTCTGACTCTTGTAATCAGTCTGGCAATGCTTGTACCTGTAATTCCTGTTCACTCACCTTGATTAGCCATTACCAGAATTCCCTCATTTTTTATTTTCTATGTTGCTTCTATGCTGATTTTCTGGATCGAACAGACTCATTCATTTCCTTTACCTCCTTATGTATTTCTTTCTTTTTTCTTTTCTTTTTTTTTCTTTTTTTTTTTGTTTTGTTTTGTTTTGTTTTTCAAGACAGGGTTTCTCTGTGTAGCCCTGGTTGTTCTGGAACTTACTCTGTAGACCAGGCTGGCCTCCAACTCAGAAATCCACCTGCCTCTGCCTCCCAAGTGCTGGGATTAAAGACATGTGCCACCACGCCCGGCTCCTTATGTATTTCTACCCCCTTCACCTTCTTGACATTTTTTTAAACTAGGTTTATTAAGGGACTTAATCATTTTCTCTTTATGAACCTCTGTCATCTTCACTATGTTGGGTATGTATGGTAGTTTCCTGTGATTCAGTTGTGTTAGGATAATTAGGATTTATAAATACATACTATAAAGAGATTGCAGGGAACTAGTGTTGTCATGGTGCTTGGACTATTATTCACTGTGTTCTTATACTGATGTCTAGGCATCTGGATTTGGACTGATTATATATCTAGTTACTGACTTCTGAATTTGTTTTTCTTGCATTTTCTATATATATTTATTTTTCTTCCTTGGTTTCTGGCTCATCTCTTGTCTTCTTGACAGAGTGTCATGTGCTTAACTTAAATCAGTGCTTATTGTCTCTATTCTAGTTGGCTGTTACACATCTGATGGCCTCAATGACTTCTGATTCATGCAAGCAGGACAGATGGTAGCTCATTTGCTTTAAAGTAAGATGGCCAGCCACCTGAATTGATAGGAGGCTTCTGTCAGAAGTGTGGAGCTTGACATGGTGACAAGTAAACAACAGTGATGAGGGATTTACTGTCCGTGGATGGGCAGGGTGGAAAAGCTATCTTACCTGGGGTTCAGAAAACTAGTCTGACATCTAGTTGGGTAGAAGTTTNCTTCCAGAAGTGTGGGCTTCAATATGAATGTAAAGAGAAAGGGGAAGATTGGGGTTAAATTGTTTTCCTCCTTTCCTTTTAGGAAAAGAAAAATTTGAATTTAATAATGTGCATGAAATATAAAGGAAAAATATGTAATTTCTGATTAATTTACAACAATGCATATAAGCCTTATCTTTGTGTAAAAAATAATATAATTGACCTCAGAATTCCAAAGAAAATGCTGTCAGAAGAAAATATTAAGAAACACAACGTATACTTTTACTTTACAGTTTTTTTATCTTAATTGATATATCCATTCTGATACCAATCTGTATTTCAATAAAACCTAGTAATGATAAAATATTAAATTTTTTGTCTGAAAAATAATGTTCTTCTTTGACCTGTTTCTCTCAATAATAGAGTTTCACAATGAAAGAAGTGTTTATTTTCTTAAAAAGTTAAGCAAAGTTTAAATAAACTTAACATTTGGATATTTTTACTTATTTAGATGATGATGAATGATAATCCAGCAAAATAAAATTTTTGCAATGATGAAATTATAGTATTTAACAAATATCTTCTTTTTAAAGAAAACTTTCTTTTCTTTTATAATTGTATATATGTATGATATATGACTTTTTTCCTAAGCAAGAATTTATGTATAATGTCAAATTCTGATTGGTTTATTTTCCAAATCCATATGTTGGTCTGTGTTTGGAGATTTGCATTCTTTGCTTTTATTTCTGATACATTATAAATAATAAGTTCGTAATCTACAATGTCCCTTACCATGATGATCAGTAGATATTGTAATTCTCTCAAATTTTTCTTATTTAGTTAACTAATTCTTTTGTTATTTTGTTATTTGTAAAACTCTGAGATTTATGAGGGTTCCAGGTTAATTAATACTATTGGTCTTCCTATGAGATGTCTATCTTATCCATTCCTTCAGTCCTTCATGTAACTCTTGCTAAGGTTTTCACAAGCTTATTCAAGTCCTTGGTTGTGAGTATCTGCACCTGTCTGATTCAATTGCTGGATCAGAGCCTCTCAGAGGATGGTTGTATTGGGCTTTTTTTCTTCACGCACAACATAGCATCATTATTAGGGTCAGGGATTGTTGTCAACCAATGTGATGTACATCAAGTTGGGCAGGTTATTTGTTGTCAATTTCTTCAGTCTCTGCTCAAATATTGTCCTTAAAATTGTTTTGAGTCACAAGTCTACAGTCTAGGTTTTCACATTCCTGCTTCTCAGTCATGGTTCCCTCATCTAAAATCTGGAAGTTATGAGTCATTTAGACTGCTGTATTTAAATTATATTTACATGGATTCTGTTGAACCAGAGACAGAGTCTATGTCCATATCATTTCCTTTGATATTTCCAGAGAAATGGACACACTGATATTTTTGTATGTCCACCTGTCATAGACATACTTAGCTCTTGGTAGTGGTTTTAATAATCTATAGTACTATCAGCACCACAGGAGATTCATTCTCCTCTACACCATCACTAGTATGAGGCACATGATCCATTGAAAATTAGCATTCTATCTCTGGAGAAATGATTGCTCTGTGTGGTTAAGTAATGCTATTCCCCTATGAATAATGAAATTGAGCAACTATTCTCAAAATAGTTTGACCAGTGGAGTTTTCCTTTTATTACAGAACTATCCTTTTTGTTTCTGTCATCCTCACAAAAAGTGGATTGAAACAAACACAACTGAGAAAGAGCCTACTCTGGATGCTACCAAGTCTGGTCATATGGTCTGGTACTGTGTGAGAACACAACCTGAACAAACCATGGAAAGCAAGCTAGAATACATGATTATGCTGTGCTATCTACATCACTTCCTACCTCCATGTTCTTCCTTTGAGTTGTTGATTATATTTTCCTCAGACATTAAGGGAAAATTATAAGATGAAATAAAACATTTCCATACTGTTCCTCTTTCCATGGCCTTTGTCCTTGCACACAAAAGAAAGACTTGCTTTGTCCTTTCATATTACACTCTCTTAGATTCTGTTTGCATTATTTGGAGATTCTGATGTGCTAATTATTTACTAGGTGAAAAATGTAAAAAAGCCTTTCTTATCCATTTTGTGTTATCTTTTCTGTTATATCTTCCTGTTACTGTACACAAAGGTTTTAGTTTTCAGTCTTACAATGTGTCCAGTATTGTTCTTGTTTATTCTGTAGATTGTATGTCTTATATTAATCTATGCCACCGAAAAGCACATGCATGTGTTGTGATGCTTGATACTTTTTTTAGGTATTTGATAAAATTTTGATGATATCATAAGGTGAGAAAAAGGTGAAAAATATTAGATGTACACATCCAACTTTTTGTATTTCATTTCATCAAAATGGTGCTCTCAAAATGTCTGATCCTCATGCCTCAGTAGAGTCCATTGGTTCTAATGTTGGAGTTAGGGGTTCCTACTTTATTCTGACTTTCAGATATGACTGTCTTCTTTAGCAGTGAAGTCCTGCTATGTTGACTCTTTTCTTTATCCTGAATTTTAGATTTATTTAGTGGAGTGCATTAAACTTAGTTATTTTGTGGGGGGGGGCACTTATCTTTATTTGCTCAGCATGGGTTATACACATTCACTACCCCATCTGGCTTTAACAGGGTGTCTTAGTCAGGGTTTCTATTCCTGCACAAACATCATGACCAAGAAGCAAGTTGGAGAGGAAAGGCTTACACTTCCACACTGCTGTTCATCACCAAAGGAAGTCAGGACTGGAACTCAAGCAGGTCAGAAAGCAGGAGCTGATGCAGAAGCCATGGAGGAATGTTCTTTACTGGCTTGTTTCCCCTGGCTTGCTCAGTCTGCTCTCTTATAGAACCCAAGACTACCAGCCCAGAGATGGCACCACCCACAAGGGGACCTTCCTCTTTGATCACTAATTGAGAAACTGCCTTGCAGCTGGATCTCATGGAGGTACTTCCTCCACTGAAGCTCCTTTCTCTGTGATAACTCCAGCCTATGTCAAGTTGACACAAAATTAGCCAGTACACAGGGGTATTGGGAAACTGAATCCAAGTTATCTTGATTCTGAGTACAGAATTTATTCCATTCAAGTACGTTAATAATATTTATCTTTTTTCTCTTAACCAATTTAGTTGAATGTATATTTTTTCTTTTTGTAGAGCATGATTTTAATATTTTCAACTGTTAGTATTCAATGAACAGAAAATTTATTTTAAGATATATTTCATTGTTATGTTTACCTTTTCATTTCTGATATTATTAATTTGGATGCTGTCTCTGTGCCCTCTGGTTAGTCGGGCTAAGGGTTGATCTATCTTGCTGATTTTCTCAAAGAACCAACTCCTGGTTTGGCTGATTCTTTGTGTAGTACTCTTTGTTTCTATTTCATTTATTTCAGCCCTGAGTTTGATTATTGCCTGCAGTCTAATCCTCTTTTGTTTATTTCCTTCTTTTTGTTCTACAGCTTTCAGGTCAAGCTGCTAGTGTAACCTCTCTTCAATTTCTATTTGGAGACAGAGCTATGAGTTTTCCTCTTATCACTGCTTTCATTGTGTCCTATATGTTTTGGTATAATGTGGCTTCATTTTCTTTAAATTCTAAAAAGTCTTTAATTTCTTTATTTCTTCCTTGACCAAGTTATTATTGGGTAAAGCATGGTTAACATTGATGTATATGTGTGCTTTCTGTTGTTTTTGTTGGTATTTAAGACCAGCCTTAATCATGGTAATCTGACAATGTGCATAGGACTATTTCTATCTTCTTTTATCTGTTGAGTCCTGTTTTGTGACCAACTATATGGTCAGTTTTGGAGAACATACTGGGAGGTGTTGAGAAGACGGTACATTCTTTTGCTTTAGGATGAAATGCTCTATAAATATCTGTTAGATCCATTTGTTTCATAACTTCTGTTAGTTTAATTGTGCCTCTATTTAGTTTCTGTTTCCATGATCTGTCATTGCTGAGAGTGGGGTGTTGAAGTCGCCCACTATTGTTGTATGTGCTGCAATGTGTGCTTTGAGCTTTAGTCAAGTTTCTTTTATGAATGTGGGTGCCCTTGCATTTGGGGGATAGATGTTCAGAATGGAGAGTTCATCTTGGTAGATTTTTTCCTTTCATCAGAATGAAGTGTTCATCCTTATTTTTTTAATAACCTTTGGTTGAAAGTTGATAATTTTCAATATTATAATGGCTACTCCAGCTTGTTTCTTGAGACCATTTGCTTGGAAAATTGTTTTCCCTCCTTTTACTCTGAGGTAGTAGTGTCTGTCTTTGTCAGTGAGGAGCATTTCCTATATGCAGCAAAATTCTGGGTCCTGTTTATGTATCCAATCTGTTAGTCTCTATTTTGGGGAATTGAGTCCATTAATGCTCAGAGATATTAAGGGAAGGTGATTGTTAATTCCTTTTATTTTTGTCATTAGAGGTGGAATTGTGTTTCTGTGGCAATCTTCTTTTGGGTTTGTTGAAAGATTACTTTCTTGCTTTTTCTAGGGTGTAGTTTCCCACCTTGTGTTAGTGTTTTAAAACTATTATCTTTTCTTTGCCTATATTCATGGAAAGATAATGTGTACATTTGTTTTTACCTTGTAATATCTTGCTTTCTCCCTCTATGGTAATTGAGAGCTTTGTTGGGTATAGTAGGCTGGGCTGGCATTTGTGTTCTTTTAAGGTCTGTATGACATCTGCCCAGGATATTCTAGCTTTCATAGTTCTGGTGAGAAGTTTGGTATAATCCCAATAGGTCTCCCTTTATATGTTACTTGAGCTGTTCCCCCTTGCTGGTTTTAATATTCTATTGTTGTTTAGTGCATTTGGTGTTTTGATTATTATGTGATGNGAGGAATTTCTTTTCTGATCCAGTATAGTTGGAGTTCTGTAGGCTTCTTGTATGTTCATTGGCATCTTTCTTTAGGTTAGGGAAGTTTTCTTCTATAATTTTGTTGAAGATATTTGCTGGTACATTAAGGTGAGAATGTTTGCTTTCTTCTGTAAGTACTATCCTTATGTTTTGTCTTCTCATTGTGTACTGGATTTCCTGGATGTTTTGGGTTAGGAATTTTTTGCATTTTGCATTTTTTGATGTGCTAATGTTTTCTATGGTATGCTCTGCACCTGAGATTCTCTCTTCTATCTCTTGTATTCTGTTGGTGATACTTGCATCTATGACTCCTCATCTCCTCCCCAAGCTTTCTAAAACCAGGGTTGTCTCCCCTCGTGATTTCCCTGTTGTTTCTATTTCCATTTTTATATCCTGGAGGATTTTATTCATTTCCTTCTCCTGTTTGATTGTGTTTCCTGTAATTCTTTAAGGGATTTCTGTGCTTCCTATGTAAGATCCTCTAGGGTTTTTGTTGTTTTGTTTTGTTTTGTTTTGTTTTGTTTTTTTGTTTTTGGTTTTTCGAGACAGGGTTTCTCTGTGTAGCCCTGGCTGTCTTGGAACTCACTTTGTAGACCAGGCTGGCCTTGAACTCAGAAATCTGCCTGCCTCTGCCTCCCGAGTGCTGGGATTAAAGGCATGTGGCACCATGCCTGGCTTCCTCTAGTTGTTTACCTGTGTTCTCCTGTATTTACTTAAGGAGCATTCATACCCTTCCCAAAGTCCTCTATCACCATTATGGTAAGAGATTCTAGATCTGAAGCTTGCTTTTCTGGTGTAATGGTGCATCCAGTACTTTCAATGGTGGGAGAACTGGATTCTGATGATATTAGTTAACCATGGTTTCAGCTCCTTATGTTCTATGCCTGAACTCCTGCCATCTGATTATCTCTAGTTCTACCTGTCCTCGCTATATCTGACTGGATATGTCCTTCCTGTGCTCTTGGTTGTGTCAGAACTCCTTAGAGTTCAGCTGTCTCAGTGATCCTGAAATTCCATGATCCTGTGATCCTAAGATCCTGGGTGTGTCTAACCTCCTGGAAATGGAGTTTCCTCTTGGTGTTGTGGGATTGGATGCTGAGTTAGTGACCAGGGACATCTCTGATTCTATGATCCTGGGCATGTTAGAGTGCCTGGGAGTGGAGCTTCCTCTGGGTGTTGTGGGACTGACTGATGAGTTGATGACCAAGGTCTGCTCAGGGCACTAGCTCAGACTGAGAAGAGCCCATGACACTGGTCGCGTGGAGTTCCTTGGTGCCCGGGACCTAATGTCCCAGTTATTTCCTGTGTTGTGGCAGATGTTGTATTCTCTGCACCTCTGATCCTATGATCCTGAATGTTTTAGAGTGCCTGGGAGTGGGTCTTCCTCTGGGTGTTGTGGGACTGACTGATGAGTTGATGACCAAGGTCTGCTCAGGGCACTAGCTCAGACTGAGAAGAGCCCATGACACTGGTCGCGTGGAGTTCCTTGGTGCCCGGGACCTAATGTCCCAGTTATTTCCTGTGTTGTGGCAGATGTTGTATTCTCTGCACCTCTGATCCTATGATCCTGAATGTTTTAGAGTGCCTGGGAGTGGGTCTTCCTCTGGGTGTTGTGGGACTGGCTGAGGAGTTGATGCCCAATGTGTGCTCTAGGCATTAGCCCAGACTGGATGCAAACTTAATAATTTCTAATAATATTTGTGACATTATAGTGGATTTATTCTACTCTTTTTTTTTCTTTGTGGTAGGATCATTGTATATCCAGGGCTGTCTGGATGCAAAATATAGCACAAACTGGTTTGGAATTTATAGATATGCCTGCTTCTGCTTATTTATGATAACATTGTAGCCATGTAGTGGGACTCTTGGACCTTCTGGTGGTATAAATAATGATATAGACACTTTTTAATATTTTAAAACTTAGGAGTTTCAGCTGAGCAGATTACCAGATAGATTTCAAGCTTAATAATTCAAAAGCTGGCACTATGTCTTGGATATAGACAACTCTACTTCTCTCCTCATTTCATGTCCAAACAGTAATGTTGGTGTCCTGCTAGCAAATCTCTCCCCTTTGTTTTGAAGAATCCCCATAGCTCCTGGAAGTTGTGCTATCGCATTTTCTGCCTAGCTATTAGTGGTCAGATATAAATCACATCCAAAATACAAGTGATGAAGGACATATGTTCACAAAGTATTAGACCAGTGATTGGCTAAAGAAATAGCAATGCCGAGAACTGACAACTAAGTTAGTACTTTTTTTTCAACAAGTTTGGCAGTCAACAAACTAATGTAGTGAAAAATTTTCTCACAAAGTATCTCTTGCCATCATGCCTGCTCCTTTTCAGTGTTTTCTTAAGATCTCTTCTGTGAGATAACACACCATGCCATAAAACATAAGCTTGAGTGGGTCTGAGAACCCAGCAGACAGATACCCACCTGAGATGGTAGGCATGTCCCTATACTGTACTTGATTCCTTAAGTGCAACATGTGCCATAATTCCCACATAAGGAAATATTACCTGTGGTCACGTGTCCAAAACCAAAGTTATTTATGCTAATTAGGAATTCAGAGTCCCTGAGGGTTTAGCCAATAAAATTGCCTTCCTGGACATTATTTCTTGCACAAGGTATTTAATCTCTAGTCCATGCTGAGAATGTGGTATGCACCTAATTTTCAAGTTGAACAAACCATAAAAGTTTGTACAAAATCAAAATCTTGCCACAGATAGTTTGAAATCAGTGAGTTCTTTTATAATGGTCTATCACAGGAATTTGGTGGCTTAATGAAGAATCAACTAATATGCATAATTTTTGGTGCTGGAAGAGAAGAGTGGATAACATTGCAGAAATATACTTGATTTTATGGTTAAATTATCTTATATTTCCACATCTACAAACCAGAGAAAACAAGCTCTCTTGGGTATATAACCAACAAGGTTCCCCTTTTAGGATCTCATTAACTACAATTGTTATAGGATACCATTTGAATTGAAACAATTCAATGGATGACATAAAAGTGTGTATTCTAAGCAAACACAACCATTCAAAGTATAGAAACTATTGCACTAAAGTTGTATATATAATGATTATAAGTTCCCCATCTGAATGCTGCAATACTTCTCTGCAGGATGAATATAAGAAACTACCAACTCATTTTGGCCATATTATTTGCCGTTAATGAGATCAACTTGAACTCCAATATTTTACCAAACACCTCTCTTGGACTTGAGATTTATAATCTACCATCTATTGGAAGGAANATTTTTAGGAGTGTATTCTCTTGGCTCACAGGTTTGAGTAGATTTATCCCAAATTATAACTGTAGAAAAGAAAGGAAATCCACTGCTACACTTACTGGACTGTCATGGAAAACATCTGAAACAATTTGGACCATATTAGATCTTTACAAATTTCCTCAGGTGAGTAGAAGTGATGTGAGTGATGGGCAGCCAGGTCTCTTTTCTCTGAATTGAGCTGTTTGCAAAATGAAAGGAACAGATATTGATTAATTAGGTAAAATTATCATCTACAAAGACAAAGGCACATTGTTTTTGTTTTGTTTTGTTTTGTTTTAATTTTAAATATAGTGTACTGGCTGGTTTTGTGTCAACTTGACCCAGGCTGGAGTTATCACAGAGAAAGGAGTTTCATTTCAGAAAATGCTTCTATGAGATCCTGCTGCAAGGCATTTTCTCAATTAGTGACAAGAGGGGAGGTCCGATTGTGGGTGGTGCCATCCCTGGACTGATAGTCTTTGGTTCTATAAGAAAGCAACCTGAGCAAACCAGGGGAAGCAAGCCAGTAACATCCCTCCATAGCCTCTGTATCAGCTCCTGATTCCTGACCTGCTTGAGTTCCAGTACTGACTTCCTTTGGTGATCAACAGCAATGTGGGAAGTTTAATGACTTAATTTTATCTTTTAAGTCAGTGTGAATGGCAAATCTTGTTCTCCATTTTAACATTTTTGTATTTCTTTCAGCTTACTTTTGGGCCTTTTGATCCTGTTCAGATTGATAGAAACCAGTTTCAATCTCTCTACCAGGTGGCCCCCAAAGACACAGCTCTGTTGTCTGGTATAGCCTCTTTGATGCTTCATTTCAGCTGGAACTGGGTGGGACTGCTCATCACAGATGACCACAGAGGTGCTCAATTTCTATCAGACTTTAGAAAGGAATTAGACAAAAATAGAATCTGCATAGCTTTTGTGGAAACAGTATTACTTCTGGGGGAAACCCTACATCGTAGGCTAAACCGTAATCAGATCAACATTCTAGAATCATCATCAGCAGATGTGATTGTAATTTATGGACCCACTTCTTTTCTATTAACTTTAATAGGAAGTAGATATAGAAAGTACAAAATGAAAAAAATTTGGGTTATGAATTCAAAATGGTTTTTCCAAAATCTTGAACTATATAATATGTTAGAATTATCCCATGGGGCTCTCATTTTTTCCCCCCATTATGAGGAGATTGGTGGTTTCAAAAAGTTTATGCAAGAAGCCACGCCCATAAAGTACCCAGAAGATATTTTTCTTCATTTATTGTGGTACTGGCATTTCAATTGCTCATTTTTGGATTCTGAATGTAAAATCTTTGAAAACTGTCTGCAGAATGCCTCTTTGGAATTGTTGCCAGGGAATATTTTTACACTGACCATGACTGAAGAGAGTTACAATGTGTATAATGCTGTGCATGCAGTGGCCTACAGTCTGCATGAGAAGAATCTCAATCAAATACAAGTTCAACCACAGGCAAATATTAATAGGACTCTGTTATTCCCCTGGCAGGTAATGTGAAATTCCTTGTATTTTAAATTTCCCAATATGACATCAGATGCTTTAAAAGATTTCAAACTAGTTATGTTAGATTATTTTTCTATTTAGTAATCTATAAGAGGTAACATATATTTCAGTGACTAGATATCAATATACTCACATGTCTACAAACATGATAAGTGCACCTATGGAAGATTCCATTTAACAGAGTAATTATTATTTTGTTAGAAAGCTTATGAACATTTTCTTTGTAATTTCTCAGTAGGAACACCCAGGTTTTCAATGATGCATCTACCTAAAGAGGTTTGATGTCTCAGGGTGGGTAACATGCAGAGAAGGCTCCACCATTTCAGAGAAAAAGGTGATGGGCAACCAGGGATACAAGTTGTCTGAGGGATAACCTAGAAAGAAGAGCTGCAATCAGGATGGAATTGAATAATTAAACTTAAAATAATATGAATAATAGAAAATAATTATCTAGATTCACCTTATAGAGTAGATTTAGGAAGTAAAATGTTAATTATCAGAGGAAAGGTGATTAGAGGGTAAATAAAATGAAAATATTCATTAAAGAATTCATTACTGCAGATAAACAAGAATAATTTGTTTTAGTAGTAATGGGTATTCATGGTTGTCAGTTTTACTGCATCTGGAATTATCTAAAACCCAAAGCCTGCCTGCTATGTGTTCTAGGGTTGCCCTGGTATATCTGGCTTAAGAGGTGTGTGTCATGAGGATTTGGGTGTCTTCATATTTGGATCGTGGAGAATTTTGTGTGCCTTTTTATTCTTAAGAACCATAGGCACTCTCTAAGGTAATGAAACATACAGGCCAACTGGGCCTCTCTAGAATCCATAGAAGTTATAAAAATATGTAGATCTTGGCTAACAATTCATGTTAGACTACCCTGTTTAATTTGAAAACTGTGATTATATTCTACATTGTTAAGTTGATTAAAAGTCTGATTTTTAAAAATTAAACAGTAACAAAACAAAATAAGTATTAAACCAAACAAAACAAGTATTCATGTTGATTTTACACAAAATTTATTCAATATTCCTGGATGCCATTAGAAATTTTATGTGCTGTAAACCACTCCTGCTTATCCACCAAACTCAAATTACCTCATCATAAATATTGAGGCTATAAAAATTTCAGAAAATATAAGGAGATAGCTAGTTTTCAAAGAAGTTGAGATTTGTTTACTATATAGTTCACCATTTTTTACTATTTGGCAGAATACTAAAACAATTAAAAAATAATGGAGCAAATTAGACTCCTTTCACAGTATTGTTCAGATTCTTAGAATTATATTCTATTCCATTAGATTATAGTGATAGAAATGATGTACTTAGAATTTTTTTTTAAAGTTGAAATTTGTTTTGGGTCTAATCCTTGATGGTTTGGCACTGCTTGACAAATTATATTCTATACAAACTGACATTTACAAAAACAAATACTTATATTCTTATAACCTTTCTTTGTTCAACACTGTAAATAATTAATTAAAACATTAATAATTAATAATTAATTAAAGTTTATATTACATACAAGGTACATTTACAGTCAGGAAATAACTTCTTATTTGTAATTCAGTCATGAATTTGTAACTGCAATTTCATGACAGAATTTCATAAATGTTTTAGCTTCACCCTTTTCTAAAGAAGATTCAAGTGAAAAATTCGGTTGGTGACCAAGTGGATCTGGACTGGAAAAGGAAGGCAGATCCAGAGTATGATATTACCAACATTTGGAATTTCCCAACAGGTCTTTCACTATTAGTGAAAGTGGGTACATTCGTTCCCAGTGCTCCCAAAGGGGAACAATTGTCAATATCTGAATATATGATTGATTGGCCCATAGGATTTACAGAGGTGGGTGTAATTATAATATAAGTAAACATTATATGTTTCTGGATCTAATGACTCTTGGTTGGTATTATTGACCACATCAATACACTAAAAACTATCAATCTTAATATTTTTACTGATGACTTATTCTGGTGGATATGTTTTAAATATTTTCCAATTATCTATTCATTTTATCACTTAAATGAAGGATATCAATTAGTCCTTTCTGAGATCATTGTAACCAAAGAGATATCAGGATGTTTACACTGACTTCCTTGTCATAAGTAAATTTATTTTCTAAATAACATAAATTGCAATTCCCTGAGAAGAGGAATCTTAGTAGGAATAATATTTCAAAACTTCTTTCATCAAGCAAAACCTGTCAAGTATTGTACTTACAAAGGGCTTACACATGAGGGACTATTATAATGAGAATGTATTTATTTCCCTAATTTATGAAAAGAAGAGAAAGAAATTAGTGAAACAACACTCTTCACAATGGCCAACAGGTCTTTCACTATTAGTGAAAGTGGGTACATCTGTTCCCAGTGCTCCAAAGAGAAACAATTGTTAATATCTGAATATAGGATTAATTGGCCCAGAGGTGAGTATGTCTCTAATATAAGTAAATATTATATGTTTCTGAATCTAATGATCCTTGTTTGCTATTATTGACCACATCAATACCCAAGCAAATCAAAGGACATAAATGAAAATAACCTCAAGTCCCTGAAAAGAGAAACTGAAGATTTCAGAAGATAGAAAGATCTTCCATTCTCATGGATTAGTTGGATAAGTGACAATGAACAATTTTTGACTGTTACCAAAATTCCACTTACTTAACAAATTTATATACAAATACAATATAATTCCTATCAAAAGTTCCACACAATTATTTATGGACTTTTTAAGAGCAACTCTCAAATTCATATTGAAGAACAACAATCCAGGACAGAAAACGAACCTTACCAATAAAATAATCTCTGGAGGAATTACCATTCTTGGTCTCAAGTTGAACTACAGAGCAATGGTATAAAAACTTCTTAGTTTTTGTATAGACACAGGTAGTTGATCAGTGGAATGGAATCCATTCCCAGAAGTACATTTAAAGACACTTGATTTTTGACAAGAAGTCAAAACCATATGACGAAAAACCAAAGCATCTTCAACAAATTATTCTGTTCTAATGGGATATATGCTTTTTAGAACAATGCAAATAGATCCATATTTATCACTCCTCAAAACACCCAAGTCGAAGTGGATCAAAGACCTTACCATGACACCAGAAACATTGAATCTAATTGAAGAGAAACTGGAGAATAGCCTTGAACCCATTGGTACAGAATACAATATCGTTGGTGGTCCATGAAAAAATTAATAGATGGGACCTCATGACCCTGAAAAGTTTCCATAAGGCAGTGTCAATAGGACAAACATGGAAGCTGGTAGTCTAGGAAAAGATCTTCACTAATCCTACATCCAACAGTGGTCTAATATTTCAAATAATAAGGAACTCAACAAGTTAGATTCCAAACTTTAAAAAAATGAATAACCCAATTGAAAAAATGTGATAAAAGCTAAACAGGGAATTTTCAAAAGAGGAGTCTCAAATGTACTAGAAGTGGTTAAAGAAATATCCAGCAACCTTTGTCATCAGGGAAATTCAAATCAAAATGACCCTGATAATCTGTCTGACACAACCAAAATGGCCAAGATAAAAACTGAAGAGATAGCATGTGTTAATGAGGACAGAGAAATGTGAGCACCCATTCATTGGTGGTGAGATTGCAAACTTGTGCAAGCACATAGGAAAGCAAGCTAGTAGTTGCTCAGAAATCTGGAAATAGCACTACATGAAGACACTGATATACTGCTCCCTGGACTCAAAACTACTCCAACATATCAGGACATGTGCTACACTATGTTTATAGCAGCCTGATTCATAATAGCCAGAAACTGGAAACAACCACATGTCCCTCAACAACAACCAAAAAAATGGATAAAAGAAAATGTGGTTCATTCACACAATGTTATACTACACAGCTATAAAAATTAGAACATTAAAATTTCCAAGAAATTGGGTGGAACTAGAAAATATCATCCTCAATGAGGTAACCCAGACTCAAAAGACATGAATAGTATGTAATTACTTATAAGAAATATTAGTGATTAAGTACATGATATACCTTTTACAATTCATAGACCCAAAGAAACTAAACACAGAAGGGAGGCCAAATCGAGGATACTTGAATCTCACTTAGAAGGGGTATACAATAGTTATAAGAGGTACATGGAGCGAGGTAACTTTCTGTGAGACAGAACGTAGTAGGGAATGGTGGTCTCAGTATCAGGTGTTGGAAGAGTCAGGAGAACAAAAGGTGACCTACACCTGGCAGTAGTGGAGGGTTTGGGGAAATCTCAAAAAGTGTCAGAGACATCTCGTTAGGAAGGCTATCAGTAGTAAGTGCATGTGACCATAACTAAGACCAATAGCACTGCAGATATGGAACATAAAGAGGACACCTTCTATAGCCAAGCATTTCCAGCAGTGGAGGGATAAGGACAACAACATAGCCATCAAATTTTAGACCCAAAATTAGTCCTAGGTATAAGAAATGCAGTGATGGTGCAGAGACTGAGAGAATGGCCAACCAATGACTGGCCCAACTTGAGAACCACTGCAGGGACAAGTATCAATTCCTTACACAAATAATGATACCTGATATGCTTGCAGAAGAGAACCTAGAATAACTGTCTTTCCACCCAGCACCTAACTGAAGCAAATGAAGAGACCCACAGCCTAACACTGGACAGAACTACAGGACAATAATGGAAGTATTGGAACCCAGAAATGGTTAAAAACTACACAGGAAGACCAAGAGTCATATAACTTCGACCCTTTGGGACTCTCAGAGATTGATCCACAAATCAAAGAGTGTACATAGGCTAGACTTAGCCCCACCAACCCCCAAGTTATGTAACATAAGTGCAGCTCAATCTCCATGTGAGTTCCCAAGAGCTGAAGTGGGGGCTGTCCTTAAGCTGATACCTCTCTGGAGAATTCATCCCACAACTGACCTCTGTTCTCTGGCCAGAGTGGGAGAGGATGAGGCTAATCCTGGAGAGTCTTGGTGTGCCAGGGTGGCGGGATACACAATGGATGAACACCCTCCCAGCAGAGAAGGGAAGGGGGTACTGTTTGGGAGTAAAATAGGAGGGGCAGCATTTGATGTATAAATGGAATAAAAAATTAATGGAAAAAATAATTAACAACACAAATGGCCCATAAAACATGCGGGTGGTGGCAAGTGGTCCTACTTTGTTTAAGAATCTAACTTCAGGTAGCTGGGCTTGGTGGCGCATGCCTGTAATCCCAGCACTTGGGAGGCAGAGGCAGGTAGATTTCTGAGTTTGAGGCCAGCCTGGTCTAAAAAGTGAGTTCCAGGACAGCCAGAGCTATACAGAGAAACCATGTCTCAAAAAACAACAACAACAAAAACCTAATGTAAGAAAGCTACAATTAGCATGACAATAAGCAGAAAGAGTGCATGTTCTCCATTTCCATTACTTTCTCAAATTTTCTGCTTCAACTCCAGTCCTTATTTCCAGTGTTGATAAACCTTTCTGTCCACAATTTGCTATGGTCATGCTGTTTTATCACAATAGGAACCCTAACTAAGACAACTAGCTTAGACAGTCACAGTCAGTTTTCAGGTGGCCTTTGATTTCAAGCCTTTGACAAACAGAGAACAAAGTGAGTATTTCCCTTTTATACTTAACTGTATTGTTGGAAACATGTAGGCAACTAAATTAATATGAGGATAGAAAAGTTTTATTTTTAACATCACAGTTTGAGGGTGAAGTTCCCTATGGCAGAGGATTATGACAGTGCTGACTTTAGGAAATTGGGCAGGTTTCATTAAATTCAGGAAAAGGAAAATGATGGCTGTTGCTGACCATTTCATTTCCACATTCGTTCAATTGCCAAATGGAGTAAAACAGCAAAACCCAACATATTTAGATATACATTTTAATTAAAATTCTTTCTGTATTATGAAATACATGCTTAACTTGGGCACTAATTAAGAGCTAAGCATTTTGTATCTTGTATTAAATATTTTTCAGATTCCTCAGTCTATATGCAGTGAGAGCTGCAGTCCTGGATTCAGGAAAGTTGTCCTTGAGAGCAAGCCTGCCTGTTGCTTTGACTGCACTCCTTGCCCAGACAATGAGATTTCCAATGAAACAGGTGAAGGAAAAGTTTCTCAGAGGGTTTTCCATTATTTCTACAGTGCTCACACAAAACTTAGTAAAGGAAAATTGACAAGGGACTCACACGGCCATTCTATTACTTCAGTTTAACAACTGAATCTTTTACCTGTATGTTCTCTTAAAATAACACATAGGAATGATTAATTCACCTTTTTGAGTCATTGTAGGCATTGTAGCATCACGAATTCACTTCTTCACAGCAGAGCCAAATGTGCAATTTCAACATAGAATTTAATCAATAATTTTGTGAGTATTAATTTATTAATTCTTTATAACCGTGGCCAGGTTGTGGTGGCACATGCCTTTATTCCCAGTACTTGGGAGGCAGCAGGCAGAGTTCTGAGTTTGAGGCCAGCTCGGTCTACAGAGTGAGTTCCAGGACAGCCAGGGCTACATAGAGAAACCCTGTCTCCAAAATCAAAAAAAAAAAAAAAAAAAAAAAAAAAAAAAAAAAAAAAAAGCGCCCAACCCGGCCTGGTCAATTGCTGACTTACAAAGCAAAGGGGCGGAATTTAAAATTGAATAATTTTAGCTTTACTATAGTAGTTCCCTAATTGTCTTATTTCATACCATGGACCCAGAAAGCTAATTCATTTCCCCAGTTTNCAGCAGGCAGAGTTCTGAGTTTGAGGCCAGCTCGGTCTACAGAGTGAGTTCCAGGACAGCCAGGGCTACATAGAGAAACCCTGTCTCCAAAAACAAAAAAAAAAAAAAAAAAAAAAGGAAAAGAAAAAAAAAAAAGGCTTTGTAATCTTGAAAGCATACTTTAATGACACTTCCATTACATTTAAAATTGAATAATTTTAGCTTTACTATAGTAGTTCCCTAATTGTCTTATTTCATACCATGGACCCAGAAAGCTAATTCATTTCCCCAGTTTCAATTTTCTTTGTTTGATCTCTGTTTCATGGCATAAGTAATTTTCTAAATTAATTAAATTTACAACATTTTATTGCCACATTTTCTTCAGCCCTGTTTATGCATATGAAACAATAGTTTATACAAAGAAATTAAGTTATTGTGAGCAGTCTGCAAGAAAGATAGTCAGAGATGTAAGGGATGCAATTAAAAAACTGAGTGCACATTTTTTATTTATAAATTAATTCATATTTTTCAAGAAGCATGACTATTTTATATGTTGAATATTTCCATATCTACTAATGAAGTTGAAATTATAGTGATGTACCATTTGAAAATGTTGTTGTAACTGACTCAACACTGGGGGGGTATCCTCAAAGTTGATAATATGTGATGTTACTCATTAACTCACCAATGTCCAAATATCAGTAGTGCATTATGTTCTCATTAGAACTATTGGAAACAAATATAAGTGTGCAGAAAGGTCATGTGATATCCATTGAAATGAGAACTTGGCACATGACCACCTTTTGATGCACTGGTAGATGGGAACATGTAGTGTTGCTGGAGTGAATATGCCAAGATCTACTGAATCCTGCACACACCTATGTTCATACATCAAGACATGAAGTGAAGAATAATTAATTCCAGAAAAATTTGGGAAAATTGTTAAACTGTGTCAAAATAAGATTAACAAACATGAGACAGTCACAAAGTAACTGCAATCAGCACGTACAGAATAAGCATTGTGTCACTCCAGGTTGAATAGGGAACATAAGTAGAAAGGATTTACAGTTAATATCATTGATGTGCAAAAGTAGGCTATTTGTTGATTCTTTCAGTATTTTTCATGAAATAGATTCCATTTTGTATATGTACATTGCATTAAACATATATCATTTCTGAAAAAGGTATCATAATTTTGCTTTTATAATTTATTCTACATCCCAATCCATGCCTCACCTCCAGTTTTCATCCTCAGAGAGTCCCTCCCCCTATCCACTCTCCCATTCTCCAATGATAGGCAAGAGCCCCCACCTTTGGCTGTCTTCTACCCTGGCTTATTATCTCTCTCCATTACTACGCACATCCTCTTCTATTGAGGCCAGAGAAGGCAGGCAAGTTAGGAAAACATTTGACAATCAAGCACTATATAGATAGCTATCTTTTCATTTGTTAGCTGTTCATCTGCTCCATATGTAGGGAGGGGCAGGTTTTGTTTGTGAGTGTCTGCATCTGTCTCATTCAGCAGGAGAGAAAATCATTAATAATTTCAGGGATTGATAATTTCCAATGGGATGAGACTCAAGTGGGACCAGTTATTGTTTGTCTTTACCCACAGTCTCTACCCCAACCCCCTTTTCTGCATCTCTTGCAGAAAGTATGAATTTGGTGTCAAAAATGTTGTGTATGAGTTGGTTTCCCTATTGCTTCAATAAGGGGCTTCCTGGATAAAGGAAGTAGGCTTTTCAGGTTTGAAATAACCACTACTATGACTCTTAGCTAAGTTCACCCCCTTTGATTCCTGGGGCCTCCCATATCCAGATCTTTAGCATATCCACAACATGCTTGCCATCCTCTACCTCACACTATGGATTTCTATTCTCTCTCCTGATATTCTATCCCTTTCCTATGTTTCTCTGTACACTTGACAGGGAACACTCCAATTCACCTCATTGTCTCCTCTGCCACCAAGATTCCTCATTTCATGTGTCGCCTATAACTATAATATTCCATCTTCTAAGTAAGAATCAAGTATCCTCACTTGGATGTAAATTCTCATTTAGCATTCGATCTTTAGTGTGTACTGTATGTATCCTGTACTTATGGTTAATATTTACATATAACTGAGAATATGCCATGATGATGCTTTAGGGTTAACAATCTCTGGATGAAAGTCTCAAGTTCCATCAATTTCCCTGCAAAATTCATGATGTACTTGTTTTGAATGAGTGAATAGTACTCCATTCTGTAGGCATGCCAATTACTCTTTATCAATCCACTCTTCAGTTAAGGGATATCTAGGTTGTTTCCAGTTTCTGGTTATTAGGAAGAAAGCTGATATGAACATAGTTGAACCAGTGTCCCTGTGGAATAATGAGCCATCTTTGGATTTATGACCAGAAGTGATAGAGCTGGGTCTTGAGGCGGAAATATTGCCACTTTTCTGATAAACTAGCAAATCAATTTCCAGAGTGTCCTTGCTTAATAGAAGGATTTAATTTCTTAAGTATTTTTTCCATATCAAGTTAAGAATTGCTATTTTGAGGTATATAATGAATTGTATTGAACATTTTATGGGAATCACACTGAATATGTAGATTGCTTTTGATAAGATAGCCATTTACATTACGTTAACCCTACCATTTTAAGAGCCTGGGAGATCTTTCCACATTCTGATATATTTTTAATTTTTTTTACAGTGATTTCAAGTTCTTCTTATATAGGTGTTTAAATGACATGGTTAGAGTTCCATGTAGATATTTGTATTATTTGTAAATACTGTAAAGTGTTTTATTTCCCTTATTTCCTTCCCAGTTAAACTATCGTTTGTATAATAGAGGACTATTTTTATTTTATTTTATTTTATTTTATTTTATTTTATTTTATTTTATTTTACTTTTTAGTTAATTTTGTATCTAGCCACTTTCCTGAAGGTGCTCTCTGGTAGAATTTTGGGGTTATTTTTTATTATTATAACATCTGTGAATAGCAATCCTTTGACTAATTTCTTTCCAATTTGCATCCACTTGTTCTCTTTTAGTTCTCTGATAGCTCAAGCTAGAACTTCAAGTAATGTATTGAATAGATTAACAAGAATAGGTAGCCTTGTCTTATCCCTGATTTTAGTGGAATTGCCTAAATTTCTCTCCCTGTAATTTGATGTTGGCTGGTGGGTTTGCTGTATGTTGGTTTTATAAAATTTATATATGTGCCTTGTATCCCTGATTCTTCCAAGACTTTTAAAAGGAATTGTCACATTTTGTTAAAGTTAATTTTCTGCATCTAATGAGGTGGTCATGAGATTATTTTTTTCATTTTATGTATATAGTGAATTATACAGATGGATTTTCATATATTAAAGCCTGTGTACTTTGGATGAAGCTTATTAGGTTATGACTTAAGATGTTTTTTATGTGTTCTTGCATTTGGTTTGTGAGATATTTATTTCTAAAACTCTCTTATTTGTTGAGTCTTTGTGTAATTTGGGTATCAGTATGATGGAAGCCCCATAGAATGAGTTCCACAGTGTTCCTCTGCTTATATTGTGTAGAGTAATTTGTGCAGTATTGGTATTAGTTCTCCTTTCAAAGTCTGGCAGAATTCTACAATAAAACCATCTGACCATGGTTAAGAGATATCTCATGACGGCTTCTCTTTTCTTAGGGTTTTAGGGCTATTTATATAGGTTTCATGATCTTGGTTTATCTTTTGTAAGTGTGATACTTGTTTAGAAAATCACCATCTTTATTAGGATTTTCCAATTTTGTAGATTACAGGCTTTGAAGTAAGACCTAATGCTTTGTTTGTCTTTTTGTCCCTTGTTTTCTCTCCCTTTTCTTTTCAAATTTTATTTATTTTGATACCATCTCTATATCTTTTAGGTAGTTTGGTGAGGGGGAGTCTATCTTGTTGATTTTCTCTAAGAACTAGTTCTTGGCTTCGTTGGTTTTTTTTTTCCTAATTGATTTCAGATTATTGAAATCAGATTATTTCTGCCCTTGCCTCCTCTTAACTGTGTTTTCTTCTATTTTCTAGAGCTTTTAGATATACATTTAAATTGTTCATATATTACCTGGTATTTTTCCCTTGTTGCTTTTAATATTCTTTCTTTGTTCTCTAAATTCTGTATTTTGATTATTTTGCAGAGACAGGACTTTCTATTGAGTTCTGCAAGCATATTTTATGTTTATAGGAATTTCTGTCATTAAGTTCTGAGTGTTTTCTACTATGATTTTGCTGAAAATACATTCTCATCCTTGGAGCTGAGGCTCTTTAACTTATATTCCTATCATTCTTTGGTTAGGTGTTTTCATTGAATCCCAGAATTCCTGGATGTTTTGTTTCAGGGATATTTTAGATTAAACATTTTCTTATAAAAGCCCTAGAATAAAAGAAGAAAGAAATATTAATACTGATGTATTAATTTCTTTCATTGTATGCCTGAGATTATCTCCTATATCCTTTGTGTTGGTGATACCTGCATCTGTTGTTCTCATTCTCTTCCATAGGTTTTCTATCTCCAGTTTTCCCTCAAGGTTTTTTTTTCCTGTTTCTATTTGGAGTATCACGTCTTGAACAGTTTTATTTATTCTCCTGGTATTTCTTTAAGCGATTTATTTGTTTCCTCTTTAAAAGCCTCTATTTGTTTTCCTTTATTACTTTAAGGTATTTATTCATTTTCTCCTTAAATGAATCTATTGTCTTTGTAAGATTGGAATTCAGGGAATTGTGGTTTGGGTGTGCTAAGTTATGCAGGGCTTGAAGTTGTAGGATAGGTGTGCTCTATGGTCCTTGAATTTTGTTGTTTGAATTCATTTCAAGCCATTAGGCATCTAGATATATTTAGTCACTGCATGTTCTTGTTATACTATATATTGTGATGGGGCTTAACCTCAATAATCCTAGTGTGGCAAGCCCCTGGTGAGACTTCTTGGCTTGTATGGTTCTGGAACTGCAGGTCTTAAAATTGTGAGCATAGAGATGGCAGAAAAGTTTATATCTGGCATTGATTGCAGGCTTCTTAGGGCAACTGGTTAGGATTATTGGGCAGGGAAGATGGGTGAAGGAAGGGAATCAAATCTTTATGGTTCTGGATCAATAGGTCTGATGAAACTAGGCAGACACATGGTTGAGAATGGAAGTCTGGTCTGGAAAGCAGAATAATTATATTTCCTTATCTATTAATTCCCATTTTTTACGCTATAAACACATTATACATAAGTTATTCCTCTGGGACATATAGAAATAAAACATAATGTCTACCTAACTGACTGTTCATATGGTTATAGATACTCTATGCAGATTGAAGACATAGTCATTTCATTTGTGAATTTAATGTGATTGTAGAAGGACCACATAAATTGTCACCTCAAAACTATTCTACTATTATAGACTAAGGTTTAGATATTTCAGAGATATGAACATTTCAATTGACAGAGTAGAATGAAGAATATTTTTTTACCGATATTACAATGTCAGATCATATTGATTTTAAAACTACAGTGTTGAACATTCAAAAGTTAAAGAAATTATTGATAAAATATAGGGAATTATACAAAACCTATATTTCAAAACAAGATACACGTTTTAAACAAAATAAAATTTTGTATGTTACAAATCAGTCACCATTAATGAATGGATATTGTTTATAAAAAATACGTATTAGAAGCTAACATTACATAGCAAGAAAGTGATCTAAAAGCATACCAGCATAGCTTTATATGTGTGTGACATTAGCAGAAATAGACATATTGAAAAAAATTTAACTATTGTGACAGGAGAGTTTTAAAAAGCATAAGAAAGATACACATATACAGAGTAGAGTGAAAAAGGAATTAAATGTATAGTCTTTCTATGTGATTCAGAAAAAATAACAAGATAGTTTTAGAAATGAAACATTTATAAAAATGTGGAGTTGTACATGTCATGAATTAAGTCATTAAACAACATCAGGACCACATATTTTTCTTCCTCTAAGTTTGATTAACAAAGATTTAGTTTATAAATCTGTTCTGGGGGAACAAAAAAAAACCCATAAATTTTATTATTAAGTAGGTGTTTTACTAAAAAACTTTCACCAAGTTTATCAAAACTCTAGTAAACTAACAGCCACAAAATTCTCTCAATATGTAAAGGAGTTTACATCCCCCATACTAACCTGAATTTCAACAAAGAACCCAGTAATGATTAGAGAGTTAAGTCCCAATAACTTTTCTCTAATATCCACATATTCACAATAACATCTCTGAGATTTTCCTGTTAACAAAAATGAGAGGGGTGGAAAAGATAAGAAATATTTTCAACAATTATTCACTGGTATTCAAACAAGATCACATGAGAAGAAAATATTTCATACATCTAAGACTACCATCATTTTATACAATAAATTCAATGAACAATATTTTTTGAAAATTGAATTAACACAATCAATTGGAAATTAAAAAATATTTTGTTTGTGAACTGGTATAAGAAGTGACCAAACCCAGACACTTTTGCATATGCCAGCAAGATTTTGCTGAAAGGACCCTAATATAGTTATCTCTTGTGAGGCTATGCCAGTGCCTGGCAAANACAGAAGTGGATGCNCANAGTCAGCTATNGGATNGAACACAGGGCCTCCAATGGAGTAGCTAGAGAAANTACCCAAGGAGCTGAAGNGGTCTGCAACNNTNTAGGTGGAACAACAATATGAACTAACCAGTACCCCCAGAGCTCCTGTCTCTAGCTGCATATGTAGCAGAAGATGGCCTAGTCGGCCATCATTGGGAAGAGAGGCCCCTTGGTCTTGCAAACTTTATATGCCCCATAAAGGGGAATGCCAGGGCCAAGAAGTGGGAGTCAGTGGTTAGGGGTACAGGGCAGGGGGAGAGTATAGGGGAATTTCAGGATAGCATTTGAAATGTAAATGAAGAAAATATCTAATAAAATAATTTTTAAAGAAAGAAGTGAATTATTTCCTGCAGTATAATTTGATATTCAGAAGATTTAAAACTAAGTTCCAACTATATTAAAAAATATATTAAAGAGAGGCTAAAGAATAAAAAGTAAGAACAGTTCAATATACAGTAAATAAATGTGCTTTAGTAATATTGTTTTTTCATATTTTCATTTTCATTTTGTCACAATCAATATTTATGGAATAAAAGAAAACCAGTATTAAAAATGATTTCAATGGTTGGATTGTAGACAAGCCTCTTACACATATTGTGGTTAGTGATTGCTGTGGGCTAGACAGCCTCACTGGGCTGTTGTGATCTCTGAGGAAGTGATCCTGAGCTACTTAAATAGCAGGTTGAGGAATATGGTAGAGGCAGGGCAGACAAAACCACACCCCAATGTATTCAGATTCAGTTCTTACCTCTTTATCCTACCTTCAGTTCATGCCTGGTTTGCTCAGTGATTTATTCATAATGTGTAATGTGAAAAACACACCTTTCTCTAGAAAGGGCTTTTCTTCATGGTTTGTGTTTTTTTGTTTTTTTTGAAAGGAGTGTAAACCTTAACTTGTGGGATTATTCATTTTAGGATTCTTGTTTCTCTGTACAAAAAGTGGCAATGGAACTTGATTGTAATAACAATGCAAGGAGTTTGAACTCTAAAATATTTTAGGGTAAGAGAAACCTTGACCATGGATTCATAACCAACTGAATTTCTACCAGGTATGGATCAGTGTATGCACTGTCCAGAAACTCATCATGCAAGTGCAGAGAAGAGACACTGCCTGAAGAAAACAGTAACCTTTCTGTCCTATAATGATCACTTGGGGAAGGGAATCACACTTCTGTCCCTTGGATTCTCAACACTCAGCGCTCTTGTTATTTGGGTATTTGTAGACCACAGAGGCACTCCAATTATAAAGGCCAATAATAGATCTCTCAGTTACATTTTGCTCATCACTCTCCTCCTCTGTTTCCTCTGTCCATTGCTCTTCATTGGACTTCCAAATACAGCAATGTGTATAATGCAACAGTACATGTTTGGACTTCTGTTCACTGTGGCCCTATCCACTGTGTTGGCCAAAACCATCACTGTAGTTATGGCCTTCAAGATTACTGCTCCAGGAAGAAAGATAAAGTGGTTGCTGACATCACAGGTCCCTAAATTTGTCATTCCAGTTTGCACCCTGATACAAGTACTTTTCTCTGGTATATTGCTGGGAATATCTCCTCCATTTATTGACAAGGATTATCATTCTGAACATGGACACATCATCATTCTGTGCAACAAGGGCTCATATATTGACTTCTACTGCACTCTGGCCTACCTGGGAGTCATGGCCTTTGGTAGTTACCTCTTGGCTTTCTTGTCAAGGAGATTGCCTGACAGATTTAATGAATCTAAGTCCCTGTCTTTCAGCATGCTTGTGTTCTGCAGTATATGGGTCATGTTCCTCCCTGTCTACCACAGCACATCTGGGAAGGTCATGCTGGCTATGGAAATGTTCTCTACCTTGGCTTCCAGTGCAAGCATTCTTATCATAGTCTTTGCTCCCAAATGCTACATTGTTTTGTTTAGGCCAGAGTTGAACACACTTCTGCACAACAGGGATAAAAGACACCACTGGAACAAAAATTTACTTAAAATATAGTTCACATGATTCTTCAACTAAATTGGATTTTTCTAGATGTCAACCATTATGACAATCAAATATAAAGATATGGTATGTTGTTCTCATGAGAGCTTTGTGGATATATTCTCACCAAATATTCTATCCATTGCTTGATTCCCTGGAACCCCATGGTCAAATAAGTAACCAACTTCACACACTGTGGCTGCCACATTAAATTTCCTACCACAGTATTCCTCATAACCTTTAACATTTTGAAATCTCTTTTATTTTATTTATTTAATCTTTTTTTTCAGTCCAGATTTGATCCTCCTCCTAGTTCAGCCTCTGACTGTTTCATATCCCACACCGCCTACCCTGTCTCCATGGGGATGTCCCCACCTCACAAGACTTCCATACTCCATGGGTCCTCTAGTTCTTTGAGGGTTCCTTGAGGGTTTCTTCTCTGACCAAGTCTAACCCCAACAGTCCTCTGCTGTATATGTGTCAGGGTCCTCATATTAACTAGTGTATGCTCCCTGGTTCATGGCCCAGTGTCTGAGGGATCAATGGGATCCAGGTTAGCTGAGATTGCTGGTTCTCCTACTGGGTCACCCTCCTCCTCAGCTTCTTCCAGCTTTTCCCTAATTCAACCACAGGGATCATCAGCTTGTTTCAATTGGTTGTGTGCAAATATCTGGATCTGACTCTTTCGTCGGCCTATTGAATGTTTCAGAGGGGAGTCATAATAGGCCCCATTTGGTGAGCACAACATAGCCTCATAGTGTCAAGCCTTGGAGCATCCACTTGAATTTAATCCCAATTTGGGCCTGTCACTGGACATCCTTATTATCAGGATCTTATCCATGTTTGTCCCAGCAGTTTGTTCAGATTTATTCATTGAGAGATGGCAACACCATCCATCCAGCTGAAGTCCTGTCCCTCTGCTGTAGGTCGAATCTCTAAGTTCTCATTCCACCATGTTGGACATTTCATCTAAGGTCACTCCCTTTGAGTTCTGATAGCCTCAATCTCCCTGGCCTTGGATACATTCTTGAGGGTCCTCCCACACTCTACCTTCCTAAGTTGTCTGTTTTTATTCTTTGTGCTGACCCTCAGGGCTTCAGTCCTGTTCCTCCCACCCAATACCTGACAATATTCCCCTCTTCCTCTCCCTTTTCCTTTCCCACCCAGGCCCTTCCCTCTCCCTTCTGTGATTGCTTTCTTCTCCCTCACAAGTGGGATTGAGGAATCGTCATTTGTGCTCTTTGGTTTGTTAACCTTTATCAGTTCTGTGGACTGTATCCTGGGTATTCTGTACATTTTTTGGCTAATATCCACTTATTAATGAGTACATACCATGCATGTCCTTTTGGGTCTGAGTCACCTCCCTCAGGTGATATTTTCTAGTTCTATCCTTTTGTCTGCAAAACTCAGGTTGTCCTCACTCTTAATAGCTGTGTCATATTCCATTGTGTAAATGAACCACAGTTTCTGTATCTGTTCTTCTGTTGTGGGTCATCTGCATTGTTTCCAGTTTATGGCTATAACAAACAAGGCCATGATGAACACAGTGGAACACATGTTCCTTTGGCATAGTGGAGCATCATTTGGGTATATGCCCAAGTATGGTATAGCTGCATCTTCAGGTAGATCTATTTCCAATTTTCTGAGGAATCTCCAGATTAATTTCCAGAGTGGCTGTACCAGTTTTCAGTCTAACCAGCCATGGAGGAATATTCCTCTTTCTCCATGTTCTTGCCAACATGTCCTGTCACCTGGGGTTTTGATCTTAGCCATTCTGATTGGTGTAAGGTAGAATTTCAGGGTCATTTTTGATTTGCATTTCACAGATCACTAAAGACTTTGACCATTTCTCAGTGCTTCTTAGTCTTTCGATATTCCTCTGTTGTGAATTTTCCGTTTACTACTATACCTAATTTTTGATTGGCTTATTTGTGTTTTTGGTGGTTAGCTTCCTGAGTTCTTTATATAATTTGGATCTTACCCTATATCAGACATCATGTTAGTGAAGATTTTTCCCAATCTGTAAGTTGTCAATTTGTCCTATTGACTATGTCTTTGCTTTAAAGATGCTTTCCAGTTTCATAAAGTCCCATTTAAAAAAAAATTTTTTTTTTTTTTTTTTTTTTTTTTTTTTTTGGTTTTTCGAGACAGGGTTTCTCTGTATAGCCCTGGCTGTACTGGAACTCACTTTGTAGACCATGCTGACTTAGAACTCAGAAATCCGTCTACCTCTGCCTCCTGAGTGCTGGGATTAAAGGCATGTGCTACCATGCCCAGTCAAAAATTCTTGATCTTAGAGCATACGCCATTGGAATCTATTTTGGAAATTTCCCCTTGTGCCAATGAATTTAAGGATCTTTCCCATTTTCAATTCTGTTAGATTTAGTGTACCTAGTTTTACATTGAGGTCATTGATCCACTTGAACTTGAGCTTTATGCAAGGTGGCACATATGGATCTATTTTCATTTTTCTATTTACTGACTGCCAGTTAGGCCAGCACCATTTACTGAACATGATTTCTTTTTTACATTGTACATTTTTGGCTTCTTTGTCAAAGATCTAGTGTCTGTAGGTATGTGGTTTTATTTCTGAGTCTTCTATTCTATTCCATTGATTAACATTTCTGTCTCTTTACCAATGACATGTGGTTTTTTATCACTATTGCTTTGTAGTATAGATTGAGATCAGGGATGATCATTCTCTCGGACATTCTTTTATTGTTAAAAATTATTTTAACTAGTCTGGGTTTTTTACTTTTCCTGATGAATTTGAGAATTATTATTTTCAGGTCTTTGAAGAACTGCATAAGGATCTTGATGGGGATTGCTTTGAATCTGTCGATTGTATTTGTTAGGATCTTCATTTTTACTATGATATTTCCGCCAATTTATGAGTATGGGGAAATCTCTCCATTTCTGTGATCTTCATTGATTTCTTTCTTAAGAGACTTTAAGTTATTTTCATATAGATCTTTCACTTGCTTGTTTAGAGTTACCCCAAGACATTTTATATTATTTATGGCTACTGTGATGGGAGTTGTTTCACTAACTTCCTTCTCAGCTTGTTTATCATTTGTATGAAGGAAGGCTACTGATTTGTTTGTGTTAATGTTATATCCAGACACTTTGGTGAAGTTGTTTATTAGCTGCAAAAGTTCTCTCGTAGAAATTTTAGTGTCACTGATGTATACTATCATATTATCTTCAAATAGTGATTCTTTTACTTCTTCTTTGCCTATTTCTTTTTTTGAAATTTTTATTAGATATTTTCATCATTTACATTTCAAATGCTATCCCAAAATTCCCCTATACCCTACCTCCACCCTGCTCTCCAACCCACTTACTACCACTTCTCAACCCTGGCGTTCCCCTGTTCTGGGGCATATAAAGTTTGCAAGGCAAAGGGGCCTCTCTTCCCAATGATGGCCTACTAGGCCATCTTCTACTACATATGCAGCTAGAGACACAAGCTCTGGGAGTACTGTTTAGTTCACTATCATATTATTGTTCCACCTATAGGGTTACAGACCCCTTCAGTTCCTTGGGTTCTTTCTCTAACTCCTCCATTGGGGGCCCTGTGTTTCATCCAATAGGTGACTGCGAGCATCCACTTCTGTATTTTCCATGCACTGGCATAGCATCACACAAGACAGCTATATCAAGGCCCTTTCAGCAAAATCTGCTGGCATATGCAATAGTGTCTGCATTTGGTGGCTGATTATGGAATGGATCCCCAGGTGGGGTAGTCTCTGAATAGTTGATCCTTTCATCTTAGCTCCAAACTTTTTCTCTGTAACTCCTTCCATGAGTATTTCCTTCCCTATTCTAAGAAGGAATGAAGTATCTACATATTGGCTTTCCTTCTTCTTGGTTTTCTTCTGTTTTGCAAATTGTATCTTGGGT
>NC_034598.1:43760311-43789665 GCF_900095145.1 Mus pahari
TTTAATAGGTGAGCAGTACTCCATTGTATAAATATACCACATTTTCTGTATCCATTCCTCTGTTGAAGGACATCTGGGGTCTTTCCAGCTTCTGACTAATATAAATAAGGCTACTATGAACATAGTGGAGCATGTGTCCTTATTACCAGTTGGAAGATCTTCTGGGTATATGCCCAGAAGAGGTATTGTTGGGTCCTCCAATATTACTACGTCCACTTTTCTGAGGAACTGCCAGACTGATTTCCAGAGTGGTTGTACAAGCTTGCAATCCTACCAGCAATGGAGGAGTGCTCCTCTTTCCCCACATGCTTGTCAGTATTTGCTGTCACCTGAATTTTGATCTTAGCCATTCTGACTGGTATGAGGTGGAATCTCAGGGTTGCTTTGATTTGCATTTCCCTGATGATAAAAGATGTTGAACATTTTTTCAAGTGCTTCTCAGCCCTTCTGTATTCCTCAGCTGAGAATTCTTTGTTTAGTTCTGTACCCCACTTTTAATGGGGTTATTTGATTTTCTGATGTCCAGCTTCATGAGTTCTTTGTATATATTGGATATTAGTTCCCTTTCAGATTTAGGATTGGTAAAAATCCTTTTCTGATCTGTTGTTCGTCTTTTTGTCTTATTGATGATATCTTTTGCCTTACAGAAGCTTTGCAATTTTATGAGGTCCAATTTTTCAATTCTTGAACTCACAGCACAAGCCATTGCTTTTCTGTTTAGGAACGTTTCCCCTGTGCCCAAATCTTTGAGAATTTCCCCCACTTTCTCCTCTATAAATTTCAGTGTCTCTGGTTTTATGTTGAGGTCTTTGATCCACTTAGACTTGAACTTTGTACAAGGAGATAAGAATGTATCAATTCGTATTCTTCTAAATGATAACTGCCAGTTGTGCCAGCACCATTTATTGAAAACGCTGTCTTTTTTCCACTGGATTGTTTTAGCTCCCTTGTCAAAGATCAAGTGATTATAGGTGTGTGGGTTTATTTCTGGGTCTTCAATTCAATTCCACTGATCTACCTGTCTGTCACTGTACCAGTACCATGCAGTTTTTTTTATCACAATTGCTCTGTAGTACAGCTTAAGTTCTGGCATGGTGATTCCCCCCAGATGTTCTTTTACTGTTGAGAATAGTTTTTGCTATCCTAGATTTTTTGTTATTCCAGATAAATTTGCAAATTGCCCTGTCTAACTCAGTGAAGAATTGAGTTGGAAATTTGATGTGGATTGCTTTGAATCTGTAGATTGCTTTTGGCAGGTTAGCCATTTTTGCTATATTAATCCTGCCAATCCATGAGCATGGGAGATCTTTCCATCTTCTGAGATCTTCTTCAATGTCTTTCTTCAGGGACTTGAAAGTCTTGTCATATAGATCTTTTACTTCCTTAGTTAGAGTCACACCAAGTTATTTTATATTATTTGTGACTATTGTGAAGGGTGTTGTTTCCCTAATTTCTTTCTTATCCAGTTTATCCTTTGTGTGATTTGTTTGAGTTAATTTTATATCCAGCTACTGCACTGAAGCTGTTTCTCAGGTTTAGGAGTTCTCTGGTGGAATTTTTACGGTCACTTCTATATACTATCATATCTTTGACAAGCGCCCAACCCGTTTTTTGAGAGAGCCTGACTCTGATGTTAGCAGTAATCCTGAGTCTTGGTGTATCTGCTAGTGTTCAGACAGGCACCACTGCCCTAATATGGGCCCCTCAGTACTTTAATGAATTAAGAATAGCCATGGTTGAAGATTTGATGGCTCTGGAACAATCTATTTCCAAGCTTGAAGAGTCTTTGACTTCCCTCTCAGAAGTAGTCTTACAGAATAGAAGGGGATTAGATTTGTTATTCTTAAAAGATGGAGGGTCATGTGCTGCTATCAGAGGAGAGTGCTGTTTTTATGTAGACCTTTCGGGAGTAATTAAAGACTCCATGAGAAAAGTTAGAGAAAGGTTAGACAAAAGACAGAGAGACAGAGAAACACATCAAGGATGGTTCCAGAGCTGGTTTAGTAGATCTCCTTGGATGACTACTTTGATATCTACCCGTATGGGCCCCATTTTGATTTTGCTTCTGCATTTAATTATAGGTCCATGTATATTAAATAACTTAATTACCTATATTAGAGAAAGGGTGAGTGCTGTTCAAATTTTCTTTCTTTTTTTTTTATTATTATTTTCTTTTTTTTTATTATTATTATTTTCTTTATTTACATTTCAAATGCTATCCCGAAAGATTCCCATACCCCTCCCCCCACCTCTGTTCCCCTACCCACCCACTCCCACTACTTGGCCCAGGCCTTGCCTTGTGCTAGGTCATATAGAGTTTGGAAGACCAAGGAGCCTCTATTCCCACTGATGGCCGATTAGGTCATCTTCTGCTACATATGCAGCTAGAAACACAAACCCAGGGGGTACTGGTTAGTTCCTGTTGTTGTTCCACCTACAGGGTTGCAGCCCCCTTCAGGTACTTGGGTACTTTCTCTAGTTCCTCCATTGGGGACCCTGTGTTCCATCCAGTAGCTGGCTGTGAGCATCCATTTCGGTGTTTACCAGGCACTGGCATAGCCTCACAAGAGGCTGCAATATCAGGGTCCCTTCAGCAGTATCTTGCTGGCATGAGCATTAGTATCTAGGTTTGGTGGCTGATGATGGGATGGACTCCCGAATGGGGTACTCTCTGGATAGTCCATCCTTTCATCTTAGCTCTAAAATTTTGTCTCTGTACCTATAACCTTTCATGAGAGTTATGTTCCTTATTCTAATGAGGAATGAAGTATCCACAAATGGTCATCCTTCTTGATTTTCTTCTGTTTTCCATAATGTGTCTTGGATATTCCAAGTTTCTGGGCTAATATCCGCTTATCAGTGAGTACATATCTAGTGACTTCTTTTGTGATTGGGTTACCTCACTAAGGATGATATCCTCCAAATACATCCATTTGCCCAAGAATTTCATAAATTCATTGTTTTTTAATGGCTGAGTAGTACTCCATTGTGTAAATGTACCACAGTTTCTATATCCATTCCTCTATTGAGGGACATCTGGGTTCTTTCCAGCTTCTGGCTATTATAAATAAGGCTGCTATGAACATAGTGGAGCATGTGTCCTTATTACCAGTTGGAAGATCTTCTGGGTATATGCCCAGAAGAGGTATAGCAGGATCCTCCGGTAGTACTATGTCTAATTTTCTGAGGAACCGCCAGACTGATTTCCAGAGTGGTTGAATGTTACACCAACCATCATGCTTTAGAAAGTCAAGAAAATCAATATTATGAAGATACTAAAATTTAGTCCTTTGATAAGAACTAGCCACTAGAGGAAGTGGGGAATGTAAGGTAGAAAATTCAAGTTTGACCCCCTACACCAAGTTGGAGACAAGAAAGAAAAATAGTTGGGCCCTGAAGCAGCCTGTTCCAGGAGCTTGGCTGACCACACCCTGTTGACCACAAAAGTTAGATTACAATCTTGAAAAGCAGGGAGTTTTCCCTTGTGATTTTGTTTCCCCTTGTGATTTTTCACTGGTATTTTTGGTATTTTCGAATAATACCCTCCCTATCCCCTTGGGTTGTGCTTTTTTTTTCTTTTTTTAAATACCTCCTTTTCCAGCTACTCGGGATCGAACTCTTCTACCCCTGCATGGGATACAAGTCGTTCCCAGTGCGCTGATTCCTGTCAATAAACCTCATGTGATTGCACCAAGGACGGTCCCTCCTGAGTTCTTGGGGGGGGTCACACCATCCTGTGACTTGAGTGAGGGTCTCCCCTCTTCGGGGGTCTTTCAGATGAACTGGATGTAGAACTCTCAGCTACTTCTCTAGCACCATATCTACCTGTGTGACTGCATGCTTCACACCATAATGATAATGGACTTAACCCCTGAACTGTAAGTCTAGCCCAAGAACTGCAATGGTCATACTGTCTCTTCACAACAATGGAATCCCTAACTAAAATACTAGATTACAAGCATGAGTCACACAAAGTACATTCACCATGAAAGCTGATTTATGAGATTGAGTCTCACATAGTACAGTCACAATGAGTTCTAGGATACAGGCATAACCTTCCTACAACTCAAGCACCATGTTTGTAAGGATATTCATGTCAGCCTCACACATTATATGCATCATGTGTACTGATAAGCAGGTGTTAGTGTCACGCAGTACATGCACCACAGTGCTGCAAATAAGATGCCCTCATGGCATATGAACCATGGGTGTTGGGTTATAGCCTTGGTACCACATCTGTATATATACCATGAAAGTTGGCTATAGGCATGAGCTTCACACAGTATATAGACCATCAGTACTAGATGACTAATATGCCTCCCACATTTCATAAACCATGAGTGCTTGAGTATCTTACAGTATATTCACAGTGAGTGTTGGATTAAAACATGAGACCATTACAGTAAATGACCTCTGTATGCTGTATTTTATCTAAGAGCTAATCCTAGTACAGACACCATGAATGTTGGGTTGCAGCTAAGAAACCACCAGAATATACAATGAATGAATGCTAATATAGAGGATTTGACATTTTCCAGATAGACCATTCACAATGAATTCTAGGTTATTGGCATGAGGTGCACATAGTAAAATGCGGGATAACTACTGGATTACTGAGTTGAGTCTCACAGAACACATTCATAATGAGTAGTGGTTTATAGGCACAAACTTTTCACATCACAATACCATGACTGCTAGGTGTAACCCTCCCAAAGTACATGCACCATGATTGATAGGTTAAAACCACGGGATCCCGAAGTGCATGCAACATGAATGCTTGGTTATAGGCATAGTGTTTCCACAGTGTAAGAACCATGATTTCTGACATGCTTCTCTTGGCCTCACACAGTACCTGCTTCATGAATGTTAGGATATGGGCATGAGTTTCCCACAGTATGCATACCATATATGCTGACATAATAGCAAACGTCTTACACAGTGCATGCATCATGACTGCTACATGAAGGCTGGAATTTCCATCTATACATAAGCCATAAATTTTGAATTACAACTATGGGACCACCAAAGTACTTTTAACATGAATGTAGGGTTATAAACATGAGTCATCTACAGTACATAAATGATGGGTGCTAGGATACTGGTGAGAGTAACACTAAATGTTGGAATAATACATTCACAATGATTATTGAATTATTGGCATGAGTATTACACAGTACAAGCACCCTGTTTTCTGCTACATAGGCATGAGCCTGCCAAAGCACATGTACCATGAGCGGTGGTATAAATATGTCAGCTTCCAACAATTCTTGCACCATTACTGATGCATTACATCCAAGACCAAGCTACTGTACATCCATCAAAAATGCTGGATTACAGTCATGAGCCCAACACAGTATACACACCATGAATAATAGTTTATTAATTTGAATTTCACACAAGGAACTCTACGGTTCCAGATACCCAGAGTTCATGCACTATGAATTTTGGGCTTTTGTGTTGAATTTGGAACAGTAGTTTCCCAAGGACAATACTCCACAGCCCAGCTGTTGATTCTCTTGATTCATACTTGATGTAGAAATATACAGGCAGAACAATTGCATGAGTGTATGATCCTAGGGAAGATTAAAACAAACAAACAAACAAGCAAAACAAAACACCAGCTACTTACTAAGAATGAGCCTGTGAGTCAAGAAGACAGTAAGCAGCCTACTGATGCTGATGAAGTTCTATATGGATGTGTGAGCAAAACAAAACATTTCCTCATAAGGACATTTTGCTAAAGGTTTTTTTTTTTATCACAACAATAGTAAATATAATTAAGACATTCCCCCTCTTTATCTAAGTGTATACAAATCTCCACCCCTCAGTTCAAATTCAAATGTATTAAAAATGTGCTCAGTTTCCTAAATTTTCAGGCTGCAGCAGAAAGGTCTCTATAAGAGGCCATGGACTGACTCAATCCATGTGCATCTTTCATTTACTCGTTGCTGGCACCATAATTTAGGTCACTATGTAGGCTGTGTGAATAACAGATATTTATTCAGAATTCCATAATCTCCCATCAGGTAGAACCCACCAGACTCATGAACTCACATTGCCTTTATGGTCAAATGACTAAAGTCATTTGTGTGTTTCTATAAGTGATGTTATATGAGCCAAATGATGACAGTTAACTTATCAAAGAGAAGGTCTCAAGATCTTGGGACTGCCTGAGAACACCATCCATTTACCAGCATGAGTCATCTATTCTTATCAGTCTCCAGGTTTGTGATTGAGAACCTACAGGGAGAAGGACCAAGATGGCAGCATGCTTCAAAGCCGGAGCTATACCAAGTGTGATATGGATTGGAGATGAGCAGCCTTAAGTCTGAAAGGCCATTTTAACAGGCTCTGAAGGTCTCCTTTGGGAGGAAGGAGGAAATGAGAATTTCTACTGATGGTACAGAGTCAGGATGCTCCAGGGAACTGTCTTGGGGAGAAGCATAGTAGAAGTAGAACAAAACATAAGGAGAAGATGTGGCCTAACATAGGTAAAGTGCTGCTGAAATGAGTTTCACATTGTGTAG
Source organism: Mus pahari (assembly GCF_900095145.1). Lineage (NCBI taxonomy): Eukaryota > Metazoa > Chordata > Mammalia > Rodentia > Muridae > Mus > Mus pahari. Next base: position 43,766,839 of record NC_034598.1, read on the forward strand.
CCACACATTTTTTTTACCTTCCCACTGGGCTCACATCACACAAAAATATCACAACCATGGATTAGCAAGCTATCTGTAGCTGAGGAAAACTCATATAAGAGCATCAACCACGTAAGTAGCTTGGGAATCATGTATGCCCACAAAGGTTTTTAAAAGCATAGGAGAACCCAGTCGCAAAAACTATACATTTTCATAATATTTCTGTCAATTTTTAAAGAAACTGAAATTCAAAAATTGTCCTTACATTTTGCGCTCCCCCCCCCACTTTAAGCCACGAATTGTTTTGGATACAGAAGGAAATTATAAATATGAGCTATTTTCAAAGAAATATATGATTTTGAGGTCAGTGCTTTTGTTTTTCAGGAAACCTCTCCCGCTCAATTCGAATCTTTATCTGTTTTGATGGTACCCACAGCTTTACACTTCCTGTAGTAATAGAAACAAATCCATGTCTCAACAGAAACCCTTCACTAGCTTCCATTCTCATATTAATACATGGTTATTCTATATAGGTGGATTTAATTCTAGTTTTTTTCTATAACCCAGTGTCTCTCTGCTGCCATCCTTCCATTCACATGAATTTTTAGAAATTTTGTAGTTAACAGAAAACTATTTAGTTTTTGTCTGGGTGTCTTTCTTTTCCCTTTTTGTTTTATAAGCATTTCCTTTAAGGTAGGATTAGATCTTTCTACAAATGCTTGTCCTGTAGGATTATGTGGTATACCTGTAATGTTCCTTATATTATAATATGGGAAGAACGGATTCATCTTACTGAATACATATGCAGAGACATTGTCAGTCTTAATTTGTATAGGTAGCACCATAATAACCAATACTTCCTGTAAATATATAATTTCAGAATCAGCCTTTTCAGAACTCCAATCAGTTGTCCATTGAAACTATAAACATGTATCTATGGAAATGTGTGCAAACTTTAGTTTTTCCAATTATACAATATGAACCCCATCCATCAGTCAGATTTTATTTCTTTTGGGGCCTTTAGGGTTACTTCTAGTGGGTTTGGATATACAAAGAAAAAGTATGATGTTTTTCTTTTCTTTTCTTTTCCTTGATGAAATAATTAACTTTTATGAATTAGATATGCCCCATATAAAAAAATTATAAAACTTTAAAAGAATCATGGAGAATACCTGTTTACACGGGGAAATGTTCTTAGAGAGCAATACTAGAACAATGCATTTCCAAATAGTTCATACATTACTGACATCAGTAATGCCTAAGATGTGCAAGAAAGGGTACTTTGTACACTTTTGGGGGGTTGAAATCTAGTATTGATTTGTTAAAATTTAAGTTACATAAACTGTCTATAATACAGAAATTTCTCTTGTAAAAGTATACTATAGGAATCTATGTACATATTCAAAACATACATATAAGAATACCTGGTCCAACACTGTACAACATTGTGCACTGCCATCACTAGGGGAATGGTTCAAATCAAGGTATCTCAGAAGATATTACATTGCCTCTTGGAAGTATACTGATACACTCCCTGCAAAAAATGAAAGTCAGAAGAGAATATATGCTTCAATATTTTTTACAAAAGTGAGATGAGAAGCAGCCCCAAAGGACGGATTTGCACATTAAAAATTATAGAAGCAACACAGGTGGTAACTTTAACATCCTAGTCCACCATTTCACCACACTTCACACTTCAGCAAGACATCACCCACCCTTTACCACCCAGTCCACAGTTCCTTCCTACACTTGGTCCTGAGTGACAGGATAGCTGATAAGCACTGAGGACTAAAGCCTTATTCTCCCAGCTGTCAACATCCAGTAGTGCTCTTCTCAGTCTGGTTATCTCAGAGAGTACTCTAGTAACCCTAACGGCTTCCTGCCACTATCAGGCATACTGGAGAGCCCAGGCACAATAAAGTGGAAGATGGAGACACCCACTCACTAATCTGAAAGTTACCCTGGGGAAGTAGAAAAGGCTGGGAAGAAAGAGACTTCCTTCTGATTACACATACTTGGAACTGTACAAACTGTACTTTTACAGAGTGCCCTCCAAAATAACCCAAGGCATTATAAATACCCACCAGATATTTCAAGAGAAAACAGCCATGACAAAAATATAATACGAGGGAAATGCTATCTGAGAATATTTGAATAACTAACTCAGAACCCTATGTCTCTTACTAGCTATGGAACCTTGGGAAAGGCTTTGGGAAAGGCTGAAACAGCAACAAAACAACTAATTTGGTGAAAATCCCAGACACAGTGGACAATCTAGGAAACAAGAGGGTGTTCAATGGAGATCATAAAGTTAGTGGCATGTCCATTCTTACTGCAACAGAAACTAAATGTTAACCAAAAACAAAAACAGGAAACAGCAACCCCCCCCAAATCCCCAAAACAAACAAACAAACAAACAAAAAACAAAAATCAAACAGACAAGCAAACAAAACAATGGTCTCAGGCATTATATCTAAAATAATTACAGTATGATCACATGGCTTGAAAGGAGGTATCATTTATAACTAAAATCTAACAGTTTACAAGCTGCATTTTTGTGCAGGGTACTCTGAAGAAAGAAAACTATGTACAGTCATTTGTTTTAATTAATATAACTATTCGTTCCTGCAATACTGGGAAGGCAGAATATATCTGGCACAAAAATAACTCCCAAGAGTTACAAACTAGAAAAACAACACTTTTTTAAAAACGATTTTTACTTTTCTGGTAGAAATATAAAAACTGGCTTGTGTAGGAAAGTTTAAAATGAAAAGTCCAATTGTACAGGTGGCTTGAACACTTAAAGTTCTGTCCCTTAAACCAACAATCATCAACAGCAATGTTTAAAATATAAATATAAATAAATGGGCAGTGCCACCCAAGTAGCAGCACAGAGCAAGCAACTCACAGTAATGCTGCAGGCTGATCTCAGTGCAGAGGAGGGAACCTTTCTAGTATCCTGCAGTAGGACACACAGTGTCACTTCATGCTGCCACCTGTCCTCACAACTGCACCATCAGTGGTACCACAAATAACTGGTTTTAAAAGCACATGGGTAGGGGAGGCAGGAGTGCATGGCAGACAACTATGTGGTTTTCAAGTGCTTCATAAATCTCTGCTCTAACTTTAGCACCTGTTAATACAACTTTTCCAGAAATAAAAGTAAGGAGAACAATTTTGGAGTTGATAATTTGGAGTTAATCATTGATTAATCCAGGAAATAATTCTGGCTCAAAGTTCTTGGCTCCTGTGCACACCATTTTCCCAGAACTCAAAGCAATTGTACGTGGCTCTCTAATTCTCATGATGACTGCAGCAGACTGCTTGGGATTCTATTCAGAATTTCTTGCACGAAGTGCAATGGTCTTTAGGTCAAGTTTACAGCCAAAATTCACGGTGGATACGATATTTTGAAGCTGTGGTACAATCCCAGACCTCTCTGAGGCTGGTGTGGCAGGAGTGATAAGGGTCATAGGAGTCAATGGTGAAGGATACAAGGGGGTGGTGCCTGGCAATGGTGCCTTGGTCAGTTTGGGAATGGAAGAGTTGTGGGGTCTGGCCTCAGGCACTCTGTGTGGGCTGCTGAGATGTTGATTGCTGTACTGAGGCTGTGGCAGTTGCTACTGCCTGCTGTTGTTGTTGTTGCTGCTGCTGTTCCTGATGCTGCTATTGCTGCTGTCTTTGTTGCTCTTCCAAAATAGACTGTTAATGTTCTGAATGGGCTGTGGAGTAAATCCTGTGCCATAAGGCATCATAGGACTAAAGATGGGAATTCCAGGAGTCATGGAGCCCTGTGGGGAGGGCAAACCCTGAGCATAAGGTGAAAGGCTGTTGTTCTGGTCCATGATTCTCCCTTTTTTCTGTACTCAAATTTTCCCTAGAGCATCCTGTGAATATATCCTTAGACATTTCTTGAATGTTCTGGATTATCTTCATACACGATAAAATAGTGATGCTGGGCACTGCAGAGAAAATGACGCCACCACTGAAACTTAGCCAAACCACCAGCAGATACCTGCCACCAGCACCAGACTCGACCACACCAGACCTTATGATATTTTCTTATAAATTCCTTGGTTTGTGTCTCAAGATGAAGCTGAATATTTCTTTCCCTGCCACTGGCTGTCAAAAACTCATTGAAGTAGATGACAAATGTAAGCTTCGTACATTCTATGAGAAGTGCATGGCCACAGAAGTAGTTGCTGTTGCTCTTGGTGAAGAGTGGAAGGATTATGTGGTCCAGATCAGCAGTGGGGATGACAAACAAGGTTTTCCCATGAAGCAAGGTATTTTGATCCATGGCAAAGGGTGCCTGTTGTTGAGTAAGGGGCATTCTTGTTATAGACCAAGGAGAACTGGAAAGAGAAAGTGCAAGTCTGTTTGCAGATGCATTGTGGATGCTAATCTAAGTGTTCTCAACTTGGTTATTGTAAAGAAAGGAGCGAAGGATATTCCTAGACTGATAGATACTTCTGTTCCTCATCGGTTGAGACCTAAAAGAGCTAGTAGAATCCAAAAGCTTTTTAATCTCTCTAAAGAAGATGATGTCCGCCAATATGTTGTCAGAGAGCCTTTAAACAAAGAAGATAAGAAACCCAGGATCAAATCACCCAAGATTCAGCATCTTGTTATTCCATGTGTCCTGCAACACAAATGCCAACCTATTGCTCTGAAGAAACAACGCACTAAGAAAAACAAGGAGGAGGCTGCAGAATACACTAAACTTTTGGCCAAGAGAATGAAAAAAGCCAAAGAAAAGCACCAGGAACAGATTGCCAAGAGACGTAGGCTGTCCTCCCTGAGAGCTTCTAAATCTGAGTCCAGTCAAAAAAATAAGTCTTTAAGAGTAACAAATAAATAATGACCTTGGAAAAAATTCCTTGGTTTGTTGCCAGGTAAGAGAAAAATTTTATTTCACATTTATTGTTCATGGGTTGTTTTGATAACATTTTGAGGCTTCTAACACATTTCCTATTTTCTGCAGCAATTTATAACCATCAGAATGGCAGAATTCTTTGTTTCCTTAAATTCTCTAAATTATCTGCACCAGAATCACTCAAGAATATATTTCCAAATAATGATAACTAATGCCTATAAGCTATGTCTAGCTGTTGTTGCACAAAATATTGACATAAAGTTGGACTGTTTAACATTATCTGTGGTCGAACTTTCCACTGATATATTTTACAAATTGAGCATTATTATAAGTACTTACTGTGAAAGTAAACCTTTTCCTAACCTGCTCGTGCAAGTGGATAAAAAAAAAGCAATCTTTTAATTCAACTACTATCATAGGCCATACCTGACAATATACAAGGGAAAGTAATACCAGGCTGTAATGGTCCCTTTGACTGAGTTACTCTATTCACTGCTCTTAAATTTTTTAACATTCTCCACTTTCCCTAATTATTTTTTATAACAAATAAAGGGGAATTCCATGGGCTGGTAAACTCTTTTTATATGTTTAGCCTCCCGCAGAAATTGTACCAACTGGTAAGATGACTATGAATTTTCTTTAGATAAGGGATACTGATTTAACTACACAAGCTTGTCAGTCAACCATTTTAATGGTAGAGGGATAGGTATTTCAGCAGTTGCACTCCTTATATATTGGAAACTCAGTCCCTGGTATATTCTGGTTTTGGACAACTAACATAGCTTGGGGTTGTATTTTATGACATATATGAACACCTTCCTCAGGAAAATCTATCATTTTACCCTGTATTTTATGATGCTGTCTCTGGGACAGCAAAAATACCTGAATAACCCACTGTTGTAACAGGTTACTTCCCCATAATTGTATGAGTTTGTCCACCACATAAGTCCATAACTTTCCTACTTAACCTTCCAGTTTGATAAGTTTCATGTGATGGATGCATCACACACTTTGCTTTATCTATCATAATTTTCCATCTTCTACCTATTAATCATTGAAAGTTACTCTCCCATCCCACAGGACAAGTTATTCCATGGTTCTCGAGGGGGAATCACAAACCTAATGGGAAATGGGAATAAGAGAAAGAGAAGGGGACCATGCAGAAGCTTTTGTCATAGTCCGGTTAATGAGGAGAAAGGCTCAAGTTTTATAGCATACAGAGAAGGGTTAGGGAGTGATCAAAAGAGGCACAGTGAAGGACAAATGGCGGAAGATAATTGCAAGTTTGAAACTTTCAGTGATTTATCTAAGGGCCTTGGTGTCACTACTCCAGAATGCCAGGCGGCTTATCTCAAAGCCCCGGTCCTCCTCACAGCTCAAGGTGGAAGCTCGGGATAGCTCTGGAAGGCTGAAAACTCCTTTCACATTCCTTGATGTTTGTTTAGGGCCAGAATCTTGCTGATTCCCATGAAACAGCCTTGAGGAGAAAGGGGTGACTGGCTCTTAACAAAGAACTATATGGCTCTCAGCTGCGCACTGCAAAAGTGCCTGGGTTTTCTCAGCCTGGTCTCCAACATCTCCCCCTTTTTAACTTTATTAAAAACTGGGGGGTGGCTATGAAAAGAGGGTCAGTGAAGCACCTTGTCTTAGGCCAAGAGGCTTGCATCTGTGTTCAGCACCCAGTAACTAGGCCTTTCTAGGTCCTAGGTGGGCAAGGGCCCTATCTTAGGCTATGCGATCTGCAGTGGATTTGCAATATTACCATCATTGAGTCATCCTTGCAGCCAAAGGGGTGTGCACCTGACTCATGGCACCTCAATATTCCCGTAATAGGTTACTTCACAACTTATGGCCCTCAGCCACTATTAGGAGCCAGGGAGTCACCCTTCTAGTAATGGCATCTCCACAGCCTACAGAACCAAAAGGGCTCTGCGTCTGCAGTGAGGGTGGAGAACTGAAGGCCACCAGCTGCTCTCTCTGCATCAATGGAGGAGAGGTGTTCAGTGGAGTCTTGAGTGTCCACCTGATGGTAGTGGAATGCAACTGGCATTAAGGTAGCATCAATCTGAGATTTAACAAAACTGGTTAATCTGTTAAAAGCCCAAGGGCCAAATGACAAATGCAGCAGAATGCCCAAGAAAGGTCCCAGAATGGTGGGAAGCAAAGGTGAAAGACAAGGAGAGGTAGAAAACCAATTTTGATACCAGGATTCTTGCATCTCCCTATTACACATTCTTTCCTCCAAGCTAGTTCTGACCTTGTCTATACTATCTTGAACTAGGCCAGTCTTATCAGTGTAAAAACAACATTCCTCTTTGAGGGCTGCACAGAGTCCTCCTTCCTGCAGGAATACCAAATCAAGGCCTCTTCTATTCTGTAAAACTACTTTAGACAGGGAGACTAAGGAATCTTTTAAATTTTTCAGGACTCTTTGCATCTCTTGGATGTCTCTGTCCACTGCGTGGTTAAGCTGGGTGAGCTGTTCAGACTGTCATTGGGAGGAGATTAGGAGGGCAATTCCCTTTCCCGAACCTGCAGCACTCACACCAAGGATCACTGCTAAGGTTACTGCAGTAATGGGCTCTCTCTTAGAGTGGGGCAGTTTGGTGCCTTTATCCCAGAACTGGAGTAAATCTTCTGCAGGATGCATCATCAACTTTGGGAAAAGTTGAAGCAGGACACAGTAATCTCTGTTAGCTAAAAATGTCTGGGTGATCACATGAGTAGTAAGCCCAGTAGAACATGCCAAATAGGTACCATTGGATGCTCCAAGATATTGAAAAGTGGCCTTTACAATAATAGTCTGATGGCAAACCTCTAGCAAGGCCTGTGGGGGGAGCATGGAGGGCCCCAAAAGGCATGAGCCCACACCTGAAATCTGGCTCAGTGTGAATCCTTGGCCTCAGGATGCCAGCCAAGTTCATGGACATCATTGGATGCAATAACTGATCCAAGTACTGCTACTCCTTCATAGAAAGGAGGTTGAGGGGAAAACACATCCAACATTCCTCATATTGTATAGTATTGGCTGCATGTATGGCAGCAACTGAAGCATTTACTATGTCTAAAAGCAGTTCTGCTGAAGTGAGAGGTCCAGCAGGCAAAGTAGGCTGAAAGAGAGCAACGGGGGCAGGAGTGCCACTCTGAGGAGGACCAGCTACCTTATGAACAATGGGTATTATAGGGGCCACAGGATGGAGTATGGGATTTGGTCCTATGGCACTTCCTCTAAGGTTAGGGATGGTCTTAATTAACTGTATTTTGAATATCAACCCAAAATCTTTATGATCCTTATATAGGTGCAAACCCCAGGAGGGAGTTTATATGTTAATCCAATCATATTTTTCCCTGCCTCTGTGAACTCAATCACAAAGGGATCACACCAGCCCAAGGTATCCAGATTAGAGGAGGAACAGTTTTTCCCAGTGGGGAAATTCAGGCCATATTTGCCACCATCTTGGCCCCCTTTTGCTTTTGACTGTGATAAGGTACCATGATGAGGAGGGGTTTCAGTGCCCTTGCACTGCCGGACAGTTTGTAGTGCCTGTTCACAGGTGATGGAATATTGAAGTCTCAGGGTATGAGCATTAAGGCGATGCAGGTCATGAGCCGATTGAGCAGCTGCAAGAGGAGTGGTAGACAAGGCAGAAGCCACAATCTGGCTTGCCTGATCAACTGCATTGTTGCCTTCAGTTAATGGCCCAGGCAGACCATAATGAGCATGAATATGGAAAAATTGGAATTTTGAGCAAGAATAAATTTCTGAAGCTTAGCAAACAACAAAGAAGCATTGGTAGAGGGACGGATATATGGAACTGTCTCCAGAAGGGGAACAGAGGTAGCCACATTAGGCACTGTCTGTATTCAAATTAAAAGGAGTTTCAGGCAAGAGTTCAAATACTCTAACAATGGCTGCTAGCTCCACAAGCTGCTCTGAGGAGAAGCCTGTTACAAAGCGTGAGATCTTACCATTGATACTAAAAGCTGCAGTGCCCATGGAAGAGCCATCTGTAAAAACTAAAGCAGCTCCAACAATTGGGGTTGACTTTGTTCTCTTTGGAAAAACCACATGTGTCCTGCGTAGGAATTACACTAATTTGTCAGCAGGGTAATGATTGTCAATCACACCTTGAAAGGAGGGGCAATTAACTGCCCAATCATCACTGTGTTGAATTAACCATTGAACCTGAGCTGTATGGTAAGGAAGGACAATAATGTCAGGATCTTTACCAAAAAGCCTAAGAACAGCTTCCCTGCCAAGGCACAGAATATGTGCAACCAGCTGATGATATGTGGGCAATACTTTAGAAGGAGAAGCTGGCAAATATACCCAGAACAGAGGTTTAAGTTGCCACAAAGGCCTGTGGGAGAAAAGCGTGTAGGGATAACAAGAAACTGGAGTAGTAGATCTGGAAATACCCAATACTTTGTTCATTAATAGCCTGTTCGACCTTGGCCAGAGATACTTGTGCTTCCTGAGTCAGTGTGCATGGGGAGGATGGATCTGAGTCTCCACACAAAACATCAAACAAAGGCTTTAATTCTGTTGTAAGCTTCAAATAGGGGCGGAGCCAATTCATATCTCCTAACAAGCATTGAAAATCATTAAGATTCTGTAATGAATCTCTCCTTAAATGAACCTTTTGTGAGAGAATCCTATTAGGAAACAATTCAAAGCCCAAAAACAAGTGAGGAGGGTGGATCTGAATTTTCTTGGGAGAGACTTGAAGTCCCTGGCTCTGGAGAGCATTAATAAGTTTTAGACCAACAAAATATAGCTGATTTTTATCAGGCCCAGAAACAAGGATGTCATCCATATAATGAATAATGTAATAATCAGGGTAGGATCTCCTGAAGGGATCAACAACCTGAGCCACATACTTTTGGCAAAGCGTGGAACTATTGGCCATGCCTTGAGGGAGAACTATCCACTGAAATTGAGGAGAGGGCCCTACACAGTTAACTATGGGAAGGCTAAATGTGAAGCGTTTACAATCTTCAGGGTGGAGGGGTATAGAAAAGAAGCAATCTTTTAAGCCAATGACTAATTTGGCATATCCCTTGGGAATAGACACTGGAGAGGGAATACCAGGTTGTAAGGCCCCCATGGGAACCATGGTCTTATTAACTGCTCTGAGATCTTGCAGTAATCGCCATTTGCCATTTCGTTTTTGAATAACAAAAGTTGGGGTGTTCCAAGGTGAGGTAGGGGGTTCTATATGTCCTGCTACCAACTGTTCCTTCACTAACTCTATGGCTGCAGATAATTTTTTAGCAGGGAGGGACCATTGGTCAATCCAGACAGGGGAATCATTCTTCCAGGTAATCATATCTGCCTGTCATGCAGGAGGAGCAATGGTCCTCATGAAAAATGGGAATTATAACCTAAGCTGGCAGGATCCATTTTGGGAGAGGCAGCTATTGGCAGGCTTCCCCTACCTATTTTTTCCTAATCCCTTTCCAGGAAGATAGCCCTGGAAGAGCATTTGTTNAGCAACAACTTCATTGGGACTACACATAAAATCTTTTATTTGAGAGAGAATGTCTCTTCCCCAAAGATTAACAGGTAGGCCAGGAACAACGAAGGGCTGAATAGAGCCTGAATTTCCTTCACTATCTTCCCAAGTCAGCAACTGTGATCTCTGGAGAGTATTTCTTGATTGTCCAATTCCTTGAAGTTGGGTCAGAGTGGCAAGTGGAAGGCCAGGCACTGTGAGACTACAGTAGAGTATGCGCCTGAATCTAAAATGCTTTCAAAGCTCTTGCCATTTATCTTAAGGCTGAGCGTAGGGTGGTCCTTACTGATTGCCTGGACTCAGCACAGGTCTGAGGAGCCTGGCTGAGAAGAGCTGAGCTGTGTGCCTTTTGCTGGGTGGGAGGTATCTAGAGGTAGAGGCAGAGCCTGTGCCAAGCATTGCCCTTGCAAGATTGATATTGGGGCTCGAGGGGCACTGACCAGAATCTTAATTTCTCCTGCATAATCATTGTCCACTAAAGAGGGATGGATTATAAGTCCCTTTAAAGTGGTGGAGGCATGCCCCAGAATTAGAAAATACATATGAGGTGGGGAAGGTCCAAAAGCCCCAGTGGAAAGACCTGGACACCATCCTCAGGGGTTAGTACTGAACTGGCGGAGGTGCACAGATCTACTCCTGCACTTCCTGGTGTGGCTCTGCAGAGGCTAGGGGCTGAGCTGGCTGTCTACTTTAAGAGACTGAGGAGAAAGTCAATGCTTTGGGTCTGGGCCCCCTAGAGGCTTTTTCTTTAACGCCGCCTGAGGCTGCCACAGACACTTTTCCTTCAAGACTGCACAAGAAAGCAGTGGGAGGGGCAAGAACCATTTCTTTCAGGGATTCATTTAGCGAGACAAGTTCAGCTGAAAACTGGGTAAACTGCCTTTGAAGATATAACACTTCCTGTAGCTCCGCGACCTGAGACAAAAATTTGTCTCTGGCCTCCATTAAAGTGGCTGCAGGCAAAACTGAATGCAAGAAAGTGGGCACACAAACATTTGACTGGTAGGGAGGGAGCCCTTGTAAGGGTGGCGTCGAGGCAGGTGGTGGCCAGTGAGGCTTGCGATAAGGAACTGCCTCCTCTTCTACAGTATCTGCATCCTCAGGGTCTAAATCTTTGGGTGCAGGTCTTGCAAAGACCGGATTAATTAGTGGAACCTCGTTAGGGAGTGGGTCCTCTGGGAGAGGAGGATAAAGAGGAGCTGGCTGTGGTTCTGGCATGTCTATAATTATTGAAGATGGGTGCAAAGGACCCTATTTCTTGGGAGTAAGCGATGCCTCTGAGGCCTCTTGAGAAAGAGGGGGGAGACCATATTCTCCGACCGACAAACGCTGCCTTTTGTCAAAATTTTCTGCTGCACTTTCTATTAAATAATGAATCAGTCTCCAGTATGAGAGAACAGTTGCAGGGACAGCATTGGGGCCATGTCTAGCCAATCTTTCATTTAATTCTTGACCCACCCTTTGCTATTTTTTACAGTGAATCTCTGCCCCATCAATGATAAACCAGGGACATGTCTGGTCTAAAAAATAAAAAAAAATTATTAAATCCTTCTGTTTTACTTTCACTCCTCTTTCTCTGAGAGAGGCCTTCAGATCTCTAATGAAAATAGTCTCTTTAGATAATTTTTGATCCATTTCTTTAGGACAGATACAAACCCACTTCACTACGGAGGAAGGCTTTTTCTCACAAATGGTGAGAATGCTCCCTCTATGAAAATTTACTACTCCACTACAGAGGAAGTCTTTTTCCTGTGATCAAGGGGAATGCTCCCTCTATGAAAGTTACTACTCACCTTTTATTTCTTCTCCTTCTCCTTCTCCTTCCCTTCTCCTTCTCCTTCTCCTTCTCCTTCTCCTTCTCCTTCTCCTTCTCCTTCTCCTTCTCCTCCTCCTCCTCCTCCTCCTCCTCCTCCTCCTCCTCCTCCTCCTTCTTCTTCTTCTGTCACAACTCTCTTTGTTTGGAGCTATTCTCCAGTCTCTGTCCATCTGGCAAGGATGCGTACCTTGAGCCCCAGGTTCAGGGCGCCACCTCTCGCATCCCGCGGGACAAGTTATTCCACGGTTCTCAAGGGGAATCACAAACCTAATGGGAAATGGGAATAAGAGAAAGAGAAGGGGACCATGCAGCAGCTTTTGTCATAGTCCGTTTAATGAGGAAAAAGGCTCAAGTTTTATAGCATACAAAGAGGGGTTAGGGAGTGATCAAAGGAGGCAGAGTGAAGGACAAATGGGAGAAGCTAATTGCAAGTTTGAAACTTTAAGTGATTTGTCTCAGGGCCTTGGCGTCACTGCCCAGAACGCCTGGCAACTTATCTCGAAGCCCGGGTCCTCCTCACAGCTCAAGGTGGCAGCTCGGGACAGCTCCGGAAGGCCGAAAACTCCTTTAACAGTCCTTGATCTTTGTTTAGGGCCAGAATCTTGCTGATTGCCTTGAGGGGAAAGGGGTGACTGGCTCTTAACAAAGAAATATATGGCTCTCAGCTGCGTGCTGTAAAAATTCCTGGGTTTTCTCAACCTGGTCTCCAACAAGTTACTTTTCTGAATACCAAGATTTTTGTGAAGTAATAGGTACATCAGCACTTGTTTGCAAAAGCGTACATTTTCTACTACTTACAAACCCCTAGCCTGGTGAACTTAAATTATGCACAAGAACAAATGCCTTTTTCCTTAAAAGAAAATTCAAAAGAAAAGAGAAATCCTTCTGATCTTTCTACTGGGGTGGCTTTGCCTTTGATGTAGGGAACAGTAGCAGATGAGGAATCCTACTGCCTACTTAAATTTGCATTATTTTACATAGATGATAATTTTACTTTCTACTTTGAAATCTGTTGGGGTCTCCCAGCTCCTTGTTGCTGCCAAGCCTACCAAGAGGACCTCCCCAGATCTCCCAGAATGCAGCACCCCAGATCTCACAGAATGCAGCATTCTTGGACCGCCTACGTCAACATGCACTCATCCCCGCCTCGATCCTTGGACTCGCCTATGATCGGACCACTGCTGGCTACTTCAAAGACTTAGGAGGGCGGGCTGGAGATCTTTACATGTTATTTAAATGGAGTTCGGTTATTAAACTTTGGAGCCTTGAACAGAATTTTGTCTAGGCTTCCATTTTCCTCTTGCACATTCCATTTCAGCCAGCCCGCCTCTCAGGTTGAACTCAGACTGGATTAAATTGAGTTTTGCCAGAAACTCACAGAAATCATCTATAATTTCTGGACATAAGATGAATACTTTGAAAGTCAACTCCGTCCTTCCCAAGATAATACCTCCTTTGCCTGAGGACAAAGGAACATAAACTCAAGTTATTATTTTATATCATTGAACATTTAAGGCTAGAGTGAGATGTTTATCTGTGGCCAAGTCTAGAGTAACACTGCTTGTGGTAGTGTGCATTAAATCTCCATTATGAACTGGAAGGTTTTTGGTCTTCCTTTTATTTATTGACTGAAACTGCTCATATGTTTTTGTGCAGGCAGGACCCAAAGTCAGGCCTCCAGGACCATTTCCCAATGGCAAGAAATTACTTTGAATATCTCTTTTGGATCTTTACTGCTGAACCCAATGGTGGCCTTTGCCACACATCGTACACACCTAAGCATTCTTTCCCTGTGATATTTAGGAAAACCATTGCCCCTAGAAATGTCTTGTTCACTGTACCTGCATAACGTACTATATTTTTCCCTGTTATAACATACTGGGTATTTTGAGATCTGAGGGTTTTGATTTGGTCACAGTCTTTTTACAAATAACAATACACCCTGCAATTGTAGCACTGGGCATTTTGATAGAGAGATTTATGGCTATTATCTGACCTACTATATTTGTATGGTATACATAAGAACCAATATCAGTAATATCCCTTACCCACTTATCTATAGGTGATGCTAGCACATTAAATCATCCAATAACCTTTTTTGAATTAATTTTTTTTTACACTCCATATTTTATTCCTACTCCCTGTCCACCCTCCGTACCACCCTGTCTCCATGTGGATGTCCACCTCCCTCACCCCACTTGACCTTTAAACTCCTTGAGGCCTCCGGTCTCTTGAGGGTTAGGATCATCATTTCTGAATGAACACAAACCTGGAAGTTCTCTACTGTATGTGTGTCGGTGGCCTCATATCATCTGCTTTATGTTGCCTGTTTGATAGTCCAGTGTTTGAGAGATCTTGGTGTTCCAAACTAATTGAGACTCCTGGTCATCCTACAGGATCACCCTTCTCCTCAGCTTCTTTCACCCTTCCCCAATTAAACTGGTGTCAGCTGCTTCTGTCCATTGGTTGGGTACAAATATTTGCATCTGACTCAACTGCTTGTTGGATCTTCCAGAGTGAATTCATGTGAAGTCCCTTTTGTGAGCGCTCCATAGCTTCAGTAATAGTGTCAAACCTTGGGACCTCCCCTTGAGCTGGATACTACCTTGGGCCTGTCACTGGCCCTTCTTTTCCTCAGGCTCCTCTCCATTTCTATCCCTGTAATTCTTTCAGACAGGAATAATCATAGGTCAGAGCTGTGACTGTGGGATGGCCCCCCTCTCCCTCATTTGATGCCCTGTCTTCTTGCTGGAGGTGGACTCTATAAATCCCCTCTCCATACTCTTGGACATTTCATCTAAGTTCCCCCCCCCCCTTTGTGTCCTGAGAGTCTCTTACCTCCTAGGTCTCTGGTGCATTCTGGAGGGCTCCCCAAACTGTCTCCCGATGTTGCCTGTTTCTGTTCTTTCTGTTGGCCCTCAGGGCTTCAATGTTTTTCCTTCACCCAATACCAGATCAGATTGCAATCAGATTCCCCTCTCTCTGCCCCCTACCCTCTCCCTCCCCATTCACTTTCCCTCCCAGGTCCCACCCCCTGTGGAACTGTCAGAGGCAGCTTATTTTCTCCTCAAGTGAAACTTACTCTGGAGACCTGTTGAGGTCTCCCACCTCCTTGTTGCTGCCAAGCCTACCTTGCTGTTACACTAATCACTCTCCTTCAAAACACCAGCCCCCTACAGGTGCTGAGACCTACCAGAGAGTTGCTGTATCTCCACTGCCTACTGAGAGGACCCCCCCAGATGTCCCAGAATGCAGCACCCCAGATCTCCCAGGATGCAGCATCCTTGGACCACCTACACCAACAGACATTCATCCCCACCTCGATCCTTGGACCCACCTACGATCGGACTGCCGCCAGCAACTTCAAAGACTGAGGAGGGGGCTGGGAATTTTTCCATGTTATTTAAACAGAGTTCAGTTATTAAACTTCGAGCCTTGATCAGTAGAAATTGTCTAGGCTTCATTTTCCTTTCACAGCCTATTCCCTTTTAGGATATTCCTGCCCTTCAGGACGAGCCTAGACCGGATTGTTTCCATGGGTGGGAACACTCAAGTGGCACCCAACGTGGCCAGGGGCCTGAAGACTGCAGAAAAATCCAAGACAGATGCTGCTGGTGGAGCTCCACGCATAACAAGTATCGTATCGTGCATCCTGGGGAAAAAAGGTATTCATGCTAGCATAGGTTCTAAACCTCTTTAACTTATTACAGACACAATGACAGTTTGAGTGATGAAGTGTTAACCCGATACCCTCATCTCTCATGGTGGCAGTGTACAATGGGGATAGGAACTTCTAGGCAGGTTTATGTCCGCAGTCTTCAAGAACTGCTCCAGGCGAAAGGAATTGGGTTTGAAGATCAAGAGTTACTAAATTTTGTGGAACAAATAGATCCTTACTGCCCATTGTTCAGAGAGGAAAAAACGTGAAACAAGAGAACCTGGGAGAGAACTGGAAAAGCTCTGAGAGACGCCCAGGCAGAGAAGTTCACACTCTGCCTCTGGGCACTAGCGAAAGATTCTCTTGATGAGGAGATTCCGCTGGCCTTACATAGTACTGAGGCTGAGCTTAAAGAATCCCAGGGAAACACTAAATTAGGGAGAAATGGAGATTCTGATGATGAGCTAACACCTCAAGAAGGGGATCCTTTAAAAAAAGGAGCCACCAGATATTCTGACAAGGATTGGTTTCCATACGAATCCAAATCCTCTGTTCCACTTGCAACCTCTGTTATAGCAGGGGCTGCTCAATTGGATTTTCAGCTATGTAAGTTAGAGTTCGAAATTAAGTTGCAAAAACTGACTAAGGAGCTTCAAGAACTGAAAGCCCTGTCATTTGCAGGAAAAAATATTTACCCTGAAATTTATCAACCACTTCTAGAGGAAGCCATATGTAGGGCTCGCAGGGAAGGACATGATTCTTCTAACGTGCTGGCTTTCTCCGCGAAAATGCTCAACCAGCAAAATAATAGAGTCGGTCAATACCAGACCTTGGAGTTTAAGGTGATAAAGGAATTAAAAACAGCTGTGGCGCAGTATGGCCCCACAGCCCCCTTCACACAATCCTTATTAGATACACTTGAGGAGTCACATTTGACCCCCCAAGATTGGAAGACGTTGTGTAGGGCTACCTTGTCAGGAGGAGATTTTTTTACTCTGGAGTGCTGAGTGGCAAGAGGCTTGTAAAAGAACTGCTAGTTTGAATGCACAGGCTGGCCACCCAAATTGGGATAGTAACATGCTATTGGGAGAAGGTAAATATGAAGGCAATCTAAATCAGATAGGATTTCCTGTGGGAGTTTATGCGCAGGTTGCTAGGGCTGCTCGCCATGCGTGGAATTTATTACCTACTACAGGGGATTTCAATGGAGGTTTATCTGGCATTCGACAGGGCCCCGATGAGCTTTACCAGGAGTTTGTCGATAGGTTACTTAGAGCAGCTAGCAAAATTGCTGGAGATTCTCAAATGGGAATCCTTTTTGTTACGCAACTGGCTTATGAGAATGCTAATGCAGCATGTTGTGCCGCTATTCAGCCATACAAAGGACAGATGGATTTGGCGGGGTACATTCGTCTCTGTGCAGAGATCAGGCCATCCTGTGGTCAGAGTCTAGCATTGGCGGCTACTTTACAAGGGAGCACTGCGCGGAAAATTCCATCACGTAGACGAGGGGACAATGCTTGACTTAAGTGTGGAAATGTTGGTCATTTTCAAGGCAACTGTCCAAAAAATAAAAGTGTTGAGGGTGTTAAAATAAACCATACCCAAGGAATTCACCCTCGCTGCAGGAAGGGTAACCACTGGGCTAGGAATGTAAGTCTAAGACAGACCGGCAGGGTCATCTGTTGCCAGCAAACCAGAGGAGGGGCTTGCTCCAGGCCCCGGGTTACCAACGGCATGTGGTTTATGGGGCCTCGGAACTGCTGCCCAGCCAAAGAAATCCATTTTTGAACTCCTCGGGGGCAATCCCAAAAAGTGCTGGATTGGAGCTCTGTTCCACCACCCACGCAGTATTAACCCCAGAAATGGGAGTTCAAACTCTCCCTACAGGAGTCTTTGGACCTTTACCTGCAGAAACTTGGGGTTTTCTTGTAGGACATATTAGTTCTATTGTAAAAGGTCTGCAGATTTATCCAGGTGTCTTAAATAATGATTATGAGGGAGAAATTCAAATCATGGTTGCTTCCCCCTCATGGTATTATAACTGTACCTGCTAATCAAAATATTGCTTGACTTATTTTAGTTCCCTTCCATCCCCCACCATCCAATATTGTTAAGTATAAGAGTGGACAGAGTTACCTTAATTCCTCTATGGCGTGTTGGGTTCAACCTATTACTAGTCAGAGACCTAATCTCAAATTAATAATTGAAGGTAAGAGCTTTGTAGGATTAATGGATACTGGAGCTGATGTTACAATAATTCGAGAACAAGATTGGCCTTCAACATGGCCTTTGTCTGAGACACTTACTCACCTTCAAGGAATTGGTTACGCCAATAACCCAAAACAAAGCTCCAAGCTACTGACCTGGAAAGATGAGGAGGGAAATTCAGGACAAATTCAGCCTTATGTTATGTCTCAATTGCCTGTTACTCTATGGGGAAGAGATCTCTTGTTGCAGATGGGCATTTTAATGTGCAGTCCTAGTGAGACAGTAATTAAGCAGATGCTAATTCAAGGATTTTTGCCTGGTCAAGGGCTAGGAAAGAAAGGGCAAAGTATTAAGACTTTTAAGGGTCCTAAATCTCACTCTAATAAATGAGGTTTGGAACATTTTTGCTAACGGCCACTATCTTGCCTACATCCCATGCTGATAAAATTAAATGGCTTAATGATAGTCCAGTGTGGGTTGATCAGTGGTATTTACCTAAAGAAAAATTGGAGGCTGCTTCATTGCTAGTGCAGGAGCAATTAGAGGCAGGACATTTAGTGGAATCTCAGTCTCTTTGGAATACTCCTGTATTCGTTATTTAAAAAAAATCTGGTAAATGGAGATTACTACAAGACTTAAGAAAGGTTAATGAAACCATGGTACATATGGGAACCTTACAACTTGGGCTTCTGTCTCCGGTAGCCATTCCCAAAGGATATTATAAGATNGTGGTAGACTTAAAAGATTGCTTCTTTACTATCCCTTTGCACCCTGAGGATTGTGAAAGATTTGCATTCAGTATTACTTCCATTAATTTTAAAGAACCTATGAAAAGATATCAGTGGACTGTTCTTCCTCAGGTCAAGGCTAACAGCCCTAGCTTATGTCAGAAGTTCGTGGCCCAAGCCATTCAGCCTGTTAGACATCAATGGTCTATGATTTACATAATTAATTCCACAGGTGATGTCTTAATGGTGGGAAAAGATCCTCAGGAATTACTTTTATGTTCTAGAGACTTGCAACAGGCCTTAGCTGCTAAAGGGCTACAATTAGCTCCTGAAAAGGTACAGACTCAGGATCCTTATAATTATCTAGGTTTTAGACTCACAGACCAGGTTGTTCTCCCCCAGAAAGCAGTTATTCGCAGAGACAGCTTAAAAACTTTAAATGATTTTCAAAAAAAAACTTTAAATGATTTTCAAAAATTGCTAGGTGACATTAATTGGCTTCGTCCCTATCTAAAACTTACTACAGGAGAATTAAAATCTTTATTTGATCTTCTTGAAGGGAGTTCTGATCCTACCTCCCCCAGATCCTTAACCGCAGATGGGTTGCTGGCCTTACAACACGTGGAAAGAGCCATTGAGCAACAATTTGTTACTTACATAGATTACTCTTTGCCTTTACATCTGTTAATTTTTACTACAACCCATGCTCCTACAGAGGGCCCCCTTAATGTGGATTCATTTAGGGATATCTCCTAAACGTAATATTCTGCCATATTATGAAGCAGTAGCCCAATTGATTAGGCTTGGAATAAAACAGGCGCTAACTTATTTTGGCAAAGAGCCAGATACCATTGTGTAGCCTTATAGTGCAGATCAAGATACTTGGCTAAACTAGCACAGTACAAATTGGCTGTTGGCTCAAATAGGATTTATAGGTATTATAGATAATCATTATCCTCGAGATAAACTTGTACAGTTCTTAAATGTGCATGAAGTGATATTACCTAATATGACTTTTTCACAGCCTTTGTGTGATGCTCTTCTAATATTTACTGATGGCTCCTCCAAAGGGCTTTCGGGATACATAGTAAACAATCAACAGGTTGTCATAGAAACTCCTTGGCTTTCAGCCCAGTTAGCAGAGCTGACAGCTGTATTAAGTGTTTTTCAATCTGTGAGTGATGCCTTTAATTTATTTACTGACAGTCTATACATTGCGCAGTCAGTTCCCTTATTGGAGACCTGTGGCACTTTTAATGTTAATACACCTGCAGGGTCTCTGCACAATTGCAAAACATCATTCTTGCTCAAAAACAACCCCTTTACATTGGTCATATTAGAGCTCATTCTGGCCTTCCTGGACCCCTATCTGCCGGTAATGATTGTATTGACAGAGCTCTAATAGGAGAAGTCGTAATTTCAGATCCTGTTGCATTGGCTAGATGTGATCATGATAAATTTCATCTCTCCAGCCATACCTTAAGGCTCCAACATAAGATCACTAAAGAGCAAGAATGATTGTGAAACAATGTCCCAAATGTATTACCCTTTCTCCAGTTCCACATTTAGGAGTTAATCCACGAGGCCTTATGCCCAATCATATTTGGCAAATGGATGTGAATCATTATGCAATAGCCAGGTATACTCCACCCCACATTTACCTGGCAACAAGGTAGCTCAGCCCACTATAAAAGGAGCTGCTTGGCCCCTCCTCTCTCTCTTAAGCTCTAAACTCTCTTATTCTCTTCTCTAGTTCTCCTTCTCCCCTCCCTTCCCCCTCTCTCCATATAGCCATGGTTGGCCTCTCTCCTTCTACCTTCTCTCTTTCTCTCTGCCTTTCTACGATAAAGCTATAAAACCATAGACCATCTCTACTCATTAAGACTCACTGTGTTGGGGCAACAGAGAGAGCTTTCCTCTAAAGAGCAGCATGTAACCTCCTGCCATAAAGTCTTCCTGTGCTCCAGCCAAGGACTGGACCAAAGGTTCTCACCCACGTGGGAATCACCCAGTGCCCCCTCTCCCTCTGCCCTCTTCTCCCTTAATCCCCATTGCTGACCAAGCTGCCCCTGGAGCCCCCACTTTATCAGTTCGTGTATGACATACAGCCATGTCTGGAATGTCCCAGACTTAGAACCTGTCATCTCTGGCCTCCGTGATGCTCAGAGACCTCAGACTGCTCTCTCTCCACCCACTGCAGATTGGGGTTCTGTGGCTTCCCACAGCCAGACACTCACCTAGGGCTGCGTGGAGAGTGTGCAGCATCTCCCATGTCTACCCACCCAGAGCACTGGAGCTCAGGTGGGATGCAGGTTCTCTCCCACACCCTTTATTTCCTTGCACCCGCTGCCCCATACTTCCATCCATCCCACATGTGATGTGATTGCTTTCTTCTCCCTCCCAAGTGGGACTGAGGTGTCCTCACTTGGGCACTTCTGTTTGTTGACCTTTTTGAGTTCTGTGGACTGTATCTTGGTTATTCTGTACTTTTTTCTTTTTTGGTTAACATCCACTTATTAGTGAGTACATACCATGCATGTACTTTTGGGTTTGAGTTACCTCACTCAGGATGACATTTTCTAGTTCCATTCATTTGCCTTCAAAATTCAGGATGTCCTCATTCTTAATAGGTGAATAGTATTTTTTTCAGCCTTCCATAGTTCCAGAGGTTACTCATAAAATTGGAAATAGATCTACCTGAAGACTCAGCTATACCACTCTTGGAAATGTACCCAAAAGATGCCCCACCATGCCACAGGGGCACGTGTTCCACTATGTTCCTTAGTGGCCTTATTTTTGCCAGCCAGAAGCTGGAAACAATAATCTTTTTTTACAATATTAGTATTCACATTTTTAATGCCAAGGTCTCTATCACTACCTATCTTACAGTGGGGTCTGAAATCATTTTGTACATGGCTGACACTAATATTTGTAAGAAACCAGTGGTTTCTATATTAGACTGTCAAATGCAGTTCAATCACCTATAACTCCTTATCCATCTCTCCTTCATGAGGGCACACACCCAATTCCTCTTTATGATTAAAAATAAGATTACTGCAAAAAGTGGACAGAAACATAATGACATTATTCACAATCATTTTACAAATGTCATGAAACAGATCTGGGACATCCCAGCTGCATATTATCTACTACATAATGCTCTGTATGACTGCTTTGGAGACTGTTGGTATGTGTATCTCCCAGATCAAACTCATGACTAGCATTTGTAGCCTCAGACATTGAAATATTAGAACCTCTTACTATCATTACTATCAATTTTCATCTAAGTTCATCCTGGATCTCCAAATTGTACCTCAGATCATGTTTACCTTCCAGGCCCAATTAGACTCACTGGCCACTCTAGTCCTAGAAAATCGGTGATTAGACTAACATTAGAGAGTGGTGTTTTTTGTCTAATCATCAGGGAGGAATGTTGCTTCTGTGTCATGCCATCAGGTATGAGAAAGACTGGATCCTACAACTCCTGAGAGATCTCCAAAAACATAAAAAAATAGCTTAATTCCTCTGGCAAGAGGATCATTGACAGTCCAACTGGGAATTGGATACCAACATAATAAAACCGTTCTCCTCCTTTTCTTAATCCCACTAGGCACAACCTGCCATATAAACTTCTTGTCTATAGAGTTCTTCAATAATAGATCCAAAAGATTTCTAAGCAGACTTTTTTTTTAGCTTTTTAAAATAATTTTTATTATATATTTTCTTTATTAACATTTCAAATTTTATCCCCTTTCCTCATTTCCCATCTGAAAACCCTGATATCCCATCCCTCCTCCCCCAGCTCACTAACCTACCCACTCTTGCTTCATTGTATGAAGGCACAATTACTCTGATACCTAAACCACACAAAGATCCAACAAAGAAAGAGAACTTCAGACCAATTTCCCTTATGAATACCGATGCAAAAATACTCAATAAAATCCTCACAAACCGAATTCAAGAACATGCCAAAACGATCATTCATCATGACCAAGTAGGCTTCATCCCAGGGATGCAGGGATGGTGTAATATACAGAAATCCA
>NC_034598.1:43813687-43835594 GCF_900095145.1 Mus pahari
TTTATTCACTCACCTGCACAGACTAGTCACTGAGGGACCCTGGACACAATATGACTCTCTCACCTGCTCTGGCAGACAGAGCCCTCACAGGTGGCCACCTTTCCTCTGGCGAGGAAGGTGCCCAAATTTCTGGAGCCTGAAACAGGTTCTGTCCCAGAAGTTAGGTTGCTTCTGTCTGTCCCAAAGCTGTGTAGCTTCTGCGGTCCACACTCTCGCCAGTACAAACTGCAGCCAAAGCGAACTGGAGCAAAGATGGCTCTCCTGCCACTTCAGGCCTTGAGACTCCTCCTGGGCTGACACCCCTCCTTGGGCGGGAAAGGTGCTGGATCATTGAAGACAGAAATGGGATCCTTCCCAGAAGCTGTGTCCCTTCTGCAGGCCACCCTCTTCCGGGCAGTGCACTGGAGCAAAGATTGCTCTCCAACCTGCTCAGGCCTTGAGATTCCTCCCAGCCAGGCACCCCTCCTCAGGAAGGAAAGGTGCCAGATGACTGGAGCCAGATAAGGACTAAATTCCGTATTTTGATTATTTTGTTCAAAGAGGACTTTCTAGTCTGTTCCAATATACTTTGTTTTATGCAAGCAAATTAAATGTTCATAGGATTTTTTTCTCTTTAAGGCGTGAATATTTTATACTATGATTTTGTTGAATAAATTTTTCATACTTGTAGCTGAGACTCTTTAATTTCTATTCCTATCATTCTTTGGTTAGGTGTTTTCATTGTACCCCAAATTTCCTGGATATTTTGTTTCAGGGCTATCTTAGAGTTAACATTTTTTTCTGCTTATGTATTAATTTGTTTTATTGTTTGCCTGAGATTCTCTCCTCCATCCTTTCTGTGTTGATGATTCTTGCATCTGCTGTTCTCACTCTCTTCCCTAGGGTTCCCATCTCCAGTTTGTCCTCAGTTTATATTTTTTCATTGCTTCTAATTCCACTATCATGTCTTGAACAGTTTTATTTATTCCTGTGGTTAATTGTAATTTCTAGTATTTAAGGGATTTATTTGTTTTCTCTTTAAAAGTCTATATTTGTTTTCCTTTATTTCTTTAAGGAATTTATTCATTTTCTGCTTAAATGAATCTATCATCATTATAAGATTGGATTTCAGGGCATTGTGGTTTGGTTATGTTAACTTATTCAGGGCTTGAAGTTGTAGGATAGGTGTGCTCTATGGTCCTTGACTTTTGTTGTTTGAATTCATTTCATGCCATTAGCCAACTAGATATTATTAGTCACTGCATGTTCTTGTTATACTATATATTGTGATGGGGCTTAACCTCAATAATCCTGGCCTGACAAGCCGCTGGTGAGACTTCTTGGCTTGAGTGGTTCTGGAACATCAGGTCTTAAACTCATGGGCATAGAGATGGCAGTAGAAATTTTTTCCAATTTTTTATTAGCTATTTACTTCATTTCCATTTCAAATGCTATTCCAAAAGTCCCATATAACCTCCTCCATCACTGCTCCCCTACCTACCCACTCCCACTTCTTGGCCCTGGTGTTTCCCTGTACTGGGGCATATAAAGTTTGCAAGACCAAGGGGCCTCTCCTCCCAATGATCGCTGACTAGGCCTTCTTCTGGTACATATGCAGCTAGAGACTCGAGCTCTGGGGATGCTGGTTGGTTCATATTGTTGTTCCACC
The DNA here is from genome assembly GCF_900095145.1 of Mus pahari. Taxonomy (NCBI): domain Eukaryota; kingdom Metazoa; phylum Chordata; class Mammalia; order Rodentia; family Muridae; genus Mus; species Mus pahari. The sequence continues at coordinate 43,815,336 of NC_034598.1, forward strand.
TATAGGGTTGTGGACCCCTTCAGCTCCTTGGGTACTTTCTCTAGCTCCTCCATTGGGGGCCCTGTGTTCCACCCAATAGCTGACTGTGAGCATCAACTTATGTGTTTGCAGGCACTGGCATAGCCTCACAAGAGACAGCTACATCAGGGTCCTTTCAGCAAAATCTTGCTGGCATGTGCAATACTATCTGCGTTTGGTGGTTGATTATGGGATGGACCATCTGGATGGTTCATCCGTTCATCTCAGGTCCACACTTTGTCTCTGTAAATCCTTCCACGGGTGTTTAGTTCCCAATTCTAAGAAGGGGCAAAGTGTCCACACTTTGATCTTTGTTTTCAGTTTCATGAGTTTTGCAAATTTTATCTTGGGTATTCTAAGATTCTGGGCTAATATCCACTTATCAGTGAGTGCATATCATATGAGTTCTTTTGTGATTGGGTTACCTCACTCAGGATGATACCCTCCAGATCCATCCATTTGGATGACAGGAGATTTTGTATCTGGCATTGATACCAGATTCCTTAGAGCAGCTGGTTAGCATCATTGGACAGGGAAGATGGGTGTAAGAAGGGAATCTAACCTTTATGATTCTGGATCAACAGGTCTGATGAAGCTAGACAGACAGGTGATTGGAGAATGGAAGTCTGGTCTGAAAAGCAGGATTTTATTTCCTTACCTATTAATTCCCATTAGTACACTATAAACATATTATACATAAGTTATTCCTCTGGAACATGTAGAGATAAAACATAAAGCCAACCTAACTGACTGTTCATATATGTATAGTTCCTCTGTGCAGATTGAAGACATAGTCATTTCATTTATGAATTTAATGTGATTGTAGAAGAACCATAACAAATGTCACCTCAAAATTCTTCTATTTTTATAGACTGAAGATTAAACATTTCAGAGATGTGTACATTTGGATTGATAGAGTAGATTGAAGAATTTAATATATATCACATGTCAGATTGTATGAATTTAAAAATACAGAGTTGAAACCTATATTTCAAGACAAAACATAAGTTTTAATTTAAAATTTTGTTACAAATCAGTCTCCATTAATGAATGGATATTATTTATACAAAACACATATTAGAAGCTAACATATCATACCAAAAAAATTATCTAAAAGCATACCAGCATAGATTTATATGAAGGTGATATTAGCAGAAATAGACACATTGATAAAGTATTAAATATTGTGACAGGAGAGTTTTAAAAAGCATAAGAAAGATACACAAATACAGAGTAGAGTGAAAATGGAATTCAATGTGGAATCTTTCTATATGATTTAGGAAAAATGAAACAAACTAGTTTTGAAATGAAACATTTACAAAAATATGGAAAGTTATACATGTCATGAAATGAGTCATTAAAGAACATCAGAAGCATATATACTTCTTCCTCTAAGTTTGATTCACAATCATTCCGTTCTTAAAATCTGTTCTGGAGGAACACAGAAAACATGAATTTTAATATTAAGTAGGTGTTTGACTGAAAAGCTTTCACTAAAGTTTATCTAAACTTCCATAAACTCAAAGCCACAAAATTCTGTCAATATGTAAAGGAGTTTACATCCCCCATACTAACCAGAATTTCATCAAAAAACAGAGAAATGATTAGAGAGTTAATTCCCACTAACTTTTCTGTAACATCCACAATAACATCTGTGAGATTTTCTTGTCAACAAAAATGAGAGGGGTGGAAAAAAATAAGAAATGTTTTGAACAATTATTCAGTGGGAGCCAATGAAGATCACACGAGAAGAAAAAAATTCATACATCTAAGACTACCATCATTTTCTACATGAAATTCAATGAGCAACATCTTTTAAAAATTGATTTCACATAATCTATTGGAAGAAACTTTTTTGTGAACTGGTAAAGAAAGTGAATTATTTTTGCAGTATAATTTGGCATTCTAAAGATCTAAATATAAGTTTCAACTATATTATAAAATATAAATACTGATAGGTTAAAAAAGAAAATATGAACAGTTCAATATACAGTAAAATAGATGGGCTTTAGTAATATGGTTTAATGCATATTTTCATTATGAATTTGACATAATCAATATTTATGGAATAAAAGAAAACCAGTATGAAAAATGTTTTCAATGGCTGGATTGTAGACAAGTCTCTTGGACATTTTGTGGTTAGTGATGGCTGTGGGCTGGACAGCCTCACTGGACTATTACAATCTCTGAGGTGGTGATCAGGAGCTACATAACAAAGGTTGGGGAATATGGTAGAGGCAGGGCAGGCAAAACCACACGCCAATGTATTCACATTCAGTTCTTACCTCCTTATCCCACCTTCAGTTCCTGCCTGGTTTGCTCAGTGATTTGTTAATAATGTGTAATGTGAAAAACACACATTTTTCCAGAAGTGGCTTTTCCTCATGTTTTGTTTTGTTTTTTTTTTTTTTGAAAGGAGTATAAATCTTAACTTCCTAATTTGTGGAATTATTCATTTTAGGATTCTTGTTTCTCTGTACAAAAAATAGCAATGGAAGTTGATTGTAATAACAATGCAATGAGTTTGAACTCTATAATATATTAGGGTAAATAGAAACTTTGACCATGGATTGGTAACCAAATTCATTTCTACCAGGTGTGGATCAGTGTGTGCACTGTCCAGAAACACATTATGCAAGTGCAGAGAAGAGACACTGCCTGAAGAAAACTGTAACCTTTCTGTCCTATAATGACCCANTGGGAAAGGGAATCACAGTTCTATCCCTTGGATTCTCAACACTCACAGCTCTTGTTATTTGGGTATTTGTACACCACAGAGGCACTCCAATTATAAAGGCCAATAATAGATCTCTCAGTTACATTCTGCTCATCAATCTTACCCTCTGTTTCCTCTGTCCATTGCTCTTCATTGGACTTCCAAATACAGCAACATGTGTAATGCAACAGTACATGTTTGGACTTCTGTTCACTGTGGCCCTATCCACTGTGTTGGCCAAAACCATTACTGTAGTTATGGCCTTTAAGATTACTGCTCCAGGACGAAAGATAAGATGGTTGCTGACATCACAAGTTCCTAAATTTGTCATACCAATTTGTACCCTGATACAAGTACTTCTCTCTGGTATATGGCTGGGGACATCTCCTCCATTTATTGACAAGGATTATCACTCTGAACATGGACACATCATCATTCTTTGCAACAAGGGCTCATATATTGACTTCTATGGCACTCTGGCCTACATGGGAATCATGGCCTTTGGTAGTTACCTCTTGGCTTTCTTGTCCAGGAGANTGCCTGACAGATTTAATGAATCTAAGTCCCTGTCTTTCAGCATGCTTGTNTTCTGCAGTNTATGGGTCATGTTCNTCCCNGTNTACCACAGCACCTCTGGGAAGGTCATGGTGGCTATGGAAATGTTCTCTATCTTGGCTTCCAGTGCAAGCATCCTTATAATAGTCTTTGCTCCTAAGAGCTACATTATTTTGTTTAGGCCAGAATTGAACACACTTCCTCACAACAGGGATAAAAGACACCACAGGAGCAAAAATTTACTTAAAACATAGTTCACATTATTCTTCAACTAAATTGGATTTTTTCTAGGTCTCAACTATTATGACAGTCAAATGTAAAGTTATGGTATGTTTTTCTTATGATAACTTTGTGGATACACATTCTCACCAAATATTCTATCCATAGCTTGATTCCCTGGAACCCCATGATGAAGTATGTAATCACTTTCACACACTGTGACTGCCGTATTAAACTTCATACCACAATATTCTTCATAACGTTTCACATTTTCAAAACTCTTATTTTATATATATTAATTGTTTTTTCAGTCCAAATTTCCTTCCCCCCCTAATCCATTCTATGTTCCACATTCCATACCTCCTACCCTATCTCCATGAGGATGTCCCCACCCTGCCATCTCCAACCCCACCAGACCTCCACACTCCTTTGGCCCTCCAGTCCCTTGATGGCTAGGTTTATCTTCACTGAATGAGTCTAGCCCTGACAGTCCTCTGCTGTATGTGTTGGGGACCTCATATTAGCTATTGTATGCTTCCTGGTTCCTGGCCCAGTATCTGAGAGATATCTGGAGTTCAGGAAAGTTGAGATTGCTGGTTCTCCTACAGGGTCGCCCTCCTACTTAGCTTCTTCCAGCTTTTCCATAATTCAAACACAGGGGACAGCAGCTTGTTTCAGTTGGTTGTCAATAAATATCTGTCACCAACTAGGTCCAGTTAGCCCCTCTCAGTCCATGGGAATCAGGGTTTCTGGCAGGTGTGCATGGAGTTGGCAAGTATTGACAGGCAGACACAGGCACGAGAGAGTATGCTGGATCTGAATGTATTTTGTCCAAGTGAACACCAGACTTTTAATACAGAGGAGAAACAAGAAAAGCCAGGTAAACACATCTGCCAAGTTACAGTGACACAAAACAAAAAATAATGCATACATAAAAGATGGCAGGAGCCAGGCTGCATTTACCACTTAATTAAAAATTCAGATAAATAATGGACCCAGATGAATGCTCTGATGTAATGCTAGTCTATTGTTAAAACCACCACCAGGGGTTCTTTAGTAAATACCTGATTAAGATATTCCTCTGGGCCTAGTGAAGATACCTGTACCAGGGAAATTTCCTTCCACTAACTCTTTCATGTGACAATGCACCTATTTGCTAGGCCATTGTGTATTCCTGTGTTTGGGTGTGACTCAGCTATTGTCCTGCGGAATTACTATGCAGACTAGCCCTGAGCTTTTCTAGCTCTGTTCTTTGTAATGCATAATTAATTTCACTGACTCTACTAGAAGTGAATTTGAATGTTACTGAATAGGTAACGTTCTTACTGAATTCTAAGCTCAGGTTTGGCTTCAAGGATTTTCTAGGAACCATTGGAACATTGGTGCAGGCTTACCTATGTCAAAAATCAATCCATAAAGGCACTTATAATAAAACAATACTTAAAGAGAGCACATAGATCCATACACCAGACTAACACAGGGACAGGGTTTGAGTATACAAGCTATGGGAATGCCAAGATTCCAGAAGGCAAAAGTTCCCTTGAAACTCCCTGCTTCGTGACTGCTTCCAGTTTTTCGGGCCTGTAATGCATGTCACTACTGGAATGGTTGTAGCATATCTGGATCTGACTCATTCATCTGCCTATTGGGTGTTTCAGAGGGGAGTCATGATAGGCCCTTTTCTGTGAGCACAACATAGCCTCATAGTGTCAAGTCTTGGAACATCCACCTGAACTTAATCCCAATTTGGGCCTGTCACTGGACATCCTTATTCTCAGGATCTTCTCCATATTTGTCCCAGCAGTTTGTTCATAGTTATTCATTGTGAGATGGCAACCCCATCCATCCAGTTAAAGTCCTGTCCTTCCATTGAAGGTCGAATGTATAAGTTCACATTCCACAATGTTGGACATTTCATCTAAGGTCTCTCTCTTTGAGTCCTGAGAGCCTCAACTTCCCTGGCCTTGGATACATTCTGGAGGGTCCCCCCACATCCTACCTCCCTAGGTTGCCTGTTTTTATTTTTTTGCTGAACCTCAGGTCTTCAATCCTGTTTCTCCCACCCAACAGCTATAATATTCCCCTCTTCCCCTCCCTTTTACCTTTCCTACCCAGGCCCTTCCCTCCCCATTTTGTGATTGTTTTCTTCTCCCTCCCAAATGGGATTGAGGAATTGTCATTTGGGCTCTTTGGTTTGTTAACCTTTTTGAGTTCTGTGGATTGCATCCTGGGTATTCTGTATTTTTGGCTAATATCCACCTATTAGTGAGTACATACCATGCATGTCTTTTGGGTCTGAGTCACCTCACTCAGAGCAATATTGAAAGACTCCCAAAGAAGGGAGACCTTCACTCAAGTTGCGGAATGATGTGATCCCCCAAGAACTCACGAGAGAGCATCCTTGCTGCAATCACATGAGGTTAATTGATAGGAACCAGCATGCTGGGGCTGACTCATATCCCTCACAGGGATAGAGGAATTCGCCCCTGAGTAGCTGAAAGAGCGGGCATTTAAAGAAAAATAAATAACCCAGTGGGGTAGTGAGGGTGTTATTGGGAAATACCGAAAATACCAGTGAAAAATCACAAAGGGGAACTAAAAATCACAAGGGGAAACTCCCTGCTTATCAAGATTGTTCTCAAGACTTTAATCTAACTTTTGAAGTCAGCCAGTTCCTGCAACAGGGTCACTGAAACAGTTGACCTACATTCTTACCTTTACTCTGTTTGCTAGGGGGTCTGAATTTTTCCTGGCCTTTCCTTTCTCCACTTCTAGAACCTAGTAATAATCATAGAACTAGATTTCAGTATCTTCATAATATTGATTTTCTTGACTGTCTAAAGCATGATATTGTTGGTGTAACATCAAAATCTGAACAGCAATCACCCCTTTCTCTAATAAAGGTAACTAACTTATTTTATATACATGGGCCCATAATAACAGCAGAAGCAAAATCAAAAGGGGTCCCATAAGGGAAGATATCAAAGTAGTAATCCATGGAGTTTTCTTAAACCAATTTTCAAACCATCCCTGATGTGCCTCTGTGTGTGTGTGTGTGTGTGTGTGTGTGTGTGTGTGTGTGTGTGTGTATCTTTTGTCTAATCTCTCTTTAAGTTTTCTCATAGAGTCTTCAATCAACCTGGAGTGATCTACATAAAGCAACATTCTTCTTTGATGGCAGCACATAATCCTCCATCTTTTAAAAACAGCAAGTCTAAACCTCTCCCATTTTGCAAGACCACCTCTAAAAGAGAAGTTAAAGATTCTTTAAGCTTAGTTATGGATTGTTCTAATGCTCTCAAATCTTCATTCATAGCTGATCTTAGCTTTTGGAAATAGTGAGGCTGTTGTATGAGAGCATCAATGCCTGTCCCCATGCCCACAGCAACTCTGATGCCTAAGATAACTGCCAAAGTCAGTGAGATGGGCTCTCTCCTGTAACAGATTAGTCACCTGCTGAATTCATCTTCAAAAGAGTTACTAGGGTGGTAAATGACTCTAGGTAATAATTGTATAAGAACACAGTAGTCTTTGGTGTTATTAAACACTGAAGTTGACACACAAGGAGTCAAACCCATAATATAGTCCCACCATTTATCAAGGCCAGGAAATAAATATCTAATATCCGAAGTCCTGGGGCTCTCAAGGGTCTCATTACACAAAGGTCTGTAGGCAGCTGGTGGATTTCCCAAGCAGGTTCCTGTACCTGTAACTTTGGTAAGGGTCAATCTATGACTGTTTCCCCATACACAAGCCTCATGGCTGGTGGTGTTATTGATCGTTCCAGACACTGCAGTTCCTTCATAATAAGGAGGTCCTGAAGCTAGCCAAAGCCAACAAGACTCAGTCACATCAGGATTGGTGAAGGCTCCCTCTACAAGATTGATCAGTCTCTGTCCTGTTGATTGGACATTAATAGTATTACTGGGGGTGATCTCTGGACTAGATGGAGTCTGGGGTGGCAGCATTAGGGCAGGTGGTCTCTGTTCTGAAATGACCGAGTTTGGCCCAATTGATTGTGGGGTGGACCGTTCTATTTTCAGTCTAACCTTAAATATCAAGCCAGGGTCAGGCCCGCTGACATAGTAACATAGCCCCCACTTCCGTCCTGAAGTCCAGTCCCAAGTCTTTTGTCTCCAGCTAGTAAAGGATAAGGTCAACTGGTTTCAGAGTCATTTATGTCCACACTCAGTCTTACTCATTTGCTGCCAACTAAGATACTGAGGCTTATCTGTATGATTTTTGGAAACTGTCAATAAATCCCATGTAGATTGAGGCCTCCACCAAGAATCTCATGCAGTCTCACATCCCCAGGCCTTTTTGTAATACTGTTCTGCCCCTCCACATGTAGGACGAGTATTAGCTGAGTCAGGGCACATATAAAGATCCGCCCCACTGAGGTGGCAAGAGGACATGTTGAATGGCAGCCAAATCCACCCGACCACCAGGAATCTATACCTCCTGCCAACTGACATGTCTATGGTTATATTATTCCACCATGTCCAGTGTTGAGTCTCTTTACCCTATTCATATATTACATCTACTTCCTGGGACTGGATCAGCCAGGTCAGCTTCTGGGGGACATGGGGATTATTACCCATCACCTAAGTTAAGCCTGCAACACAGACGCAGCTTAAGAAGGTCCAAATTTTTTTTGGACTGTCCACTCATCTTTGGATGGACTAGGAGCCTGTTTTACATGGAAGGCGTGGATCCAAGCTGAAATGCTTTCAACCTTCACCGCTGTAGGAGTTGTGAAGAGCACCAGATATGGTCCTTTCCAGCAAGGTTCCAGATTTTCTAATCTATGGCAACGGACCAGGACAGCGTCAAGACCTGGAACTGGTGGGGCACATCCAGGCTCCCAGTCTCATAGGCCTCTTTCAGTTGTTCCCAGGCTTGATGTATCACCACCTCAAGGGCCTTTAGGCAGCAAACAAAGGTTTAGAGAGAACAGCATCAGGATCATGTACTCCACCCAACTCAGTGAGCAGTGGCAGTCCCCCACACAGGATCTCATAAGATGTAAGTTTAAATCACCCTGGGGTGTTCCGAACTAAGAACAGGGCAAAGGGAAGGAGGGCTGTCCAGTCTTTCCTGCCAGTCTCTAAGGCCAATTTGGTGAGGGTTTCTTTTAGGGTTCTATTCATCCTCTCTACCTGACCTGAGCTCTGGGGTCGGTAAGCACAATGTAATTTCCAATTAATCCCCAGATGACTGGCCAATATCTGACTTACCTGGGCAACAAAGGCAGGTCTATTATCAGACCAGATTACCTTGGGTATCCCGAACCTTGGGAAGATTTCTTCTAGGATCTTCTTGGCTACCACACTGGCCATCTCAGTCCTGGTAGGAAAAGCTTTTACCCAGCCTGAAAAGGTGTCTATAAACACTAATAAGTACTTGTTGGCTTAATTTCTGTAAAATCTACCTCCCAGTAGGCCCCAGGCTGGTCGCCCCTGAGCTTCTTCCCAGGAGTATACATAAAGTGTTCTGCAATAGTCATAGCACAGCTTTTGACTATTTCCTCTGCCAAGTCAGAGAGTCCTATAACATAGTAGTTGGAGGACCTAACCACACCTTTTAATTTCTTGCCCCCCCCAAAATTGGTCAAGTAATGTAAGTTGGTAATGTACTTGCATTTTTCTTCCCATGGGAGGACTAGTTTTCCCTTTTCTGTTTCTACTATCCCATGTGGGGTTTCCCTTACCAGTCCTAATTTGTCCATAACTTGATATTCTTCAGGGGTGTATCTAAAGCTGGTCTCTCTGACATCATAATAATCTTTAGGCTCCTTGACTGCCAGGATCATTGCTCCTTGTGATAACTCCTACAGCGGTGAAGATTGCAAGCATTTCAGCTTGGATCCACACCTCCCATGTAAAACAGGCTCCTAGTCCATCCAAAGATGAGTGGACAGTCCAAAAAATTTTGGACCCTCTTAAGCTGTATCTGTGTTGCAGGCTTAACTTAGGTGATGGGTAATAATCCCCATGTCCCCCAGAAGCTGACCTGGCAAATCCAGTCACAGGAAGTAGATGTAATATATGAATAGGGTTATATTTGGCGGTTAGGTCTGCCATCTGATTCCTTTTAGCTACAGCATCTCAAGTTTTCTAGTGTCCTGGACAATGTATAATGGCCACCTTTTTTGGCAAATGTATGGCTTCAAGAAGGCTAAAAGTTTCCTCTTTATTTTTTTATGTCTTTCCCTGCAGATGTCAACAGCCATCTCTGTCTGTATATTGCTCCATGTATATGGGCAGTGGCAAAAGCATACCTGCTGTCAGTGTAAATGTTGATATACTCCCCTTTTGCCATTTGTAGAGTTTGTATCAAAGCTACAAGTTTCTCTTTCTGGACTGAAGTCCCTGAAGGGAGGCTGCTGGCCCAGATCACTTGCTTCTCATCCACCACTGCTGCCTCTGCTTTCTGCTTACCTTCAACCACAAAGCTGCTGTCATCCATTTATCAGCTTGGACTCCCAGACCAAGGCTGATCCTTCAGATCATTTTGATTACCACTTTCTTCTGCCAGGATGTCAGCACAGTGATGAGTAGATGAAGATTCGAGCAGTAGGGTAGTGGAATTGAGGACAGCAGGGGGAACAAAGGTTACTCGTTCAGTCAACAAGAGGCTCTGATAATATGTCATACGAGTGTTGGTCATCCATTGATCAGGGAGCTGTTAGATAATGCTTTCAAGAGTGTGGAGTGCCACTACAGTTATTTGCTCTCTCAGAGTGAGCTTATCAGCATCCTTGACAAGCAGAGCTGTGACAGCAGTAGCTATCAGGCAAGAAGGCCACGCACTGGCAACAGGGTCTAACTTCTTGGAATAGGTAAGCCACTGGCCTTTTCCAAGGACCCAAAATCTGGGTAAGGACTCCTCTGATGACCCCCCCTCTCTCATCCACATAAAGAGTGAAAGGTTTGGTTAGGTCAGCAAGGCTAAGGCTGGGACCATCAGTAGGGCCTTTTTAATTTCTTCAAAGGCTTTCTGATGATCTGGGGTCCACACAAACACCCCCACTTCCTTGGTTAGGGCACACAGTGGGGCAGCTATGATTGCAAACCCAGGTATCCAGAACCTCCAGAAGTCAGCAGTGCCCAACAATTCTCTTACTTGCCTTGGTGTAGTTGGGATGGGGATCTGAGTCAGTCTTTTTTCTGGCTTCCATTAGCCACCGCTTCCCATCTTGAAGGGTGTATCCCAAATAAGTAACTTCAGTCTGACACAGCTGAGCCTTTTTTAGCTGAGGCTTGGTACCCCAACTCACCTAATTCTGTTAGTAATTTTTCAGTCCCTTATCTGCCCTCAATCTTGGTGATTGTAGCTTTCAAAAGGTCATCAACATACTGGAGCAGAGTCACCTGAGGGTTTTCAGTCCTGAAAGAGGCTAGGTCCTGATGGAGAGCCTCATCAAAAAGAGTAGGGGAATTTTTGAATCCCTAGGGCAGCCTAGTCCAAATCAATTAACCTGCCAATCCAGTATCCAGATCTCTCCATTCAAAGGCAAAAATAGGTTGACTAGACAGATGCAGTTTCAAGAAGAAGAAGGCATCTTTTAAATCTAAAATAGGCTACCAATTTGTTTCTGGTGGGAGCAAGCTGAGGAGATTATAAGGATTGGGGACAGTCAGGTGTATGTCCTGGACCCTTTTGTTAACTTCTCTCAAGTCTTGTACTGGTCTATAACCATTAGTTCCAGGCTTTTTGACCGGCAACAGAGGAGTGTTCCAGGGAGACTGGCAAGGTACCAAAATGCCTTGTTGTAGAAGCCTTTGGATATGAGGTCTGATTCCTTGCCTAGCCTCCCAGCTAATCGGGTACTGACATATTCCTATGTAGGTGGCATCAGTCTTCAGTCCCACTACCACTGGGGAAACTCTTACTGCCATTCCCATGCCCCCAGTCTCTACTCAAGCCTTAGAAAATGTTGTCAACCAGTTCTCCATGTGAGGAGTCTCTCTGATTCAGGAGCTTATCAATCGATATTCCTCTTCGAGCCTCAGGGCCAACACCATGAACATGGGAGTCTCCCATGTTACCTCCGGTCCAGTTTGGGTAAACCTGATCTGAGCTTTCAACTTTGTTAGTAAGTCTCTCCCTAGTAAAGGCATAGGGCACTCAGGGATTACCAAAAAAGAATGCATTACTTGCCCTTTCTCCAGATCTCCAGTCCGTGAGGTGGTCCAAGGGTATTGTTTCTGTCCAGCTGCCCCAATTACTATAATCTTTTTATTTTTTAACTGTCCAAATGGTTGTTTTAATACAGAATATTCAGCCCCTGTGACCACTGAAAAGTTCATAGGGATCCCCTCCACAGTCAGGATTACCCTAGGCTCGGGGAGGGGGTCTGAGCCCTGTCCCCTTTAATCATCTTCTTCTACAGCCAGCACCTTAGGGGCCCTCCCTTTCTTCTTTGGGCACTCTCTTGCCCAGTGTCCTTTTACTTTGCAATAAGCACATTGGTCTTTATCTAAGGGGTGCCTCTGTCCATCGTTATTCATCATTGGTCTTCTGTTGCCCAGGTTCCCTATCTAAGTCCTGTCTTTTCTTTCTCTCCTATCACTGCGGCCAAACTTCTAGTCAAATTTTTCTCTTGTCTATGATTCCTCTTGTCTTCTCTTTTTTCTGCCTCTCACTTCTATCTTTCTTGCTTTTCTTCCTCAGTCTCCTGCTTATGAAACACTTTCTCTGCCTCCTTAACCAAACCCTGTAAGGTGTAATCCTGCAACCCTTCTAGCCACTGTAACTTTTTCTTAATATCTGATGCTGACTGCCCTATAAAGGCCATAGCCACCAGAGCTTGCTGACACTTGGGTCAAAGGAGTATAATGCTGATAAGCCTCCATTAAAGGTTCAAGAAACACAGATGGTGGTCTGTTTTTCTTCAACAGGCCCCTGAAGGACCTCTCTTACCTTAGCCAAATTGGTGGTGTGTCTAGTGGCCCCTTTCAGCCATGCTATGAGAGCCCAGTGGTAGACATTCAGCTGCTCCCTACCTGCTGCCATATTGGAGTCCCAATCAGGTCAGTTAAGGGGAAACCCAGCATCTATTTCATTTGAAAGATTGGGTGGCACTCCATTTGCTCCAGGGACATTTTTTTGTGCTTCCAACAAGATCCTTTCCCTCTCCTCAGTAGTAAAGAGAACCTGTAAAAGCTGACAATCATCCCATGTGGCTTAGGGGAGTACATCAGGGACTCCACCAATCCTGTCAGGCTAGGAGGATTTTCTGCAAAAGAAGGGTGATTAGTTTTCCAGTTATAAAGATCAGCAGAGGAAAATGGCCAGTACTGAAGGGGTTGAAGGTTCGGCTGGTCCACTGGACCTCCATAGGTACACAGCAGCAGACTCACATTTGAGTCTGGTGCTTCCGGACTCTGCACCATCCAGCTCTGTGTACCTGCAGTGGGTCTGCCTCCTGCCTCCCTGAGGGGTTCAGAGTTCCCTGGCAGTGGGGGTTGAGGCTGTGGATAAGGGGGAAGTAGTGGACTAGGCCACTCAGGTGGCTCCTCAATCTTGGGATAGATTTTGGGAGGGGCTAAAGGCTTGGCTGGAGGCTCCATTTCGGGAGAAGCCTCCACTTTAGATTTATCCTTTGGTGTTTCATGAAGAGCCAGGACTCAGAAGCCTGGCTTTTGTTCATGCACCCAGGGTTTGACCCAAGGCAGGGTGTTCTGAACCAGATCTTGCCACACTGTGATGTATGGTTGCTGATCAGGATGGTATTCAGGTCCTTCCTGAAAAACAATGGCTTTGATCTCAAAAAATGATAGTTAAGTCAAAAGTACCTTCTTGGGGCCAGCCGACATAAAATGTTGGCCACTCTGAAGAGCAAAAGTCTGCCACAGTCCTTTTTTAACTTCTATTGACAAGTTGTGTGCTCTAGCCCTAACTTCAGTCCAATGACTCAAAATCAGACTGGGGCGGGGGGGTGGGGGGGCGGGAGGAGGAATGGTCACAGTCTAATATCTAAGACCAAAAAAAAAAGATAGTGAAAGATAGTAATCATAAAGAAAAATAAATTTAAAAAATGTGAACATTAAGAAAGAAGAATAAAGAAGAGGAAAGGAAAGACATAAATCCTGAATCTAGGATCCTATTTTGTTTTCTCCCCATTCAAGACCTTAGTTGCTCATACTCATCTTCTAGAATGAAAAAAAAATGTCTACTATTCTTAAAATAACCAAAGATAAAACCAACTTTAAGCAAATGGGATGATGGTCTTCTCCTAATTGCTTTCTGCTGAATTGGGGCTAAGAATATTTTGGGGAGGCCCATAAAAATTCAAAAAATGAGTAGTCTTTAAAAAGTGAGCTATGGTCATTTGTTTTCCAGTCTGTATGTGCTGAGAAATCTCATGGCTTAAGTGAAGTCCTGACTGGAACCTTCTGAGAACTTAAATAAACTGAGGTCATCTGGTATCAGCAGTCCTTTCTGAAGCCATTCTAGAATCAAGTCTCTGAAAATAGCATTAGTTTGAGTCAGGAGGTAATCTTCCCCAAGGGTGAATACTGTCAGAGCTACCTCCCTGGTCTTCCATTCTCCAGTATACAACTCATGCAAGCAATATATATTTCTATAAGGATATTTGTATGGAATATTTAGGGTACATAGATAAACTAGTGATGATTTCCTACTCTTTATTTGAGCACATGAAAGAAAAATGTTTTTCTTTAGAAGTTAGTTTCATCATATAAGCAATCTGTTATATAAAACTACATCCATGCCACATGTAAGGATGGTATTTAATAATAAATATTAGAATTTTCTAGCCAACAAGATTTATTTGTCATGCAAGCTGAAGTTTGTGAGCCTGTGTACTGGAGGCTTTTTCACGGAGACCTCTGGCCTTGCCAGATATGAGAGTTCATACAAAGGGGAGTGAGTTTGAGCAAGGAGGGGAAGCCATTTCTCCTCCCTCTGTTGCTGCAGTTAGCTTCACCTCTGTCTTTGCCTGTGCCATCTTAGTTACACCACACTGTCCTGCACTGATTTGGGTCTGGGTAGGCCGATGAATGGTCAACTAACCAGTGAGGAGTGTGGCAGAGCTTCAGGTGGTGTTTCAGGAGATAAGACCTCTTCCCAAGTATTACAGTGCTTACAAGCTCTCAGATGTCAGAGTTGTTCTCACACACCTTTAATCCTTCTCCATAGGATTTTTATATACAATTTGGAGGTGGGTCAGTATCTGGCATCAGGTAATTCTCATTGGCTTGGTCTGAGAGCTTAGGGAAAACCATATTTGCATTTGGGAAGGCTTGGTGCTGCTTCTATGTGACTGATGGCCACACACCTCTCTGCAGGGGACTGTGGGAGGCTGTAGCTGTGACAGGAACCAGGGAGAAAGGGGCATGGCTGTACACCTGCGAGAATCACCTGTTGGGTCTCTGAGGTTGAAAGGCGGTGTTGGTCCAGGGACCAGGATGCCTGTGCACAGCTCCCCACCCTACAGATGCTCTGGCTGGAAAAACATAAATGACCCAGGAAGTTTTTTAATTGTTCCCATAGAAATTCTTTTTAAATATATATCCATATATCTGACTCTATCCTGTCTTCAGGTAAGATCTTCAGAGCATCTCCCCATATCAAATATGACCATTATTATATAGCCTTCTCTTCTTTCCTGTTAATGCAAACCAAGAACATCTCTCCTAAGAAAGCCTGTCATTGTTCCAGTGGTTTGAACTCATTTAAATTGAAGACTGATTCAATATAGTATCCCCTTTTTAACAGGTTTGCTGTATTTTGATCTCTCTTATACAGGGTTTGTAATACAATTCCAACCATAAAACTTAAAACCACCTGCATTTTCATCATTTAAAACAATTATTATTGTTTATTGAGACAGGGATTCTTTTCTCTATATCAAAGGATAAATTGGATTTGTTGTGCAGATTTCTTTGACCTCAAAATCACAAGGAACCTGTGTGTCCCTTCCTTTGCGTCCCAAGTATTGAGTTCAAAGGCATGGATTTGTATAATAATTATCTATATATTATGCATATCTTGAAAACATTTATATCAATTTCCTTTTCTTTATCTCTTCTTTTGATATTAATATTTATATGAATAATGATACCCTCATTCTTCCTTTTCTTTATATAAATTCAAGACTGATATATATTAATTTTCAAGTTTTTGTGAAGATCTCTACTTATTATTAAGCAAAAGGCTACATGCTATCCCTAAGGAAACCATGTGTCACTTCAAATTTTAGACTGTCCTGTACAAGTGGCTTCATACTGTCAGCAGAGGCTCCGGTACTGAATTGATTTCTTAGTCCAGGCTGTTCTACATGTGGTTTACATGTCTCTAACTCATCAGTCTGCTGTAATTTAGCTCTGATGGTGTATTGTGACTGGCTACACTCCCATCCCTTTGTTTACGGGGAGTGGTGTTTTGACCATCTGCCCAATTATGGCTATAGCACCCAACCTAAGGCTGTATTTTTAAAAGTCATGAGAACTGGGCATCAAATCCCATAGGGTAAGGCTAGGATGACCTTAGCAAACCTAAAAAGGCTGATACCACAGCTCTAGCACTTCAAATTTCTCCATGGGTTTTGTCGTCTGTTGCTGTATCAGCTGCATCTAGCCCTTGTGTAACCCAGAGCTGGTTCCTCTGCCTTAGCTATGCTACTCTCAGGAGAAGCCTAAATTTCTGTGTCCTGCTTTTAAATTTAGTATGGGCTTCTTGAAAAGGCATCCTTTCCTACTTCTAGGAAAATTCCTTCTCTTTGGCTAGAAAATCTTCCCAGCTATTTGTCTTGTGTTGTTCTGGGAAGCTTTGGCTTTGGACTGTTTTCATTATTTCTTTCCTTATTTTTTTTAAAGAGACCAGATATCTTTTCCAGCTAAACTGACTACTCCCTGCTTTTTACCCAGGACTTATTATGCTATATGCTTGGGTTTTAATTGCTATTAAATGGGGCACCATTTTGTTGCAGTTAGTCCCTCGTTCTTCTTCCCAGCCACCATGTTCACAGAAATAAGACTCAGACATAAAATATATTTATAATTACATTGGCTATATACACATCATGAAAGGAAGCCTTTTTTCTGGTTGAGCAAGGTTTAAACCTCAGAGACCCAGAAAATTAATCTTCAAGGGACAGAAGACATATTTGCATGCTCCCAGACACTAGGCTCCTGACATGATGCCCTAGTTCCATTATTCTGTGGCCATCAGTCACGTAGACTGTCTGGACTCAACCCCAACAGTAACCTGGCAACAACCAGGTATGCTCCTACCCACAGTTACCTGGCAAGAGCAAGGTCACCCCAGCCAACTATAAAGGAACTGTTTGCCCCCTCCACGATCTCTTGTTCTCCTACCTCATACTCTCTTGCACCTTATCTTACCCTCTTGATCTTATGCTCATCTCTCACCCTCCCTTCCCTCTGCTTCTCACCCTTTCTTCCCTCCTCTCTTCACATAGCCCTGCCCAGGCTCTGCTTCTCTACTCTTTTCCCTCTCTCTGCCTTTCTACAATAAATGCCTTAAAACCATGGACTACCTCTTCTCTTGAGGATCCACTGTGCTGGAGCAATGGAGCAGGTTTCCCTCTAAGGGGCCGCATTCTAACCTCCCACCTGGAAACACCTCTGCCCTCCAGCCACAGGTAGCAGCAACCCAAGCCACCTGCCAAGCAAGCCACCTGAGCTAGATGGAGTCTCTCCTCACCGGTAGCTGGCCAGAGCTCTTTTTTCCATCCACCCCCTCGCGAGAGTCCCTCCAAGGGTCCCCACTATGTTCTCAGCTCTTCTGCTACATACAGTGGTGTCTGGGATATCTGAGATTTAGAACTTGTCATCCCTGGTCTCTGTGTGGCCCATGTACCCCAGAAATGGCTCCTCCACAGTGACCAATGGTTAGTGGTGCCCAAGAGTCAGAGCCTCACTACAGCCGTCTCGCGGGGACCCCAGACTGGGCCCTTTCCTAACCCCCAATTGGGATCCCATGGTCCAACACCTGCCCAGCTCTTCCATGGAATCTGTAGTGCAGTCAGACTCCCTATGTCAGCCTCGCCTAATGGCCCTAGCCCTGAGTGGACCCACCACCCCAGTTTTTGTCCCACATCTGTAGCTATGCTCTACTCTGATTAGATTTCCACTAATATAACACAATTTTTTAGCCTACTTTCTGACACATGCTTGGTAACCTGTGCTCATGTAACATGTGTCATTCTCAGCGAATCGTCCATCCTGCCTCTGTCCCAGAATCCTTATTCTCTCCTATATGTCCCACCTCTATTTCCTGCTTCAGGCATAGGCCATACTATTTTGTATTGACACAAGATATACTCTTTATAATGGTGTTTTTGAGGAAATATTTACACATTTCATTTTAATTTTAATTAATCCCTTCAGAATATTCTCAAACATTTTCATAATAACCAGTCTTCCAGATTCCTCTTCAACCTAGGCAGGTCCCAGGAGAGTTATCCATTTTCTTAAAATAATTGAATACACTATATTTAACTACCCATATGTTAATAATTTTGATATCTTCCATTATGAGTCACTGAGAAATATACCCTTAACTAAAAATGGACTGTTTTACATTGGAGCAGATCTACATTTATCCCATAGATTCTCGTGGATAGAGACTGATAAGCCCCTTTCACACCCATTCTATACTGTTTATTTGATTAATCTTCAATGTGTTTTGTGCTGGCAAACACCTTGAATAGTTTCACGCCTACAGAAGTCAGGTTTTGTCTAGAAAATATTATTTGGGTCATGTAACCTCTGATTTCTGACTCTCATACTTATTTCTTCTGTCTGTTATGATATCTGAGCCGTTACTTTGCTGTAATACTGATGTCCCATTATGTATGTAAGCATGCTACTGACTCTTATTCTCTTTCACTGTGAGGAGTTTTGAGGTTTTGGTGTTAAACAGTCTCAATTAACACATAAAATATTCTGATTAAGCCTGAGAGGTACTCTAGACAATGGATATAATGATATGATTGCATAAGGATACTTGTCTTATCTGATTGATATAAGTAGGTTCAGGTTTGTGACTCCTGGCCAAATAATATTATGAGGCATGGGTTTCTCACAGCTTAAAAAATATTAAATCAAGCATGAAAGATGTTGGTTTTCAGTGGAATATTTGTGCCAGTGCTGCATTCTCAGGCATATGCTACCCTTCCAATTATTCACATAGTAACCTCACTGAATCTTATTATTTAAATTAATCTTAATGACTTTCAATTGTCCTTATACAAATTTAAATAATTTAAATAATATTGTAAAATAAAAAAGAATTACTGTGGGGCATTGAGCTATACACAGACAGTCTGTTATCCAGTGGAGCTGAGATATTGAACCCCAGGACCTGGTGGTAATAATTTACCTACATGGGACAGAAGGAGTTCTTTCATATCTCTTGGACTCAAGGCTCCTGTCAAAGTTACTGTCCCCAGTCAGTCCCCACAGGAGAAGTGTGGCTAGAGGTCACATAGATAATGTCCTGAGCTTCTGACCTTCAGGCTAGACTCCTCCCCAGTTACCTAGAAACATTAAACATAACAGCACAGCATAAGAGGGGCTGCTTGGCACCACCTCACTCTCTTACTTTCTCCTCTCTTCTCCTCACTCTCTTCCTCTCTCTTCCTCTTACTCTCTAGCCTTTCTTCTCTCTCTCCCTTTCCCCATTTCTCCCCTTGGCCATGGCCAGTCTCTCTCTCTCTCTCTCTCTCTCTCTCTCTCTCTCTCTCTCCCTCCCTCCCTCCCTCCCTCCCTCCCTTTTTCCCCCTACCTTTCTACAATAAAGCTCTAAAATGACAGACTGTCTCTGTTCATCAAAGCCCACTGTGCTTACTCTCGCCTGCGTAGGAACCTCTCTCCCTCAGCCCTCTCTCCTGTAACCCTGTGGCCAAGGGTGTCACCCTGGGGCCCCGAGTTGGGGCTTCCCCTTGTCCACCCCCCCCCATCGAATGGGACTAGGGGCTTAGATGCCCACCAGCTGCCAAGTGGAAAACATCTGGCAGCCCTCATGTGTCCTCCTGCCCAGAGCACAAGAGGAACTCTGGCCAGATGAAAGCTATCTCTCCCTCCCTCTCTTTCCCCCACACTCCCTTTTAGTTCCCATAGGACACCACCCCACTGATCAAGAAGATAGCCTGCCTCTCACTGGCAGATCAAGGACAGAAGAAAGGGAGGAGGAGGCAGAGGAAATGCCACACACAGAAGGATAAAAAGATCTCCTGGAAGGACATCCATGACCTGGTGACTGCTGCACAGGCCATGTGCCCTCCTCAAGCCCCCCTTCTCCTCTATTCTCTTGGCTGTTTTTGTCATTCTTCATGCTAACTCTACGGCTGCCCAGCCTCTCCTTAGCCTTTCCAACATCTACCATTGGAGATTCTATGCTAGGGAAACCTACCCAGGACTGGCCACTAGAAGGATGTCGAACCAGGATTGAGATCCCCCTTACAACCAGAATCCATCTCCACTACACCCAGCCATTTTCTCTGCTTTCCTTTCTGAAACACAGGTCAATGTCTCCAGTAGGTCTCCACATATGGAGGTTGCAGATACTTGAGCTGCAGAATGGAATCCACCACTCACGGCGACACAATGCTCACCAACCTTTTTTTTTTTAATTTTTTTCAATTTTTATTAGGTATTTACTTCATTTACATTTCTTTTTTCTCTTTTTATTATTAATATTATTATTTTTTTTATTTACATTTCAAATGCTATCCCGAAAGTTCCCTATACCCCCCC
>NC_034598.1:43837279-43844076 GCF_900095145.1 Mus pahari
CAGAAGAGGTATTGTTGGATCCTCCGGTAGTACTATGTCCAATTTTCTGAGGAACCTCCAGACTGATTTCCAGAATGCTCACCAACCTTAAAACTCATTTTCAGCTTTCCATCAGCAATCCATGGGATGAACGTTGGTGGGCCAGAGTCATGGGTAAACTTTACCCCAATGGCTATTCCAAATACCCAGTTGCTGACCTGCACATCTCCTGTGAGCTTGTTCCTGCATCTAAATCAGTCTTTACTCGTCCACAGAAAAATCAGTCTCAGAAGGAGCTGTGAGCTATCCTCTACTGGCTACAGCACATCCAATACACAACTGATCTCCTTTCCTTAACAACCCACCCCAACTCCTCCCAATGCTTTTCTGTGCTTCTCTCTCCTGATCATTATTATCAGCTTTTCCCATTAACATTTTCCCTTCATGACCTCCATGGAATCCTACCCACAAGGAAAGCACAGAACATTCCTCTCTTTGACCTACCCCCCCCTTTGCCTTGTAGGACCCTTCTCAAAACCCCATCTTACATGTGTTCACGACATCACCATCACCAAATCAGTATGTGTTAACCCTCCTGCCCTCCTCTGGTGCAAAGGCACTACAGGTGCCTGTATTAACCCCCTTTTCAAGGCTCCTGCAGCCCCGAGATAATTATCACCCAGGTTTATCTCTATGAACCTGAAGAACTCCCCTGGCAGAGGAGAGAAAGGGGAAAAGAGAGAGAAAAAAATCTAGAGAATAAGAGGGAGAGAGAGGAAGAGAGTGAGAGAAGAGAATGAGGAGAGGAGAGGAGAAAGTAAGAGAGTGAGGTGGGGCCAAGCAGCCACCCTTATGGTGTGCTGTTATCTTTACTGTTGCTAGGTAACTTGGGAGGAGTATAGCTTGAAGGTCAGAAGCTTGGGACATTATCTATGTAACCTCTAGCCACACTTCTCCTGTGAGGACTGAGGGGGGGCAGTAACTTTGACAGGAGCCTTGAGTCCAGGAGTTATGAGAGAACTCCTTCCGCCCCATTTAGGTGAATTATCACCACCAGATCCCAGGGTTCCACACCTCAGCTCAACTGGAGAACAGACTGTCTGCATATAGCCCAGTTCCAAAACTACAAAACCCACAAACTACCAATACCAGAGCATAGTTTCACAGTATCGAATAAAGATACATACAAGCTCTATGAACGAGGCCTCAGTCCCTGTGAGTATGATTAGTATAGAAGAGGATTTACTATATTTACTTATAATGAATTATAGATAATGTGATATACTCACTACAGAATCAGAAAACATCATCTAATAATATAAGATATGCAAGGTAAATTTCTTTTCACTTAGTATGCATTCCATTTCTTTACTTCTGATAGGCTATGTCTATACTTCATAGTACTGATGGATAGACATTATAGATAAATACTGATAGCCAACATCACTATCTTATTCTCAATTATTAAATAAATACTTATAACTTGGAAAGACAGCTTTTATAATAGGATCTTAATCAAACCCAGTTTTATGCCAAATGCAACATGAAATGGAAACTGAACTGGGACATAGAGCATGCAATTTGCCACTGTTCATGTTTTTCCCTGTACAGACATCAAGACCAAGAAGCAAGTTGGGGAGGACAGGTTTCATTCAGCTTATATTTCCACATTGCTGTTCATTACTAAAGGAAGACAGGACTGGAACCCAAGCAGGTCAGGAAGCAAGAGCTGAGACAGAGGGCATGGGGGGATGTTACTTACTGTCTTGTATCCCCTAGCTTGCTCACCTTACTTTCTTATAGAACCCAAGACTACCAGCTCAGGGATAGCTCCACCAGCAATAAGCTAGGCACTCCTAACTTTGATCACTAATTGAGAAAATGCCATACAACTGGGTCTCATGGAGGAATTTTCTCACAGGAGGCTCCTTTCTCTGTGATAACTGCAGCTTGTGTCAAGTTGACACACAAAACCAGCAAGTACAGTTGATCATTGTCAACTAAACACACAAGGCCTCACTATTAAGCTTCAACCCTTACTTTCTTATTCATCCCCAAATTCTAAATAACTTTAAAAGACCCACAGTCTTTACAAATTCTTAAATGTTAAAATTTCAATATCTACAAAATATCCAAGCACTTTAAAATTCAAAGTCTTTCTACACTTCAAATTTGCTCATCTGTGGACTCCATTAAAATACTTTCTTTCTTGAAGAGGAAAAGTTATTAGGACACAGTCACAATCAAAAGCAAAATCAAACTCTAACCATCCAAAGTCTGGGATCCACTAGTGGCCTTTTGGTCTCCTCCATAGAGCTGCAGTCACTTCTCCAGTTCTGTCCTCTGTAGCACAGTAAGTTCAAGATGATCCACTCCACTTCTGCTGCTGTTCTTGGTGATCATCCCATGATACTGGCATCTAGAATACACTGATGTCTTTCACTGCAACTAAACTTTACACCATTACAATTTCATAGGCTCTCTTCATGGGGCAAAGCCTCAACTCATATGCATGACCCCTTCATTTCTGGGCCATCAATTGCATCTGAGGCCGTAACTGAAGCAATGGCCTTCTATGGCTTTGAACAGTACCAAGCCTCATGTTTTTCATGACACCTTGATGACTTCAAAACTAGTACTATCTGTGTCACTCGTACATGTTACTAAGTCCAGCCACAGCACCTACAGCAGCCACACCACAAGGTATAACCTTGACTATCTCCAGAATACTGCCCCTTGTGCTTCCAGAAAATACTTCCCAGAAGATTTAACCTCAATGATGCTGGTCTCTTCTTAATCACNGCTAATTTCTTAGCTCCAGCTAACCAGCATTAATAGTCCCAGTAATGGAAAGGTTTCCCTTTAGCAGTTCTGGTATCTTATTAATACCAGATGATTCTTCAGCCCCAAATAACCAAAACCACAGAATCTTCACAATGGCAATGGCCCTCATAAGAGTCTTTAATCTTCACTGTGAAATTCCCAGACCTCCATCTTCTGCACTGTTCCCAACATTATCTTCCATGCTCCTACAAAATATTCAATAGAGCTCTTAACACCCAATGGCTCTTCTAGTCCAAAGTTCCAAAGTCCTTCCACAGTCCTCCCCAAAACATGGTCAGGTTGTCACAGGATTACCATACTATGTTGCTACCAATTTTTGTTAGTCAGGGTTTCTATTCCTGCAACAAAAAAAAAATCATGACCAGGAAGCAAGTTGAGGAAGAAAGTGTTTATTCAGCTTTCATTTCCACACTGCTATTCATTAACAAAGCGTTTCCTCATTAGAGGATTCCTTTCTCTGTGATAACTCTTGCTTGTGTAAAGATGGCACACAAAACCATCCAGTAGAATCCCATTGAGTTTTCTATTAAACTGGTGCTTCTGAGCTACTTCATGTAAGTGACAATTGTGTGTTGATCACAGAGGTATTTCACACTGTTGTGGATAGCCCTGGAGTTGCTTATATTTTGATGCTAATTCCATTCTACTGGGAGTGGCTTCGAACTAGGAATGAGTCACATATTAGGGTGACATCTTGTGAAGAAAGGAGCCAATCACTGGGCAAGTAGGTGTGACTTCTAGGTTGAATGGAGAAGAGAGGAAGGTGGAGGGAGATAGGGTCCTTTTGGAGAAGGATAGCATAAGGACAAGGTATAGTTACTAGTATCTCCTGATTTCAATGGCAGATCCATCAGGATTCACCACCAGAGGATTTGCAGTTAATAAGGTTTACAAGGTAAGAATTTTAGTTGTTGTTTCCAGCAATTGATTAAACATTGTTTCTGAACTAAGTTTGTGTTGTTTTCCTTCACAGAATGGATCACCTGGGTTCAAGAGAGAAAGGTACAAAACAAAGCATGGGTTTTCCTGATGTGCACCACAAAGGCTATGAGGGATCTGAAACTTGGTGCTTGCATGTTACCAACCTGCCAGTGGGAACTTACTGAGCTTTGGTGGAGAGAATTTGGAGGTCTGAGTCAGAGAGTTTCCACAAGATAAGAACAGGCTGGCCAGTCCACGTGGTCAGAGAGTTTAGTCAGGGCAGAGGGTTTAGTCAGGGAACTTACTGATCTTTCTTAATATTTCCCACAACATCACAAACACATACAGACACACACACATACACACACACGTGTGTGTGTATGTGTGTGTGTGAGTGAGCGTATATATATGAATATATGAATTTATATATATGAATGTATGTAAATTCATATGTAAGAATAAATGTATATTCATATGTACATATGAATATACCCACACATGTATACAAACACACATAGGACTTGTATGTCTAGCATGCTCAAGGGAGAAATCAGAGGATGTAAGGGAAGTTTCAAAGAGCAGTACCATGTCCTTGATAGCTTTGCTATTTTCATCAACCTAAGAACTCTGATCCATGATCTCTAAAATGTAGTGGTTAGGGTTTGTTTTCAGATGGTTTTTGATCACCATGTAACCCATTACATAGTTGTTTTAAAGTACCTGGGCCTTCATGATCTGCTCCATGTTGGTGAGCCAGCTATAGATGCTTGTCACAAATCAACAGGCTAAAGACTCTAGCCTTGTGGTGATTGTCAACTGTGAACAATCAAAATCCAAAATATTATCTGCCCTGTAAATGCTTGTAGACACACCCATCAATACCTTAGTATTTTAAAAAGTGGAAGTTATCTCTAACCCCAGATACTAAAGTTGAGCTTTCAGGAATTTGGACTGTGTACAGGGATTCATATTTTACCTGGGAAGAACAGCAAGATTTTTATCTTACATATATATTTGTGGAATAATTAGATACAATATATATGTTTTTAAAAACCAAAAGTTGAAGTTCCTACTTCATCAAAGGACTAAAGCAAAAATCTGTTAAATTTTAAGAAAACAAAAGTCTATTATTGCATGGCATGGTAGGAGCTGCGTCCCTAAATTCTGACACCACTAGCTGTACTTCATTGAAAGTTTCTGGGAAGAACTAAAGGAAAAATTCACTGTTTCAACCTTCTTATAAAATATCTCCTTCATGAGATTGCAGAGATTCTCCAACTTAGCTTTGCTCTGCAACTTTCTTCTTGTTTTCCTCATTCTCTGGTAGGTCCATGCACTCCTTAGTCCAGGCTCTTTTACTCAAACTCTTGAAGTTTCTGAGCACAGTACTCATTAATAGGCCCACTTATATAGACCAAGACAGAGTCCAGCTTCAGCACACACTCCAAAAAGACAGAGTTTGCCACATGCTCTTTGCTATCATTTATATGATTAATTATTAAATATAACCCAGAGACCAAAAAATATGCCATCATGGTGGCACTGTCAGGTGACCTTGAGGTGTGTGCTCCTTTTTCTTTTTTCACACTTACAAGGCATCTTTGATCTAACACAAGTTCCATACACCAGTGATGCAGCACATGGATGTCTATGTCTCTTTCATGTGAGAAATACACTCTGATAGGGAAGTCATCTCATCTCCAGGTTGAGAGGTGTCATGGTGAAGGATCTCAGAGAGGTGCTGCCACCTAGAGTAATCGTCATGGGTATAAAACTTTAAAGGTAGAGGGAAAAATCAGTTATGAGTTGGAAACAACATACTAGACACTGTGTGGTTAGGAGAGATTGCACTTACCCATGATAGATTTAAATTCTTGGAAAATGCCTCATAGAATTTCTTCTATTTCTCTTTGTCACCTGCTAACTCAGAAAAGAATGCAAGTACCAAAATAATGTTTTTGCTGATGACTTTCATGATCTTGCTCTGCTTGATAATTTCCTGGAAGATGTCTTAAATGTCAACCATAACACAGATAAAGTCTGCAATCAACCAGAGTAACATACACAGGAAAATTTTGACTCAGACATGGTTTTGTTCCTCAATTTAAACAACCCAGGCAATGGAAGTTTTAGGGTGTACTGACTCAGCTCGTATGAAGTCAATGAGTCATCTGAGGGGGAAGCACACACACACACACACACACACACACACACACACACACAAATAAAATATTATTTACAATTAGCCCTAAATTCTTATCATGGAACAAATAAAAGTATATGATTTATGTAGTAATCTTATGTTTTACTGGAAAATAAGACAAATAACTCCTACAGTTTCTACTGAGCACATTGCCTCTTTAGAACAGATACATTGTAGCTATTCACCACACACATGGTATTGGTGCATTCATAATNACAAGGGAGTTGACTCTAAAATTCAACAGGGATGTTCTTATACCACAGTCAGAATTAAAGGAAATGTGAAGAGAAAGCACTGTATTAAGTAATGTGCCAATATAAACAAAACTTCTATTACTATATTCCCTGTGTTCATACCTTGCAATACAGGTGCAGGAGACAAAAATGTACCAAAATTCACTGAAAAAAGGCATTGCATATACATTGTTTTAGTTATTATATTGTAAAACTTTCATGTCAATCAAACTAACATGAAAATGCATGCATGTCTACACTACATCATAATGTATTTACACTGCCTTAAAATTGTTTAATTTCCTGGAAATAGTCCCTGCTTATGATACATTTGTTGANTAACTCCATGAAAGAAACATAGAGATCCTCATCATATAATACATTCTTTGGATAAATGGGGGGATTTCTCTAATACANTCATGTCTGATAAGAGGAATGAGTGGTAAGGAGGGCAATAACAATATATAGATATAGATAGATATTGATATAGATATAGACATATTCATTGTTCAGCATCAATTAAAAATAGAGANCAATAGCAAAGAAAATCAAAATTAAGATCAAATTACTAACATGATTTCTACATTGAATTTAAGTTATGCATTGAAGTAATAAGT
>NC_034598.1:43844326-43851036 GCF_900095145.1 Mus pahari
TGAGACAGGGTTTCTCTGTATAGCCCTGGCTGTCCTGGAACTCACTTGGTAGACCAGGCTGGCCTCGAACTCAGAAATCTGCCTGCCTCTGCCTCATACTATTAAGTTTTATGGAACATGGTGCACCTTTAATTAAGCTCATCAATTCTTGGTATGTGTCTTTCCTTGCCCATTCATATTTTTCCAACAATGATATCCTTTCATGTAATATGTGGGCATTATCAGGAAGGGCTCACACATAAATTATTTCTTGGTAAACACCTTTGACCAAAAGCACAGAAGTAGAAAGCAACCCTGGGGTGTTTCAGTCTTGGAGGAATAATTGTGATTCCGTGTGGAAAAAAAAGTATTTCCTTTTGTGCTGTAACCTGTTTTTCACTGAGTGTGGTGCCTGATATGGATAGCCTGAAGCATAAAGTGCTGTAGAACTCTCAGGGGTGAATGGAAGAATCCTTGCAAATATCTCTTGTTTATTAGAGTGACATATTCAGTCATCACTCCAACAACAACCATGCAAACACACTCACATACACACGCAAAAACATATAAACTCTGAATATATATATATTATATACCATAGGTTGTACCATTCCATGACTTAGATCTTGGCAGAACCATCTATTAACATGCTTTTCTCTTGGCTTTTTATCTTCTGGTTTTTACAGACGCCAGCACTCATCTGGATGATTGCAACTTCTTCCTGCCTAAAAGAAACAGAATACCTGCTACACTATGATGGGTCTGTGGTCATTGGTGCATTTTTTTCTCTTTTTGTTTACTCTGGTCTACGTGAAAGAATAGATTGGAAAACGTTACCTTTGGACACAGGTGATTTATGGTAAGGGCTTTGTATTAACTCGTTTTTAAATATTCATTTGTCCTGCTTTAAGTGTGGATTTGAACATTATTCCTAGTATTTCTCATCATGGGGCTTCATATATTTCCTTCCAAGATTCTCTACTTAATTTTCTTTTCTTGGTTATTCCTTCTGTCCTCTCAAGTGAGAAGAGAAATATTTCATTACAGAGATTTATGCTTCATATTTTATCATTGCAATTTGTTCACCTTTCACCATGCCGTCTGTAATCCTCAGACTGTGAGCACATATCATGTCAATTCTATACTACAAGGGTTGTTGACAGTGGCCTGACACAACCCTTCAGAGAATTGGGGAATTTCAGTTGTGATTGTGATAGAGCAGATAATACCTTTGAAGTCCATGACTTTGTAATACTTCTCCAGGTTCTATAGCGATCAGTGTTCCTTGTGTCAACTAACTCTGATTTGAGAGCAGTAATGGCAGAATTGAAAATTTACCTGTCTTCACTCTTATTTTGTATCCTTAACGTTTTGAAGAGTATTGACAGCTAATATTTTCAATTCATATTATTTCAGATGATTATTATAATCTATTTAGTCTATATATTTCCATTATACATTGTACATTACTTTATGGATTTGTTGATAGAAGAATATTCTAAGATTATGTCCACTGAAGGCTCTTCCCTAGAAAGTCTTAAATCTGCAGGAACAGAAGATCTAGTAATAAACTCACAGATAAATAACAATATACAAAACTTTTTCAAGGAAATAAGTATATTTTGTGCAAATGCTAAAATTTCAATCACTGTAGGGTGTACATAAACAAAATAACTGAAATAGAGAAACAAAGCAAGTATTCAACTCTGAACTCAACCTGGAGAAATAAAAATGTACGATGAATGTCCCACTTCTGGTTAGTTGCTGAAAAATTGCTGAAATTCTCAGTGGATTCTTGTGAATGATACATCATAATACTTTTCTAACAATTTGGGATGGTGATAAATTATTAGGACAAGACACTGCAGAAGGGAAATAATTCAGAAATAAAACATCATTAGGTAGAGAAGACATATTTTCATATTTTGATATAAGTTTTAATATTAAAGATGATCAGAGTAATCCAAATGTTCACAACTAGGTGAAATATTTCATGTGGCTCTCTACATGCCCCATGTATATTTTTTTAATTTTGCAAGAATTATGACTGCTCATGATTCCTCTTTTACTCTGCTGTGCAATTTCACCAGGTCAGTCACCAATTTGTACTATGCCCCATGTCTGTCCAGAAAGTATAGTGGTAGCAATCTCACTGCAAGAACACACCTGTAGTAGAACAGATTTAACTGCCCAACTCATCAAATACAAACAGTTGGAAAATGGCTTGTTAGATGATTTAACAGGATATGAAATAAGGAAACAGAATTTGGAGAGTGATTTCTTTTTCCATGTATGATAAATATATCTACTGTATTTAACATATTTTAAAATATCTAGTTTTCTACAAGAAAGGGTTATAAATACATATACATTAATATCTATTAACATCCACTCATGCTTCTGATTAAATCTTTTTTAATTTAGTGATGGAGTGGGTAATCGTTTTGAAAAAGAATCTTTCTGACAGGCTTCATTTTCCACATATTATGCTTCTTTGTGCACAAGTACAAGCATCATGATTACAATTAACACAAATGATCATGTGCTTTAGAGTGGCTAGACCTATATACATCAACATTGATGTTTCAATTTACCTGTGTGTAATTGAACTCATTTTCTGATTTTGTTATTAATTCATTTTGCAATAGTTTAGTGCAAGGTATTTATTTGTAATTAAAAATATTTTGGAAGTATAAACATCAGTAAGGCAGGCATGAAAACCTCAAGTTAAAGTGTTTACCAATAAAATGAAGTCTGAATATTTGATCCATTTTATATACTGGTATTTATAAAACTATAACATTTTTTTAGTGAAAATATTGCTAGTGATGTTATCAATTACAATGACATTGGGTGAATATCAAATCACCTGAAACATCCTAATTATTAAACTGTAGTATTTTTGCTGTAAGATCATTTAAATTCACAAAATAACATTCTAATAGTAGTATGGAAGTGAAAGTACATGCTAATATACAAAAGACCAAGTTCTGTATACAAGCATGGAATTCATATTTGTTACATGGTGAATATCCTTCCATTGGCCCTTAAGCCCTACTTCTTACTTGCCCTATCAAAATCTGTACTTCAGAGCTAAGGTCCAATTGTAAGTGAGATTATGCCATGTTCATCTTCCTGGGTCTGGATAACCTTGCTCTGGATAAGTTTTTCTAGTTCCAAATTCCATGATGCCCTTATTAAAAACTTGAGTAAGATGGCATTATGTAAACTAACCACGTTTTTGTCTATTCTTTGGTTGAGGGCTATCTGGATTGCTTCTGGTTTCTGGCTGTTATACAGTAAGTTCCAAAGAACATAGTTGATCAAATGTTCTTGTGATAGAATGGAGAATATTTAGATGTAAACTCAGCAGTGGTATGGCTGGCTTTTGAGGTATTAATAAAAAAAGGTCACTGTAAAAGCTTGTCACAAATTGAGGACGGCCCCCTTTGCTTCAGGTCCTCGCCAGCATCAACTGACACTTTTGATTCTGATCTTAGCCATGAAGATATGTATAAGATGAAATCACAGAATCATTTTGATTTGCATTTCCCTATTAAATGTTGAACATTTATTTAAAAGTGTCTAAGACACTTGATATTTTTCTGTTCAGAATTCTAAGTCTAGAACTGTACTTCATTTTGATTGAAATATTGGATTTCTTGTTGTCTTATTTCGTGAGATCTTTAAATATTTTGGATATCAGCTATCTGCAAGAATTAGAGTGGGTGAAAATCTTGCTGCATTCTGAAAACTGCTGTTTTGACCAACTGATCTTTCCTTGGCCTAACCAAACCTTTTATATTAACATAAGGTTTCATTTTATTAGCTATGATAATGTAGAGTGAGTACATAATTAGTGTTCTGATCAGAATGTTTTTCCTGTTTCAGTGCATTCCAGGGTATGCCCTACTTTCTCTCCTATTAGATTCAGTGTTTGTGGTTTTGTGTTAATATCTTTGAAACACTTGGACTTTAGGTTTGGGCAATTTGCTGGATATGCATCTATTTGCACTCTACAATTATTGTCTTCTAGTGAGACCACAGCAATTCATTGAAAATATTCTCCATTTTACACTTGTATATTTTTTTTTGGTTCTTACATGAGATAATATGTCCTTAGGTGTATGGATTTACATAAGGGAATTCCATTCAATTCTATTAATCAACCTGTTTGTTTTAAGCTAGTACAATGTGGGTTTAGTTAGTATTGTTTGTAGTACAGTTTGAAATCAGGGAAAGTGATACCTTGGGATTTTCTTTTATTTTTTTATTAGATATTTTCTTTATTTACATTTCAAATGTTCCCTTTCCCAGTTTCCCCTCTGAAAATCCCCTATCCCCACCCATTACACCTGCTCCCCTAACCACAAACTCCTGTTTCCTGGCCCTGGCATTCCCCTATACTGGGGCATAGAACCTTCACAGGTTGAAAAAATTGGACCAAGGGCCAAGGGCCTCTCCTCCCATTGATGACTGACTAGGCCATTCTCTGCTACATATGCAGCTAGAGCCATGAGTCCAACCATATGTTTTTTGTGATTAGTTGTTTAGTCCCAGGGAGCTCTGGGAGTACTGGATAGTTCATATTGTTGTTCCTCCTATGGGGCTACAAACCCCTTCAGTTCCTGGGGTACTTTCTCTACCTCCTTCATTGGGGACCCTGTGCTTTGTCCAATAGATGGTTGTGAGCATCCACTTCTGTATATGTCAGGCACTGTCAGAACCTCTAGGGAGACAGCTTTCTTGGGCTCCTGTCAACTAGGTCTTGTTGGCATCTACCATAGTGTCTGAGTTTTGTGGTTGTTTATGGAATGGATCCCCAAGTGGGGCAGTCTCTTGATGGTCATTCCTTCAGTCTCTGCTCTGAACTTTGTCTCTGAAACTCCTTCCATGGGTATTCTGCTCTCCCTTCTAAGAAAAATCTAAGTATTCCACACTCTGTTCTTCCTTTTTTGAGTTTCATGTGTTTTGCAAATTATATCATGGGTACTCTGAGATTCTGGGCTACTAACCACTTGTAAGATAGTGCATATCATGTGTGTTCTTTTGTTATTGGGTTACTGCACTTAGGATGATATCCTCCAGATCCATCCATTTGTCTGATTTTTTTCCATTATTTTTCTTACATATTTTCTTTATTTATATTTTAAATGTTATCTCTTTTCCTAGTTTCCCTCCATATATCCCCTATCCTCTCCCCCTTCCCTTGTTCCCCAAGCCACTCCCTCCAATTCCTAGTCCTGGCATACCCCTATACTGGGGAATAGAACCTTCACAGGTCCTAGAGCCTCTCTTCCCATTGATGATGCATTAGACAAACCCCTCTACATATACAGCTAAAGCCATAAGTTCAACTATGTGTTTTCTTTGATTGGTAGTTTACTTCCAAGGAGCTCTGGGGATACTGGTTAGTTCACATAGATGCTCCTCCTATGGGGCTGCAAACCCCTTCAACTCCTTGGGTACTTTCTGTAGCTCCTTCATTGGGGATCCTGTGCTCTGTCCAGTGGATGATTGTGAGAATCTACTTCTGGATTTGCCAGGCAATGGAAGACCCTCTCAGGACACAGCTATATCAGGTGCCTGTTAGCTAGGTCTTGTTGGCATCTGTCATAGTGTCTGTGGTTGGTGGTTATTTATGGGATGAATCCCCAAGAGGGGCAGACTATGGATGATCATTGATTCAGTGTCTGCTCTGAACTTTTTCTCTGTTATTCCTTCCGTGGGAATTTTGTTCCCCCTTCTATGAAGGATTCTGAGCTTCTAGGCTAATATCCACTTATCAGTGAGTGCATACTATATATGTACTTTTTTTTTCAGAGAGAACGAATTTGGTTTATTATCATAAATGTGTTTCAATGTGTACAGTGTAAGACTTTTACTTAATACAAAACCAAAATAAAAAAGACAGCAGATAACTCATCAATGATAAAAGGAGGATAAAGATTAGGATGTACAGAGCAAGACTGAGTTTGGTTAGATACTATTCTGTATTCACATGAGATACTATATAAATACATATGAAAATGAAATTTTATAACTCAGACTAAGATATTCTAAAGATGATTTCCATATTATTTGAATGACTTATATAAATATTCTATTGCAGAAGATACTTGCTATTTAACGGTAAATTCAAATATTTCACAACAATATCTTTACTGACATCTTGTTTCAAGAATTTTATGAATGTCTACTGATAGTTTTGCTTCACATGTCTGATGTTTATATTCTTTTTTTTAATATGAACCATTCCTTTAATATTTTTTATTTTCTTTATTTACATTTTAAATGCTATCCCAAAAGTTCCCTATAACGCCCTGCCCCTGCTCCCCTACCCACCCACTCCCACTACTTGGCCCAGTCCTTCCCTTGGGCTGGGACATATAAAGTTTGCAAGACCGAGGGGCCTCTATTCCCAGTGATGGCCGATTAGGCCATCTTCTGCTACATATGCAGCTAGAGACACAAGCTTAGGGGATACTGGTTAGTTCATATTGTTGTTCCACCTACAGGGTTGCAGCCCCCTTCAGTTCCTTGAGTACTTTCTCTAGCTCCTCCATTGGGGACCCTGTGGGCCATCCAATAGCTGGCTGTGAGCATCCACTTCTGTGTTTGCCAGGCACTGGTATAGCCTCACAAGAGGCCGCAATATCAGGGTCCCTTCAGCAGAATCTTGCTGGCATGTGCATTAGTATCTAGGTTTGGTGGCTGCTGATGTGATGGAT
>NC_034598.1:44042997-44047232 GCF_900095145.1 Mus pahari
ACTAAGCAACTGCTAGATCCTTGGACTTCCATTCACAGCTACTACTGAACCATTGTTGGGAATTGGACTGCAGACTGTAAGTCATCAATAAATTCCTTTACTATATAGAGACTATCCATAAGTTCTGTGACTCTAGAAAACCCTGACTAGTACACCCAATATAAAATTCATGAAACTCAAGAAGGAAGACCACAGTGTGGATACTTTGGTCTTTCTGAAAATGGGGAACAAAATACCCATGGAAGGAGATACAGAGACAAAGTTTGGAGCTGAAACTGAAGGAAAGATCATCCAGTGACTGTCCCACCTGGGGATCCATTCCATATACAGTTACCAAAGCCAGACACTATTGTGAATGCCAACAAGTGCTTGCTGACAGGAGCATGATATAGCTGTCTCCTGAGAGGCTCTGCCTGTGCCTGACAAATACAGAAGTGGATGCTCACAGCCATCCATTGGACTGAGCACAGGGTCCCCAATAAAGGAGCTAGAGAAAGGACCCAAGGAGCTGAAGGGGTTTGCAGCCCCATAGGAGAAACAACAATATGAACCAACCAGTACCCCTAGAGCTCCCAGGGACTAAACCACCAACCAAAGAGTACACAAGGAGGGATTCATGGCTCCAGAAGCATATGTAGCAGAGGATGACCTTGTGGGACATCAACGAGGGGAGAGGCCCTTGGTCTTGTGAAGGTTCAATGCCCCAGTATAGGGGAATCCCAGGGCAGAAGAGCAAGAATGGGTAGGTTAGTGAGCACTGGGAAGGGGGGATACAATGGGGGGGTTCAGAGGGGAAATGGAGAAAGGGTATAAAATTTGAAATGTAAATAAAGAAAATATCTAATTAAAAAACTCAGGTGACAGCAGATGCTGGTGAGGATATGGAGAATGAGGAACACTCCTCTATTACTGGTGGATTGTAAGCTGGTACAGCTACTCTGGAAATCAGTCTGGTGGTTCCTCAGAAAATTCAACATAGTACTACCTGAGGACCCAACTATACTACTCCTGGGCATATACCCAAAAAATGCTCCAACATACAATAAGGTCACATGTTTCACTATGTTAATAGCAGCCATATTTATAATAGCCAAGAGCTGGAAAGAACCCAGATGTCCCTCAACAGAGGAATAGATACAGAAAATGTGGTACACTTACACAATGGAGTACTACTCAGCTATTAAAAACAATGATTCCTGAAATTCTTAGGCAAATGGGTGGATCTAGAAAACATCCTGAGTGAGGTAACTCAGTCACAAAAGAACATACATGCTATGTAGTTACTGATAAGTGGATATTAGGCAAAGAGAGTGGAATACCCATGATACAACTCACCAACCACAGGAAGCTCAAGAGGAAGGAAGATCCAAGAGTGGATGTTTCAGTCCTGCTTAGAAGGGGAAAGAAAATAATCAAGGAAAGTAGAGGGTGGGAAGGACTTGGGAGGAAGAGAAGAGGGGGAGAGAGAAAAGAGGGGAAGAATCGTGTATGGGAGGAGATGGGGGAGATGTACAGAAGGTCAGAGAATTGAACAGAGGTGTGTAGCAATGGGGCATGGGGAACTGGCAGTAGCAACCAGAAAGTCCCAAATGCCAGGAAAGCAAGAGCCTCCCAGGACCCCACAAGGATGACATTAGCTGAAATACCCCACAAAGGAGAGGGAGAGCCTGTCGAGACCATATCCAGAGGTTAGACGTGTCCCCTGGTTGAGGGATGGGGCCACAACACCCATCAACAAAATTTTAACCCAGAATTGCTCCTCTCTAAAAGAAACATAGGGACAAAGAATGGAGCAGAGACTGAAGGAAAGGCCACCCAGAGACTGCCCTATCTGGGGATCCAGTCCATATACAGTTACCAAATCCAGACACTATTGTGGATGCCAGCAAGTACTTCCTGACAGGAGCCTGATACAGCTCTCTCCTGAGAGACTCTGCCGGATCCTGACCAATACAGATATGGGTGCTTGCAGCCAACTTTCAGACTGAGGACAGGGACCCCAATGGAAGAGTTAGGGTAAGGACTGAAGAAGCTGAAGGGGCCTTATCTGGCATCAATGGGAGGGAAGGCCCTTGGTCCTGTGAAGGCTTGATATACCAGAGTAGAGGAATGCTAGGGCAGTGAGGCAGGAGTGGATAGGTGGGTGGGGGAGCACCCTCATAGAAGCAGGGTAAGGGGGAATGAGATAGAGGAATTGCAGAGAGGAAACCAAGAAAGGGTACAACATTGGAAATGTAAATAAATAAAATATCCAATTTTTTAAAAAATGTTCGAAGTCCTTAGTCATCAGAGAAATGCAAATCAAAACAACCCTGAGATTCCACCTCACACCAATCGCAATAGCCGAGATCAAAAACTCAAGTGACAGCAAATGCTGGTGAGGATGTGGAGAAAGAGCACTCCTCCATTGCTGGTGGGATTGCAAGCTGGTACAACCCTGTGGAAATCAGTCTGGCAGTTCCTCAGAAAATGGAAAATAGTTCTACCTAAAGACACAGCTATACCACTCTTGGTCAGATACCCAAAAGACTCCATACCATACCACAAGCGCACATGCTCCATGTTCATAGCTGCCTTATTTGTAATAGCCATAAGCTGAAAACCACCCAGATGTCCCTCAACAGAGGAATGGATACAGAAAATGTGGTTCATTTACACAATGAAATAATACTATTCAGCTACTAAAAACAATGATATCAGGAATTCTGCAAACAAGTGGATGGAACTAGAAAATATCCTAAATGTGGTAACCCAGACCCAAAAGAACATACATGGTATGTACTCACTGATTAGTGGATATTTGCCAAAATGTATGGAATACCTAGGACACAACCCACAGACCACATGAAGCGTAACAAGTAGAAAGGCCTATGTGGGGATGTTCAGTCCTACTTAAAAGGGGAACAGAAATAATCACACGAGGCAGAGGGAGGGAGGGACCTGTGTGGGAGAGAACAGAGGAAGGGAAAAGGGGAACAGGATCAGGTATGAGAATCTGGGGACAGAAGAGAAGCCCGAAGGGCCAAGAGAATGAATGGTGATAAGCCACCTTAGGGGATGGGGGGGCTATATAGAAAGTACCAGAGGTCCTGGAGGTGAGAGACACTAAGGACTCAACGGGGGTGACCTTGCCAAATGGAGAGAACTCAAAGATCCCACCTCCAGGAGATAGACAGGGCCTCAAGTAGAGGGACAAAGATTACTAACCCACGGTCAAAATTTCTGACCCAAAACTGTTCCTGTCTAAAAGAACTGCAGGGACAAAAATGGAGAAGAGATTAAAGGAAAGGTTGTCCAATGACCAGCCCAACTGGGGACCAATCTCATGGGGGGAGGCACTAAGGCCTGACACTATTTCTGATGCTATGGTGTGCTTATAGATGGGAGCTTGGCATGGCTTTCCTCTGAGAGGCCCTACCAGCAGCTGACAGTGACAGAAAGATACTTACACCTAACCATTGAACTCAAGTCTAATTCCCCTATGGTGGAATTAGAGAAAGGATTGAAGAAGCTGAATTGGAGAGTGACCCCATAGAGAGACCAGCAGTCTCAACTTACCCAGACCCCAGGGAGCTCCCAGAGACTGAGGCACCAACCAGGAGCATACACAGGCCAGTCTGAGGCCATTGGCACAAATTTAGCAAAGACCTGCCTGGTCAGACCTTAATGGAAGAAGATAAGCTTAATCCTGGAAAGATTTGAGGCCCCAGGAAATGGGGGAGCCTGGGGCAGGGATCACCCTCTTAGAAGCAAGGGGAAAGAGGAATGGGATAAGAAGCTGTGGGAGAGGGGATCAAGGGGCAGGAGTGTAAATAAATTAAAAAAATAAAATAAAATGAATAAAGAACATGCTTAGTCGTCAGGGAAATGCAAATTAAAACTACCCTGAGATTCCATCTTATACCCATCGAAATGGCTAAGATGAAAATTTCAATTGACAGCACCTGTTGGCAAGGATGTGGAGCAAGGGGAACAGTCCTCCATTGCTAGTGGGAGTGCAAACTGGTAAAACCACTTTGGAAATCAATTTGGTGGTTTCTCAGAAAATTGAGAATAGTTCTTCTTCAAGGCCCAGCCATATCATTCTTGGACATTGTAATGGTTTGTATATTCTTGGACCAGGGAGTGGCACCATCTGGAGGTGTGGCCTGGTTGGAATAGGNGTGACNTGGTTGGAGTAGGTGTGTCACTGTGGGTGTGGGCTTAAGACTCTCACCCCAGTTGCCTGGAAGTCA
>NC_034598.1:44047392-44053574 GCF_900095145.1 Mus pahari
ACTGAACCTCTGAACCTGTAAGCCAGCCCCAATTAAATGTCATTTTTATATGACTTGCCTTGGTCATGGTGTCTGTTCACAGCAGTAAAACCCTAACTAATACAGACATTAACCCAAAATATGTCCCACTATACCACAGGACACTTGCTCAACTATGTTCATAGCAGCCAGACACTAGAAACCATCTAGATGTTCCTCAAATAAATAATGGATAAAGAAAATGGGGTATATCTACACAATAGAATACTACTCAGCTATTAAAAACAAAGGCATCATGAATTTTGCAGGAAAATGGATAGAACTTGAGAATATCATCCTGAAAGAGGTAACCCAGATCCAAAAGGACATACATAGTATGTACTCACTAATAAGTGGATATTAGCCATAAAATACAGGCTACCCATGCTACACTCCACAGACCCAAGGAAGGTAAGCAAGAAGGAAGGCCCAAGCAAGGATGCTTGAATCTCACTTAGAAGGGGGAATAAAATAGTCATAGGAGGCAGATGGAGGTGAGATGCCAAAGCGTTTCAATTTAGATTCCATTTTAGAGAACCTGACCTAAGTTTGAACTCAGATAGACTAACAGGCTGGAATCTAGCATCAGTTTCCAAGTTGCCCCCCAACACTACCAGAGCATATGGCTTTAGTCTTTAGGCCAATCCCCAACAAAAGCAGAGTTTCCAGGTTACACCCCCAACAAGACCAATGTCTCCAGGTTATCCCCCCCCAATAAACCTGCACCCCCAAGTTACAAGCCCACCCCTTGCCTAACGACCACCAATGCAGAAGGGAACAAAAGTTAAGTTTATGATATGATTCTCAGCACCAGCCAATTATGTTAAAGGCCACAGGAGCTTTCCAGTCAGATGCTTGCACACTTATTCCATGCTTGCTGCTTACTATAAACCCATGCCCCATAGACATTCGGGGCTTCCCCCACCACCAAAACCACACTTTAGTTGAATAGAATAAAGACCCTGCTGTGAATTGCATCAGATTGGCTCCTCTGTGTGTATTTGGGGATCACTAACATTTCCCTAGCACAACAGAGGGAGGGAATTGGATGGGAGAGGGGATGGGGAGGCAAATCAGGGGATTCAGGATCAGGTGGAGAGACAGGAGGGGGCCCAGAAGGCCAGGAGAATAAATGGAAATCTACAACTAGCAGGGGTTAGGGGTTGAGGTCATCACAAGGAAATGTCAAGAATTAATGGGGACAATCTTAACTGAGATTCACAGCAGTAGAGATATGAAACCTGAAAAGGCCACCTCCTGTAGCCAGACAGGAACCCCAGTGAAGTGATAGGGACACCAACCCACCCACAAAACTTCTGACCCAAAATTTATTCTGTCTACAAGAAATGCAGGGACAAAGATGGAGCAGAGACTAAGGAATTGGCCAACCAATAAGTAGCCCAACTTGAAACACATCCCATGGGCAAGCACCAATCAATGATACTGTCATGCTTCCAGACAGGAGCCTAGCATAACTGTCCTCTGAGAGAGTCCACTCAGAAGTTGACTGAAATAGATGCAGATACCTACATCCAAACATGGGATGGAACTTGGGGGACTTGTATTAAATTAGTCAGGGTTCTCTAGAGTCACAGAACTTATGGAATGTCTCTATATTGAGGGAATTTCTCTATATTGTGATGACTTACAGTCTATAATCCAACTAAACCAACAATGAGCAACTGTGGATGGGAAGTCCAAGAATCTAGTAGTTGCTCAGTACCACGAGGCTAGTTGTTTCAGCTGGTCTTCTGTAGGAGTGGATTCCAGCAGATGTGCTGGCGAGTAAGTGCAAGCAGGTGAAGAAGAGTGAGTCTTCCTTCTTCCAAAGTCGTTATGGGGGCCTCCAGCAGAATCTGTGGCCCAGATTAAAGGTGTGCTCCACACCTGGATCTGAGACTTGCTTTGTCCCAGGCTGACTTTGAACTCAGAGATCTCCTTGCCTCAGTCTCCTGAGATTAAAGGAATGTACAACCTTGCCTGAGCTTGAGCTTTTCATGACCACTATGCCTCAAGATCCCCGTGTCACGATCCAGGTCAGGAACTTGCCTCTTCCAGCCTCAAGATCTGGATCACAGGTATGCCCCCCACTTCTGAATTGTAGTTCATTCCAGATATAGTCAAATTAACAACCAGGAATAGCCATTACAAGACTCTTATGGAAGAGTTGGGGGAAGGATTGAGGGCCTGGAAGGGGATAGGAACTCACAGGAAGACCAACAGAGTCAACTAACCTGGACCCTGCAGGCTCTCAGAGACTAGATCACCAATCAAAGATGTATGCATGGGCTGGACCTAGGCCTCCCCACACATATGTAGCAGATGTGAAATTCGGTCTTCATGTGGGTCATCCAACAACTGGAGTGGGGTCTATCCCTAAAGCTGTGAACTGTGTTTCCCTAACTTGGCTGCCTTGGCTGGCCTCCATGGACGTGGATGTGCCTAATCCTGCAGAGACTTGATGCACAAGGGTGGGGGATACCCAAAGGAGGTCCTCTAAGAGGAGAAGGACATGGGTGATAAGGGGAGGGATTGAGTAAGGGGAAGATCAAGAGGGAGGGCATCAATCAGGATGTAAAGTGAATGAATGAATAGATAGATAGATAGATAGATAGATAGATAGATAGATAGATAGATAGATAGATGAAAATTTTTACTTTTATTTTAAGTGTGTGGGATTAGGGGGTGGTATGTGTACATGTATACTGTACCTATAGTGGTCAGAAGAGGGTATCAGATAACACTGATGATGAAGTTAACTGGCAATCATGGGCTACCACGCACACTACCCACTGGGTCACCTTTCCAGTGCCTGCTTTGTTTTGTAAATAACTAGTCTCTCGCTATGGCATTGGTTCTCAACCTTCCTACTGCTGCAACCCTTTAATATAGTTCCTCATGTTGTATTGACCCCCAGACACAAAATTACTTATGCAGTTGTGTAACTACTGCATAACTGTAATTTCGATACCATTATGAATCATAATGTAAATATGTGATGTGCAGGATGTCAGGTATGTAACCCCTGTGGGGGTCATGACCCCCATGTTGAGAACCACTGTTTTAGGGTCTTGGTGTAAATTGTGAAATCGACAGTGTGAAGTCACCTGTTGGTGATGTTCCAGGCCAATGAGAGACCATGTTTTAGAGAGAGAGAGAGAGAGAGAGAGAGAGAGA
This sequence comes from Mus pahari, assembly GCF_900095145.1. Lineage (NCBI taxonomy): Eukaryota > Metazoa > Chordata > Mammalia > Rodentia > Muridae > Mus > Mus pahari. The sequence goes on from NC_034598.1 coordinate 44,050,588, forward strand.
GAGAGAGAGAGAGAGGAAAAAGAAAAGGAAAAGAAAGAAGAAAAGAAAAGAAAAGAAAAGAAAAGAAAAGAAAAGAAAAGAAAAGAAAAGAAAAGAAAAGAAAGGAGAGCATCTAAGAATGGACACTTGAGATTGCCCTCTGACCTGCACTGTAGTCCAAACTGGTCTCACACTCACCATCCTCCTACCTCAGCCTCCCAGTGCTAGTGTCACAGGTGTGTGTCCCACACCCACAGGCTCTGTGCTTGCTAAACTGAGGCAGCCCCCAGCATTGAGTCAGACAGGCAGACATGAGGCTCAGCTCAGCTGTAGTCTGGCCAAACAGAGGATCTGTACAAGCAGAGTCCTGCTGTTTGGGACATGAGCTTGCCCTCTCACTGGGATCTTCTGCCTCTAACAGAACAGCTGGTACCTGTGGGACCCTGCTATGCAGAGTACTGGCCAGAGGATGCTGGCATGTAGTCACGTAACCAGGAGTATCCCCATGAAAATGCAGGCTGTCAAAGGCTGAGCACCAGCTACCAAGTGCAGAGGCACCCAGCATGCTCTCTGAGTTGGGCTGAATTCCATGGGCCTGCTGACTTTCAGTGATTGCCAGTGGCATCCAGGATACTGGTGACCTGATCCTGACCTAGCCTCTAAGAAGAGGAAGGAAATGGAGAGGGGGAGTTGGTACTTCAGACTGTCCCCCATGCTCCCAGACCCAAAGACCTGAAGAGTATATAAGGAGCCTGCCCATTCCCAGAAAGGCACATACCTTGTCCTGAAATACAGCAAGACCTGTCACCCCTCCTGCTGCCCCTGGGAGACTGGCCAGGCATCCTGGGAGCATGGTCACACACCTATCTAGCACTGACCATGAAGGGTCTCCGTGTTCTAAGGCGACCTAGGATAAGCATCCATCACACATGGAAGAAGGCCACAGTGGCTATAAGGCCTCTGTCTTGGCCAACATAAAAGACACCCAGGCCAGGTGTCCCCTAAGTCTCTGCTAAGACTGGCAAGTCCAGCACAAATGCACGGAGGAGTAAGGTGCAAGAGGACCATCTACCTCACCAGGAGAGCTTGAAAATCAACATGCATGGCAGAGACATTTGGTACAAAGTTTATAACACACCCTCGCATGAAACAGTAACTTCAAGTGTTTTGAAACAGATGGGAATGGCAGATCCAGGACCTACTTCCAATGCCTGGCTACACATTTGGTTCATATGGACAGAGTGGGGACAGGACAAAACATCAAGTCTGAGGAAGGGGCTTGGAGGCCTCGAGAGGTAATCTTCCACAGGCTTGAGAAAAGGATTCAGACCAAAAACTATGTGTGATTTTCCAGGCAACCTGGACTCCTAGGCAGCCCAAGGGTTGGCAGCCATCTTCACACTTGTGATCCTTGCCCAAGGCCAACTGCCCCACCCAAGCAAACATGGTGTTCATCACCTTCAGGGCCGTCAAGGAGGGTGCTGTCTTTATGAACAGTCTCGGACCAAACACTTCGGGAGCCATGCTGGGATGGCCCTCCTTGAAAACCCACTGGAGATGGGAGACAGGCCTCAGAGCAGGACCACATCTTTTGAGGTCATGCGATAGCAAAGGAACGATGAGGATGGACCCTGCCAACACTCAGGGCCAGACAGGCACCCAAGACCTTGGTCCACAGTCACCAGCTGGGACCCTGGGACAGCTCCAAAGTCAGTAGTGCCTGATCAGGGGTAAGGGGCCAATACAGGACTGGCCCACAGGTGACTTCCCAGCTTCCAAACCAGGAAGAGACAGGGCACTCATAGCAGCTAGGGTCGGTCACCAAGGGTCAGCGTCAGTGACAGACTGGGCTTGCGCTCCGGTTCTTCATCCTCCTGGCAGGGCTGGGGTGGCCGGCTTTTGAAGAAATCTGAAACATAGCGGACCTGGGGAGGGGAAGGCAGTGAGTAGGGCTGGAAGAAGAACATCTGGAAGCCCTAAGGGAGAAGCTGAGGAGGGTTGCCATGTGGATGGGTGGGGCCGGGGGTGAGGGGCAAGCCCTTGGAGGCAGAACAGCAGGCAGAGGTCATGGAACATCGGAGTCGGGCAGAGCAGAGCCTGTGGGACAGGCAAGCAGGACTCACCGTGAGGCAGGCCACCAGGGCTCCCTGCAGGAGGCCGACAAGAACATCACTCCAGTGGTGCTTGTGGTCAGACACTCGGGTATAGCCCACATAGATTGCAAAGGCCACCAAGAAGAACTGAACGGTGGGCCTCAGCAGCCGTGCCCACTTCCAGCAGAGCCGGGCCTGCACATATAGCTGTTGGGATGTCAGTCTGCCATCAGCTGGGCCTAGGAGTGTCCACAGCCTGCCCAGCCCAGGGCAAGGGTCACAAGTTCTGCGACCCTTAGTGCCTCCTCCACATACCCCATTGTGCAGTAGGGAAGACCAAGGCCCAGGGAAGGGGTGGCCCCATCAAGTTCCCTGGGAAGAAGTTGGATACTCACCGCCAGGAACAACATGCAATACATGCCAAAGGAGGAGTGGCCAGAGTAGAAGGACAGCCTGGGAGAAAGGACAGCTGGTCAGGGAGACCCAGAGGCAGAGACACAAGCTCCTTGGGGAGCTGGCAGTCAAAGAGGAGCGCAACTCGAAACTAAGACAAGTGGGGCCAGAGAGGTGACTCAGCAGTTAAGAGCCTCTGCTTTTGCAGAGGGCCCAAGTTCAGCTGCCAGCACCCACACCCTACTGTTCACAGCTACCTATAACACTCCAGCTCCGGGAAATCTGATGCCTTTGGCTTCTGAGGGTACCTGTAGTCATGCACACACACATACACGTTCACGCGCGCGTGCACACATGCACACGCGCGCACACACACACACACACATACATACATACACGCACATACACACACGCACACACACACACGCGCACGCACATACACACATGCACACACACGCGCGCGCACACATACACACACGCGCACGCGCACGCGCACAAACACACACACACACACACACACAC
>NC_034598.1:44053789-44054521 GCF_900095145.1 Mus pahari
AAAAAAAAAAAAAGAAAAAGAAGAAGAAGACAAAAAAGTAATAAAAATGGGATTTACTTATTTTTATTTTATGTGTATGAGTTTTTTGCTTACATCTCTGTCTGTGTACCACAGGCATGCAATGCTGCAGAAGCCAGAAGGCGTCAGATCCTCTGGAACTGAAGTTACAGATGGTTGTGTGGGGGCTACCTTGTGTTCTGAGCATCTAACACAGATCCCCTGGAAGAGCAGGCGGTGGTAATAAAATTTTAAACTGAGGGGAGCTAGAGAGACGGTGCAACAGTTAAGAGCACTGGATGCTCTTCCAGAGGACCTGAGTTCAATTCCCAGCAACCACAGGGTGGCTCACAACCATCTGTAATTCCAATTCCAGGAGAGCTGATGCCCAATTCCGGCCTCCATTGTTACCGGCCATGCATGTGGTATACAAAAATATGCCACCAAACCACCAATACACATAGAATAAAAATAAAATTGAAAAACAAATTTTAGCCTGAGGGAAGGCTTGCACACAGGACACTCCATCAGGAGGCCCTGGAGTAACTGTCTCCCCTCTTCATTCTCAGGTCACCAACTCCAACCCCCTACCTGTTCTTGGAGCAACCATGGCCAGCAGGCCCACACTGTCAGACTCCCAATACTACAGCATAGACTATATATACAGTATATATAATACTACAGCATAGACTATATATACAGTATATATGATACTACAGCATAGACTATATATAC
>NC_034598.1:44054811-44071287 GCF_900095145.1 Mus pahari
AGCATAGACTATATATACAGTATATATAATACTATAGCTGCTGTGACACCAGGTGGTCTGGGTTGCTGACCATCACCTCATCTTACAAAGCCATCAGTCACTGCTTGAGTGACAGCCAAGGCCTATGCTTTGGAGGCTCAGAGAAGCCATCCCCCCAGGGAAACCCCCAGAGCCACTCGCCTATCTTGACAGACAAAATAAGTCTAAAGCCGAGTCCCCAGCCCCACTCTGGCACCCAGAAAACAAGAGTGAAAAATGTATGTCCAATCCTGCTGACTGCTGTGCTGACAACAGACCTCAGTACAACGTGGACACACACAGTTCCTTCTTGGGAGCCACTAAATAGACAGTGACCACAGCGTCCATTCTCCCTGTGACTCAGTGTTAGAGACATTTGCCTGGCATATTAGAGTCAAAGCTGCAACCAGTCACTTGAAACATCCAGAGATGAGAACATCCATGAAGAATGAAGAAAAAGGACAGAAGCCAAGAAGACATTCTAGGCCAGTCATGGTGGCACAGACTTGTCACCCCGGCACTCAGGAAACTGAGACAGGAGTCTGAGGTCATTCTGGGATACATGGCAATATGCTGTCTCAAAAATCTAAAAATTCACTATGGATGTGAAAATGCCAATAATATTCAAAGTGAAAAAGTACCAGAGTCCTGATGGCTCACCAGAGACAACAGATAAAGCCAGGTTCAGCTGAGGATGCAGGACACACAGGCCATGCCAAGAATGAACAGTGGGGGGTCCAGAAGAGCAGGACACCAGGAAGAGAAACAATGCTAACTGGACACAAGTTCACCCACAGAGGGTCCTAAAGAAGCAGGAGCTCCCTCACCACAGCAGATCCCTCATCACAGGCCTCAAAGCACAGGAGGTAATCACCCCACCCCTGAGGGCTGGCCACTGCCCCCTAGACAAACGAACCCTGAGACTGTCTACTTGCATACCTGCCCTGCCAAAGATGCAAAGAGAGAGCCATGGCTGCCTCCTCTGCCTGCCTCTGTGGACAGATTTTTCTCCATCCACCAGGCCCCAGGCTTCCTGTCTGTCAAAGGCTTGCCTGGGCTGCAGCCGATACTCACCTGGCCTCGGTGACATTAGCAGGGCTGCCCCTGCACACCTCCAGCTGCACATAGCCAGAGCAGTTGACCCGGCTCCAGTCAGGGTCACAGACAGCCAAGAAACTGGGTCGAAGACGGCCAATCATGTACTTGGCTAGGTCGGTCAGAGACTGGCTCACAGCAGCACCGAACAGGAAGGTTCCCAGCACCTTGTAGATAGCAGCCACATAGTTGTTGAAGTTGGAACGCGAATAGAGACGGTCTGTGTACACCAGGTAGGCTTCTCCCAATGAGACCTGCGGATGGAACAACCACAGAGCACTAGGCCCCACCATGCCCACCCCGCGCGTGGGCTGCACCATCCCCCACCCAAGCCCTTTTCTGTCTTACAAGGACGACAGTCGCTGTAATGATGACACCAGCCATGAGTCCATGGGTGATTGTGTCTGGACGGTACGGGTACCGGATGGAGTCATCTCCACAGTAGAACCCTCGCTTATATGGTGCATTCACCAGGGTCAGGATGATGAAAGGCAGAGAGGCTGTGGGAGGCCGGGGAAGGCACATGGTTCTCCGCAGTGCACACTGCAGCCCCCCTGTTATCTGTACTTCTATCACGGCCACTGTGCACGCCCTCACTGAAAACTACTGCACTGGCTTCTTTGAATGAGCCCAGCTACTCAGCAGCTCTTCCCAGCTCTATAGCCTCTCCTCACTTCAGGCCTCCCTAGAGCTGGCTCTTCACCCATAGCCAGGGCCTTTGCACACACGCTGCAAGTATCGTGCCTCCCCCACCTCTCACTTCAGCACCCTGATGAGCCACCATGGAGTAACTGTTACTTTTCAAGGCTTCTGTCCCCTGTAGAACCATATAGTCACCTTAGTGACAGTTGGCTGAACTGCCCCTCTGCATAGGCACAGCAAGACCCTGCTGTGCTCAGGGTGGGACACTGGCAACTGCTCACTGCCTGGGCAGTAAGACCGTCCAGCAAGTGAGACTCTAAGGCTGTGAGGCTGTGTAGCTCACAACCAGCGCACAGCCAGAGGGCCACCCCCTTAAGTCTCTGCTTTATTTACCTTCATTCATATTCTGAGCCAGTGCTAGCTACACACTGGACAAGATGGACCCAGCCCTGGAAGCAGAGAAAGCTCGGACCAAAGCCAGAGTCACAGCCACTCTTGGAAATGAATGGCCTGGCAGTGAAGCTGTGAACAAAGCTGGAACTCTCCAACCAAGGGTTGCTGGGAACCAGTCACAAAGACAGGACAGTGAGCAGCACCTTGTTCTACAGGTACAGGAACACTGACATCCCTAAAAGTGCCCTTTGCCCGTGAGCAGCAGGGAAGCTGGGTGTGGAGTGCGTGGCCCTCAGGTCCTGAATGCCAGGTGAACCCCGAGGGGAGACTCAACATGCAAAGGGGAAAGGGACTGACCAGAATACAGTCCCTGACGTGGGCTGAGCCATCTCAGAGCCCAGGGGGGACATGATCCAGGAAGGTGCTAACATCATGAAGCTGAGAGGTGGGGTCAAGAAGTAAGGAGACAGGAGTGTCCCCTGGGAGGAGACAGTTCATAACAGTGAGAGAAGTCTTGAAGGAGAAGGAATCAGAGGAGAAAGACAGCATAGAGTGAAATCGGGGGAGAGTGGGAGACATGGAGAGAGGGGGAGAGCAGGGGAGAGGGAAGGAGAGGGAAGAGGGGGAGAGGGGAGAGCAGGGGAAGGCAAGGGAGAGCAGGGGAGAGGGGGAGAGGAGAAGAGGGGGGAGAGGGGAGAGCAGGGGAGAGCAGGGGAGAGGGGAACAGGGGGACAGGGGAAGCTGGAGATGGGGAGAGGAGGAGAGGGGGAGAGGGGAGAGGAGGGGTGGAGGAGAGAGAAGGGGAGAGGGGAGAGCAGAAGAGAGAGAAGAGGAGGGAAGAGGGGGAGAGGGGGAAGAGCAAGGAAGAGGAAGAGGGGGAAAGGGGAGAAAGGAAGAGCAGGGGAGAACAGGGGAGAACACGGAGATGGTTAGAGAGATCAGAGAGGAGAGAGTATCAGAAAAGATGGGAGAGGGGAGAGGGGGTCAGAGGAAATAGAGGAGCTGAGGTCAGAGAAGGATGTGAGAGGTCAGGGGAAACGCTCATCTTCTGCATAGGAGGAGGTAAAGTCCGAGGATCTGCTGATAGAGAGCAACACTGAAGACAACTGAAGTTAGTGAATCCTCAGCAGACAGACAGGCAGACAGACCACAGCCACAGGAACAGCTGTGCACGGTCTGGACATGGCTGGGTCGTATGGCAGGTGTGGGCCAGGACACTGGCTCCCAGCTGTGTCCCCTCTTCTTCCTCCACCTGTAGTGGGTATCTGTAGGGTACTTTGTCCCCATCAACAGGAAAGGCTGCAGTCCTTCTAGCCCCAAGGCTTCCCTATCACCACCCAAAGTCTGCACTGACTCCAGGGCTCATTCAGCCACTCAGAGGCATAGGCCTCCTCCTGCTCCAGTGACTTCCCAGGTAGCTCGGCCCCTGGGGACTCAGGGCTTCCAAGGAAAAAATGTAAACTATTTCCAAGTCCTGTAGTCCCTGGCACACAGTTAAAGCAACAGAAATGGTTCAACAAACCCATACACTTAAAAAGGGTGCCATTGGCTGAGGGGTGTCCCACGGGGCTTTCTGGCTGCCAACGGGAGCAGCTAAAAAAAGAGTATCCTTCCGGGATATGGAAGGTGGAAGGGGAGGGAGATGCAGAATGGAGGAGGATAGACAGCACCCCGTCACCGCCTTGGGTTAGAATCCAGCCACTGTCCCCTGGGCCCCAACAAACACTTGGCCTTTGTTCAGGCCTGGGGGGTTCAGGACGCTCCTCCCAGCGGCCTGAACCGGAATGGCAGGTTTTTCTGTGCGAGCCTAGCTGTCCCCGCCTCCCGAGGGCACAGTGCTGGACCTTGGCCATGGGTCACTGGCCTGCAGGGTCTTGGTTCTGCCCCGCCCGTGTGAGTCACAACGCTCCGCGGCACTCGAGCGACTTCCTGCTGCCAGGACCCTCCACCCGGGAACAGCTACAGGTAGACAGGCAGCCCCGATCCCGCCAGGCGCCCAGGAGGGTTGGCGGGGTGCTCACAGGGAAGTGCGAACCATCAGTCACCATCGTCCGCATCTCAGACGCACACTGGCCAGAGGGACCGAGAGAGTGTGCACCTGGGAAAGAGTCCCCGCACCCAGGGCTGAGGCTCTTACCGACCAACACGCACAGCACGTCCAGCAGCACGAAGACCCACCTCCGCTCCATGTCGCCCCCGCCCAGGGACGCCCGCGACCCCCGCTTGCCCCAGCTGTCCCGGCAGCCCCAGGATCACATGGCGGTGGAGACTGCCCGACCCAGGGAAAGGGCAGGGCTTGACGAAAGGGCCCGGGCGAGGCGGAGGCGGGGCTGGGGGAGGGCGTGGCATGAAGAGAAAGTGCGGAGGCGGGAGGGCAGGAGCGGGCGGAGGCCCTGAGGGGTGTGTTTGCCACCTTGACCCGAGCGTGCAGGGGCAGGGGCTTCGGGGCTGGGATGGAAGGGGGCGGGGGGAGGGGTCTCAGGACAAACTGAAGTCCCCTAGTTGGGAGGGATCTCCAAGCTAGGATCCGGAAATCTCGGGGCTGAGAACAAGCCTCGGGGCTATTGCAAGGCTTGACTGGGGTCTCCATGCAGAAAGGAGTCTTCCGGCTGGGAGGGACCACCAGAACTCAAGACTGTAGGCTGGAGGTCACCCAAGTGTCCCCAACACTTGGGCGGGGTTCTGCAGTTATAATGCAGAGTTGCAGAGAGGGCAAGCCGACAACGACCTGGGCAGCACTCCTGAGTTGATCTCAGCCTTTCCAGAGGAGAGCACCCGCGCTGGACACTGTGACACTTCTAAACCAATAAGTACCTTAGTATGGGATGACCAAGCCCAGGCAGAAGCCCGCCTTCCCTCTAAAGTAGCATCTCGTAGCTGCTGTCAGGTTGGAAGGTTTCAACACCCTTCATGGTGGGAAGGTCAGGATCATGCCTTAACACAGGCCATATCCACTCTAGGGGACGCCACAGAGATTTTGAAGTTGATCCATGATGGGCGGGACCCAGCCTACCCTGTTCAGGGGGTGTCCTGAGACCCTGGGTCAGGGACACTTGGGAGCCAAGGGCATGTAGACTCTGGAAAGAAAGGCCAGGATCCCCAAAGCCCACACTGAATCCTTTGGGTGTGACCTCCTAAAGGTGTAAGAGGCCACATTGTGAAACCTCCACTCCAGAGACTCCAGCTCCTTAATGCCTTCATGGAGGACACACTCAGAGCCAGTCAGCCCTTCCTCCACCACAAGGTTGACTTGAGTTCAGGATGTTTGAGGCTTGAGGGCAGGGAAGTTCAGGAAAGAGACAGCTCTTAGCTGAAGGTTTCCCCTGACCTTCTGTCCTGCAGGATGTCACCTGGGCAGAGTTGACCTAAGAGGTCCTCAGAGAACCCAAATGTCTGTGCTTTGGTGCTGGGAAGGAGCAAAGTGCAGTGACCTGTTCAGGGCTAAGGGAGGGTCCCTGCATCCTAGAAGTGGCCTATAAAGTGGGCAGGCAGAACTTTCAATACACTGTAACCTGTGCTACACACAGGGCTGGACAAGGATTGTGCAGAAACCTGGCTTCAGGTCTTCATCCGTGTCCCTCCCTCCTGTCTACACAACACCTATGTGGCAGGTCTGACCCTTTAAAGACAAGGGTAGGCTGGGCTCTGATGAGAGGACACTAACTGAAGCAGAGGTCTCACATCCACCCATATGTCTATAGCACATGGACTCAGGGGTGCCAGAGTCACCCTATCATATGTGTGACATATCCTCTAGCTCCTGACAGTTCATATGACCAGTGGCATCTTTAATGCCCCCTTTAACCACTGTTTACTGGGACCTAACCATAGAAAAGTCTTAGCAGGTCAGGGCAACACTGAGTACCTACTGTGTGCTAAAAGGAGAGCCAGGGAAGAGGAGGTGATGAAGGAAACTGGGGCACTGAGCAAAAAGAGGGAGATGGGGCAGGGAGACTCCTGAGGAATGGAGGCAGGAGGAGGGTGGGCAGGAGGAGGGAGGGCAGGAGGAGGGAGGGCAGGAGGAGGGAGGGCAGGAGGAGGGGTGCAGCTGGAAAAAAAGACTGGATGGAAAAGGGGAAGCTAGAGAAGGGTGAGAGGAGGGATGTGGCTGGAGGAGGACCAATAGGAGGAAGATGAGTGGGAGGAAGGAGGAAGCTGGAGGAGGGTGAGTGGGAAGAGGGAGGAAGATGGAGGAGGGTGAGTGGGAGAAGAAGCTGGAGGAGGGTGAGTGGGGGGAGCTGGAGAAGAGATAAGGGTGAGGATGGAGAAAGTGAGGCTGGAGGAGGGTTGAGGCCTGAGAAGTGTGAGAAAAGAAGACAAAGTTAGACGGGGTGGATGGGAAGAGAGATGAGACTGGAGGAGGGAGAGCCTGGATAAGCAGGGAGGTTATGGGAGAATTGAACCTGTATGGAGTCTCTTCCATCCTTCCCCTCCTGGAAGGAATTGGGTCAGTTGTTAAAATCCCTGGGCATATCAGCATTAAAACCTTGTAGAGGTGGCAAAAATTAGGATTAGGGTTAAGATTGAGGTCATGGCTCCTAATCCATTATAGCATGGTGACACAGCTAAGAACTTCACTAGAACTCTCCCACCGGACCATGTGGGCCAAGCTGCCTATCCTGCACAGGGGCTCCAGAGAGGCTGGGCTTGGAGTCTGACCTTCCCCTGGAGCAGAGGGGACTTGAAAGTCCTAATGTCTTGCTAGTTTCCTATTCCCACAGGGCACTGTTGGCCCAGGGCCAGCTCTGGCCCTGGAAACCCATGAGTACTGAGGCATCCACCATGAGTACTGAGGCATCCACGTCTCTGAAGGGATGCTGCAAAGGATCCAGGAAGAGGGCAGAGGGATGCGCACACATAGACACCACCCACATTCCCACAACCTCGGCTCTCCATCTCTGGGGATCTGAAGGCTGCTCCAGTGCCCACCTCCCTAGAGTCAGAGTCAGAGTCAGAGTCAGAGAGTCCAAATCAGGCTCCCACAGGGACTGATGCAAGCAAGATGCAGTCCCTAGCACAAAACCAGGTGACCCAGCAGCCTAGGGCCTCTGAAAGTCAGCAGTTAGAGAGTTGAAGTGGAAACTTAAGGGTTCTTTGGAAAGTTGGTTGGATGGTATTTTGCTGGGGCAAACATGTGAAGGAGTGTTTCGTTAAAGTGGACACAGGTGTAAAAGGCTAAGGCAGACACATGGAGGAACATTATGCTGAAGCAGACACAGGAAAGAGGTTGTTCTGCTATAGCAAGCACCACGTGAAAGGACACATGATGAAAGCGTCTTTGCTAACGGCATGCGTGTATTAGTCCACCTTACACTGCATAGCTGAGCTCCTTTTGTCGGGACGTCATAGAGAGAAATGCACAAAAAAACCTTCTGGGGGTGTGCTGCAGTTTGTTGCCACTTCCAAGGACTCGGGCTGATTGGATGAATGTGCTGAGGCAAGGCACGTGGAGGACATATGATGTTTAGAGGGTATAAACAGGACTCTACAGAGTGACAGAGACAGAGCCTGGCTTGCTGGTACAGCTAGCTGTGCAACACTTGTGGGTCTCGCGTCTTCACTGATCTTCATTTCCCTGAGAGACACAGCTGAGAATTTCTCCTGATGTCCCTCTAGGTCCCTCCTTCTGACTCAAGCTGAGGCTGAGGCCTGGCTGTCTCTGCTAGATCATGTCACCATCACCACTGTTGTTAACCCCACTATACCAAACTGGACTGCTGGTGTATCCCTGTGGGAAGTGTTTGCAAGTGGATCAAGCTGCTGCCGCTGACCTGTGAACTGAACTGCTGATTTCCAGACAACACAGACAGGAGTTGCTCCAAAGGACCTTTCTAACAGATCCATTTCCCCCGTATCCTTTCTTTCCCACTACTTCTGGTAGGTGGTGGGTTACAAGAAAGGTTAAAGCATTTAAGAACAATCATTAAAAGTGGGATTGAGCTGGGCGGTCGTGGCGCATGCCTTTAATCCCAGCACTTGGGAGACAGAGGTAGGCGGATTTCTAAATTCGAGGCCAGCCTGGTCTACAAAGTGAGTTCCAGGACAGTCAGGGCTACACAGAGAAACCCTGTCTCGAAAATAATAATAATAATAATAATAATCTAAAAAAAAAGTTGAGTTGAAAAAAAATTAAAGTTACATAGGGTCATATTGACCAGGAAGCACCCTTCAAGCAGAGCACAGCCTAGAGAGTGGGCTACCCTCAGGCTCAGTACCCAACACACTCCAGAACTGGCTCCTCATCACCTTGAGCCCTCATCCCATGCCAGTCACCTGCAAGGCCCAGGCTGTGCATCTGCCCATTGCCTAGCTGCTCTCCTGTGTGAGCATGAGGAGGCACTGGCTGGACAATGGACATGCCATTGGACACGCGCGCGCGCACGCACACACACACACACCCTACAATGGCTCACCAGGACAGGTATATACTAGCAGCAGTAGACAATGGAATGGAGGTGCACTCTTCCGCACAGCAGGACAACTTTGAGTATTTGATTTGGTCCCCACATACCCCTTTCTCAAACAAGGAAACCTCCTTCCCTGCTGCTGCTCAGGACCCAGTACAGCCAGAGAGGCAGGCAAGGAGGGGCTCCAAGGCAGAGACTCCAGGATAGAGATGAGGGACTGAGCCCTCTGACACCTAGGTGACCCTGCTGTCATTGCTCATCCCTCCTCCTATGATAGGTGTCTCTGATGGCCAGGGCTCCACAGGGGCAGGAGGTGGTTCTCACTCCTGTGGTGACCTCAGTCTGGAGGCTCCCCCCACACAAGTGCGACTCTGGTAATCTATTCTAAGGCTCTGAGCATCACCCCAAATCACCACTCCTCCAATGCATCATGCTAGCCTCAAGGCCTGGATCCAGACAATGCCATGGTCCTCAGCAACTGACCAGGGCAGGGCTGCTGGATCAAGCAAAAAGACAGAAGGCTCAGAGGGTCTGAAAACTAGCAGCTTTAACAAGCGGCTATCAGAAGAAATGTAATTCTTGGTAGTCTGGAACATGGTGCAATTGTAAATAGCTTGTCTGTCATGGCAATGAGTTCCCTGCATTTTACCTGGTGACCCCATCAAGGAGCTATGGACTGAGGACGACTGAGAAGAGGTGAACAGAAGCTTCGACAGTAGAGTCAAGCCTGGGCCCATCATAACCCAGAGCTCTAAGCCAGGGAGCCAAAGGCTAGGGACAGTGGCAGGCCCAGGCCCTCCAGCTCTAGGAAGCTTTCTCCCTCCTCCAAGGCTCAAGCCCCATCCAGGCTCCCTCGAGCCAACATCCACTTGCTCGGTCCAGCAGACTCCCACACTTGTTCATAAAGACCTCCGTCCTGGACCTGAGGGAGTTCCCAGTCTATGTGGGGATGTCTTGCAACTCTGGGCTGAGAAATAGAGGCAGCACTGGTAGGAACAGCCTGTGAGCATGTAAATTCATGAGGGTGGCCTGGCATCTGCCCCAGCTGCAGATGGCGAGGACTGCCAGCTCTGCTACCCAAGTCTTCAGTGTCCAGTACAAAGCAGACACAGATGCTGATGGTAAGCACAGAAATCACCAGTCCGATGCAGACTCCAGGGTGGCTCCTCCTAATTCTAGCCCACTTCAAGTCCCCCGACATACATTCTGCAGCAGCCCGGAACCCTCCTAGGCTCTGTACCACTTCTCCAAATCTCCAAACCTCTTAGTCTGGGAATGTTCTATGGATTGGCCTACACTCCCCAGAACCAAGCAAAGCATGCCAGACATGGTAAACGCTCATTCCTCTCAACTGTCCCTACACACTCAAACAGAAAATCCTGTCTCACTATGGCCATGAGACCCAAGAAATCTCACCCAAGGATTTCTTGGTAGGACCCTGGGAGAAGACCACAGGGCTGCCAGCCACAAACCAGGCATGGCAGGAACACCAGCCTCCTGGGGCTGCCTACTCAACCCTACCACATCAAGACTCACATCCTCAGAAACTGAGAGACAGGAAGCAAAGCTGACTCTGCAGGAAGGGAGCTGAAGGCACAGGAATGTGAACCAATGACCCACATCTGCAGTCAGGTAGCTTGTCTAAAATACACGGGTACGTTGTGCATGGTTGCTCAAGTCTATAATCCCAGTAGTAAGGAAACGGAGATAGGGAGTCCCAGAAACTCAGGGCCAGCCTGGGCTACACAGTGAGTTTGGTGCCAGTCTAGGCTTTAAAAAAGAAAAAATTTAAAACACTGCCAGAGAGATGGCTCAGCCGCTTGTATGCTGTCAAGCCCAACAGCCTGAGTTTTCTCTCTGGGACCCAAGAGACAGAAGATGAGAATGACCCCCTGCTGCACTCTGACCTCCCAAGACATGCATACATGCTCCCACTGGTAATGTATATGCTCAAGAAATAGTTTAAAAAGAAAAGCAAGCCGGGCATGGTGGCGCATGCCTTTAATCCCAGCACTCGGGAGGCAGAGGCAGGCGGATTTCTGAGTTGGAGGCCAGCCTGGTCTACAAAGTGAGTTCCAGGACAGTCAGGGCTACACAGAGAAACCCTGTCTCGAAAAACAAACAAAAAATAAAACAAAACAAAAAAATAACAAAAACAAAAAAAGCAAAAAAAGAAGAAAAGAAAAAGCGGGGCTGGGGATATGGCCATGGTAGAGTACTACTTGTTAGTCGCGTGCATGGCCTTGGGAGAATATCAGGTTCCAGACCAGCCTAGTCTACAGAGAATGTGTGAGGCATCTTAGGCTACACTGCAAGACCCTCTCTGAAAACAACACAGAAAAACCACGTAAACAAACAACAAAACCAGTAATGACTACAGAAAAGAGACAGCAGACACAGCATGTAGTTTTAGCAGAGAAATAAAAGCTCCAGGCCTGTGGATGGGCCTGGACTATAAGCTGCCCTCACCTCAGTGTCCAGTTACAGGAACCATCTGAACAGAGAGGTGGATGGGAACAGATCCACTGTCCTAAGTCACACAATAGCCTCCCCACAGCCTGGAGGCTCTCAACTCCCACACTGCCCCTCACCTCTGACTTACCTTCCTTTCTCTGCACTGAGCCCCACTGTGTGGGCCACACAGGGTCCCTGTCCCTGTCCCTGCCCAACAAGTCTGCAGTATCCAAGGGATTGATGCCTGGCACAAGTCTCCAATGGTGACCACACAGTGCCTTCCCCAATCTTCCCACCCCATCAAGCACTGGCCTTGCCACAGCACCTCTGCCCACATTCCCAGGGCTCTGTGCCCGAGTGTCCCCTCTGCCACTGGCTCCAGGTAAAACAGAATGATACTTCACACTTGAGCTTTATCCCCACTTTCAGGACTTGCATGTAGCCCATGCTGAGGGGTCCTGTGTGATCTACTGCCCTCATGCATCTTAGCTGTGTTCTGCTGTGTCTTCAGGCTCATGCCCAAGTCCCCAAGGGAGAGCCCCTGGAATCCATGAGACACCCCGGGCTTCAAATCAAGTTTAATAAATAAAATAGCATTGGGCAAAGGCAGTCTCGCATCACAGTGTCCTCGGTGGGGCGAGGGACGGTCGAGTCCAGCCGCACAGGCTCAAACAGCACCGCTCTGCCAACACCGGGCGGAGCTGCCTGCCCAGGGACCCCACTCCAAATTGTAAACACCAACATAAATAAAATGAGGGAGGCCGAGGACTGGATGGGCCCAGCCACCCTGCTATGAGCCTCCAAAGAAATGAGACCCACGGGACAGGTGGGTGGCCGGGTGGTGCTTCCAGAGCTGTGCCCCGAGACGCCCCAAGGAGAGGGGCAGGAGGGAGCAGACCATCCGCTCCTCACGCCTGGGATGCTGAGGCCCCACCACGGCACAGGGTGGGGAGTGCAGGCAGGAGGCAGTTGGGGTATAAAGTGCGGCTTTTCCTGAAGTGAAGACAGCAAAGGGCCGAGGAAGGGCGGCCACAGGACGAGGTATATGGCTCTGTGCCCCAAAGTCCCACACTGAGCAAAGGCTGGAGGCCACAACCCCGCTGTGGTGGGGAAAGAGCTGGCCTGTGGAGGGTGCCCGGGCAGAGGCTGCTGGTGCGGGATGAGTCCTGCCCAAAGCCCCAGGCAGCACTGCCTGACCAGCCTCTGCTGGCTGAGGGGCCGGTGGCTGGCTCTATGCCAAGACAGGCCCTCTTCGAGCCCAGCTGCCAGGCTGACTCCATGGCATGGTGGCAGCCTGGGGCTGTGGCGGTGCTGGACGCTGAGGTCTGGGGTCTGTCTGTGTGGCCCTGGCCGCTTCACTGAATCCCACCATGTTCTGAAGCAGAGAAGGCATCACACAGGCCTGCATGGGAAGGGGGGTCAGGAAGACTGACTTCGCAGGCCCGGCAGTGCTGCCACGTCCATTCTGAGCACACGTACCCACAGATGACCAGGGATCAACAGGTCATCACGTTGCACCTACGGGAAACCATAAGCAAAGGTCAGTACCAGGTAACCCAGGTCTCGCCCATCCTGAGCCGCTGCCCCACCCACAGCACTGCTCTGGCTTCTGCCTGAATGCCACTTGCAGGATCATGGACCACAAACAATGAAAACTTATTGCGGAGGATAAAACTAAAGCTGTAGAGGAGGGAAATAGGGCTGCCACAGCCCACAGCAGGAAGCTGCAGCCCTGGGCACCGGCCAGCCTGCTCATGCTCCGGTCTGTGGCACTCACTGTGACAAGGGCTCCGAGTGCAGTGTAGAGGCTGGGCACGCTGGGTGGCCAGTTAGGAAGGGATTCACATCCCCAATGCCAATGAGTCCAAATTCAGTGACCGACAAGGCCACCTGTGCTGGAGCCATGGGCTCTGCAGTGTCCTCGCCCAGATCCACAGGGCTGGATGCAAGGGGCAGCTCCTCAGGTAGGGCAAGGTCCACAGCCAGCCTGGGGCTGGTGCCCGGCTCTGGAGCAGCAGCAGCCGGTGGGAGTTCAGCCGAGGTGGCCAGGCTAGTGGGCTGCTGGAGCGAGGGCACAGCAGGGGTTTCATCCAGCTGCTGGAATGGACGAGGTCCTGGCTCTGAGGAAGGGAGGTCATCCAAGCCCACGCCAGGCTGATCAAGTCCACCAGCTCCAATGTCCACATTCAGAGGCTCTGAGGGACAACAGTGAGAACAGCCTGAGCAGAGGCTCAGCTCCTCCACAGCCACACACTCCTCTCGGATCTCACATATGCGAGGCCTCCTTACAAGAAGCCAGACACACCAATGGGCCCAGCCAGAGACTCTGAGGTCAGGAGCGGGCATGTCCACAGCATGAGAAACAGGAATCAGAGGCCCAGGAGATAAAGCATTAGGGTTCTACTGGCCATGGTGACACTGGACGGGTCTTCAAACCCCTCGGCATAACACCAGGACAGAAGTGATGCCTCCGCCAAGAAGCAGACTTCACAGGAGCGCATCCGGCCTTATTCATGTCCCCCGTATGAATGTACTTCTGTCCCCTCCCTCCCAGCCACAGAGCAAACAGGGTTGGCGTCTGGGTGCAGGACGAAGCAGGCCCACTGCTCACTGTGGGAACTAACTGCCGAAGGCCTTGGGGTCCCTGTCCTTACCCACAGGCACCCCTGCCTCAGACTGCAGCCGGGCATGGCCATCAGGGTCAAGTCCATCTAGGTCCTGCTCAGTATCCCTGTGGAAAGAAAGCTATGAAGAGAAGGAAGCCAGGGAAGGAGGACCCCACCAGGAGGGGCTGCCCCACCCCCCACCACACCCACCCTGGCCAGATGACTAGAATGAGCACTCACGTGGTTCCAGAGGAGACAAACTTCCTCCGGCCCAGCCGTGTCTGCTGGGCAAAGTAGTCATAGCGCTCGGACTTCTTCCACAGGTAATAATACTCCACACACTCGCCCACGGACCGAGTGCGTACCTGTGTGAGCCACAGGCATGCTTTAGGCCTCACCTCAGGTCACAAAGCAGCAGGAAAGGCTTCCCCTGGGAGCCCATGAGACCTCATGTACTGCCTCTAGTCTCCCAGAGCCCCATCAACTAGCACCCCAGGCCCTCTAGTCTCCCAGAGCCCCATCAACTAGCACCCCAGGCCTTCTTCCCCGGACACCATGAGCACCTCCTGCCCCCTGCCCCTCAGACCCATGCACCAAGACATCTGTGCTTCTCCACTCAGACAGACAGACAGACAGACAGACAGAGCCTCCAGTCAGAGAGCAGCCCTGAGTCCAGGATGCTGGCCCATGGACTCAGCTGCTATTGTGAACATGACCTTGGAGCCATCCTGAAGACACAGCTGAGGACATGCACTGACTACAACGGGACACTGTACTGTCAACAACCCAGAGACACATGTCAGGCATCCTTACACAGGTGTGTCCAAGGCACACATGAAGAAAGCCCACACTGCATCTGGGTGGGGTCCAGGACGAATTACAAAGCCAAGCACCCATATCTACCTCCTCATCGACTGAGAGAACAGCCGTGTGACCAGGTGCCTCATATTCTGATCGCCAAGGTAACTGTATCCCCAAATCACAACCAGTAACACACGTCCTTAAGATGTTTGTGGCCAGAGGTTTGGTCACAGCAGCAAGTGAGTGACAGGGAAGTGACTGGCAGGACACAGGTGCAGTGACAGGGAAGAAGTGACAGACAGCACAGGGGAGTGACAGGGAAGTGACAGACACAGGGAAGAAGTGACAGGCAGGACACAGGTGAGTGACAGGGAAGTGACAGATAGGGCACAAGTGCAGTGACAGGGAAGTGACAGACAGGGCAAAGATAAGTGACTGGGAAGTGACAGACAGGGCACAGGTGCAGTGACAGGGAAGAAGTGACAGACAGGGCACAGGTGAGTGACAGGGAAAGTGACAGACAGGGCACAGGTGCAGTGACAGGGAAGAAGTGACAGACAGGGCATAGGTGAGTGACAGGGAAAGTGACAGACAGGGCACAGGTGCAGTGACAGGGAAGTGACACATAGGGCACAGGTGAGTGACAGGGAATTGACACACAGGACACAGGTGAGTGACAGGGAAGTGGCAGACAGGGCACAGGTGCAGTGACAGGGAAGAAGTGACACACGGTACAGGTGACAGGGAAGTGACAGACAGCGCACAGGTGCAGTGACAGGGAAGAAGTGACAGACAGGGCACGGGTGAGTGACAGGGAAAGTGACAGACAGAGCACAGGTGCAGTGACAGGGAAGTGACAGACAGGGCACAGGTGAGTGATAGGGAAGTGACAGAGCACAGGTGAGTGACAGGGAAGAAGTGACAGACAGGGCACAGGTGAGTGACAGGGAAAGTGACAGACAGGGCACAGGTGCAGTGACAGGGAAGTGACACATAGGGCACGGGTGAGTGATAGGGAAGTGACAGAGCACAGGTGAGTGACAGGGAAGAAGTGACAGACAGGGTACAGGTGCAGTGACAGGGAAGAAGAGACAGACAGGGCACAGGTGAGTGACAGGGAAGAAGTGACAGACAGGGCACAGGTGCAGTGACAGGGAAGNAGTGACAGACAGGGCACAGGTGAGTGACAGGGAAGAAGTGACAGACAGGGCACAGGTGCAGTGACAGGGAAGAAGTGACAGACAGGGCACAGGTGAGTGACAGGGAAGTGACTGGCAGTACAGAGATGGAAATCATCCCATGGCCATGAGCTCCTTCACTCAGGATGCCTCATGCATCTGCAATCCCAGAGCTGCACCAATCTAAAACCTGGGGCATTGTCAACTTCAATGTCCCCTGTAGTGTCCCTCCAACATCTACATGGGCCCTCTGACGAGATGCCCTGACTCACAGAGCCACACCTGCCCAGGACAAACTCTTTGTAGAGACTCAGTCTCTGGACACCCACCCTTCCCAGAGGCCAGGCCACCTCTGAAGAGCAGGTCACAGAGAGGTCAGGCTCACAGGCCTTTACACCTCTCACTCCTCCTAAACAAGTGCACAGTCTGTCTTCAGAGTCGACCAGGCTGTACCAAGGCCCTGATGTGCAGATGCACTCCTGCTTTGACAGTTCCTGGCTGAGTACTGCATCTGGCCAGCTGCAGGCACAGTCAAATCAAGTAACGTCCCAGTGACACCCCAGGTCCAGAACTCACCCCTGCACTACCAATCACAGATGACACCAACACCCCAGGACGAACGGGTCCCCAGGTTCAAGGCTAGAAGCTGGGCTGGGCCTGCCAGCTTTGACAAAGCCTGATAACCAGCAAGGCCGAGGGGAAGGACAGAGAGCCGAGGCCAGCATGGAATGTCAGTCCAGAGCAGGACAAATTCCCACAGAGGACCCAGGTCTATAAAGGGAAGAGAGGCTCAGGCAGCCCCACTCCATCGCAGAACACAGACCCAGCACGCTCCACTGAGGACTCACAAGTCACAGGACTAAGCGAGGGGTGGGGTGGGGT
>NC_034598.1:44071302-44089852 GCF_900095145.1 Mus pahari
GAGGGGAGGGGAGGGGAGGGGAGGGGCCAGCTCAGGCACAGGAGCCTGTACTCTGTTGATGGTCAAGGCATCTGATGAATACAGTCAAGACCAGAGGAAGTCATGCATAGGTAGGGCAGGTGTGGTGGGAAGAGAGGATGCCTCACCCACCTTGTTGGCCTGAATCAGATGAAAGTTCTTCCCATGAACACGGAAGCCATGTTCAAAGTTCCTGCACTCCTCCTCGCTCCAGGCACAGAGTCCGTCTGCAAACAGAGGGGGGTTGCTTAGGCAGCTCAGGGGCAACAGAGATGGAGGGGAGCCCAGGGCTGTAGCTCACCTCTGATCACCTTTACGTTGAACCTCAGCCTGCGCAGGGCCTCCTCCACGTTGAAATTACACTTCACCAGCTCATACAGCGCCTGGGGCAGAGAGAGGCTGACCTTTCCCACCAGTCTACCAAGGCTTACACCACAGCCCCAGGACCACAGGCTGCACCCACAGCATGGCTCCCACAGCTGTAATGGTGTTGGCACCTTGGCCATGACAGCTGTCAGGGGTGACTGCACTGTCATAACAGGAGTGACACGGAACACTGACACCACTGTCCCTCACAAGTGGGTTCAATGTGAGCTCCATCCCACTGGCCACACTGTCTGACCAACCCCTGGCTGCTGCCCAACGTGTGGCCCCTACCTGCTCACTGTCCTTCACCACCTCGCCCTCTGGGATCTGGGGGCCAGCCATCTCCTGCCACCTCCGTTTCACTGCCCTGTACAGGAACTCCTCCACCTCCCGCTCTGGGAGTACACTGGGGCTCCAAAGCAGCTGGTCTTCATTTTCATAGACTGTGGAGAGAGGCTGAGAGTCAGGAGCGGCAGTGGCCACCCACAGTGGGGGAGGCAGAGCAGGCACCTTGGCACCTCCCAGTGGGTAGCACCAACTCCGGACATTTACAGCTCGGGATCACCCATGGATGCAAGCTGGCTATGGTCACTCAGGGAAAAGTCAGGATGCAGTGTGCAGACAACAAACTTAGGGTGTGAAGTCAGAGCAGGTCACAGGTGATTCTGGAGGGGCTGCACTTCCTCTATACTTCCTCTTAGGGTGTTACAAACACAAAGGACACATCAGAGATGATGCCACTGAGTGTGGCCATCTGCAGACAGAGCTCCCGTCCACAGCAGACAGGGCAGGGGCACGTGGCAACAGAGTGTGCCCAGAGAGCAGTGGCGTCCACCTATGATGCCAGCCAGCACTCAAGGGCACTAGCTAGAGCATCAGCTCAGGGCCAGTCTCACACAGAATGTTCTAGGCCAGCCTGAACTACAAGAGACCCTGTGTCAACAGAGGAAATGAAACATACAAACAAGACAACGGAACACACAGACTGGAGTCTGAATAACCAGTTGAACCTGTCATTTAAAAACTCACACCAACACAGTGTAGTGAGCACAGCTTTAACCCCAGCACTCAGGAGGGGGAGGCAGCTGACCTCTGGGAGCTCGAGGCCAGCCTGGTCTACAGAGAGAGTTCTAGGAGAGCCAGAGCTACACAGAGAAAACTTGTGCCAAAAATCAAAGCAAGTAAAACCAAAAGGGAACCACAGGCCCACACGACCTCGCTGAAAAACTCTCAGACACACACTTTGTGGAATGCACTCACAGATGCCGCCCCACTCTGAAGAAAAGCAACTTTAACACTTCCACAGGGCAGCATGGAAACCCTGGTGTGAACACAAGACCAACTGTAGGCCACAGCCCCGTGAGCACACACATGTGCGAGACAGCATAGATGAGAAAGACACTTGTTTAAAGACACTGCTGGAGCAGGCGGAGACTGCACGCATGGACGATGATCACCCCTGCAATCCATCCGTATGTATGCTTCCACTAGAGCCTGGCCATGTGTGTACCTAGAGCCCATAGCTGTGCATGTAGCAGGGGTTCCCTATGTAGGGTCTCCCTCAGACACAGGCTGATGTGTCTTAGGCTGGGTCACCAGCTAGGTAGCATTTATAGGAGCCAAATTGGGTAAACAGGTCCCTGGGGTGTACCTATGAGGGTTATCCATGGTCCCCAGTCCCTGCCTCACACTGCTTCCTGTCCACCATGAGGCAACCCCGGCTGCCAGATGCTCCCCACGCCATATTCTTTTGCCTGGGAACATGGAGCCCAACAACTAAAAACAAACCATCTAAAACTTCAAGTCAAAATGGACTTTTTTTTTAAACACATGTGCACTCAAATACACATACATTCACGCGTAAAGTCTGGAATGAGCTTTGTTTCTCCCAGGCATTGGTCACAGTGCCATCAGCAGGAGCTAATACACTACTGTTGGCTTGACCTCCCTCCAGGTCACACAGCCATCAGCAGGAGCTAATACACTACTGTTGGCTTGACCTCCTCCAGAACACTGCTCTACCAGTCTCCAGGGAAGTCTCAAGGAGCCTTCGTGGATGACATCACTCTGGCTCCACAGCTCAGGGGCAAGTACAAACAGCAAAAAGTGCCACACATAAGCACAGGACACAGCAGCCATCAGAGGGGCCAAGGAGGGGCCAAGTCTCTGCCACGCGTACACAGAAGCACAGCGAGCATCGTTTGCAGTTTAGAGAACACAGCTGCAAGAAGGCAGACCGTAAGCATCCTGTGGAGGACAACCCTTCATGGCAGGGCTGCTCCAGAACGCAGGCCGGCCCAACAGCGGTGAACCCAGAGGATGAACTCAGGCCGCCTTTCACCACACTGGCCTGATCAGGAGCACACACCAGACACCCAACAACTCATTCTCTGCTAACTGAGGTCAGCAGCTGGTCAGAGGAGCTCTTCCTCTGCCAAGGGGGGCATCAGCCCTGAGCTCTGCTTCTGAGCATGGCATAAGTGAGAAGTCTCCACGGTCACCCTGGATTGGCCCCACAAGTACAGTGAGACAAGAAAAAGAAGTGAGGTGGCTCAGCGGGTGAAGGAGCTTGCCACCAAGCCCAACAATCTAAACCTTAGCCCTGGAACCCACTAGGGAGAACAATCCTGCAGGTTATCTTCTGGCCCCCACATGTGAATGCATGTGTACACATGCATACATATATAAAGTGTAGACAGTGTAAGTATTAAAAATGTTTAGAAAGAAGCTAAACTGTCCCCAGGAAATGACATATAAATACATAACAACCCTCAAAACACCAGTCAGGCACTGCACAAATGGACAGAAGATGGAGGCCATGCTGACATCAGGTAGGCAGGCAGGCTACAAGCTGGGGACTACCAGGAACATAAGTGACCCAGGGTTGTGTCCCAAACACTCAAATAACTCCTACAAACCAGGAAGTGCATGCACTGCACAGGGATAGAGCAGGGTGCTAACAAGGTGGGCAGAAACCTCAACACCCACACACTAAAGAACTCTCCACCCAACTAGGGACAATGTGACACCAACCAAGAGATGAACGTGCAACTAAGGAAAACCTGGCAGCAACACATAAGCAGCATACACTCTGTGGGCAGTCCACAAATGCACTGTCCCACAAGCCCACCAGCTCTGGACTCAAGGACACAGTAGGTGCTGTTTTGTGTGCCTGTCTCCATGTCCCCCTCTGGGTGTCCCTGAGCCTGTAGCTAAGGGGCACACCCTGTACAGCCTACATACATCCAGGCACTCAGCCCCTACAAGGTCCCTGGACCCAGCTGCTGAGCACAGCAGGAAGTGATCTATGACAGTCCTGGCCCTGCTCAGGGCAAAAGTCCTAACAGGAAGTGATCTCCCAGATGAAGGAACAATCAGGGAACACAGGAGCAACAAGTATATGGCTTCCGGGGCAGGCCCACTCAGGGAATGGCACTGTTGGTAGTGCGGTAGAGACAAAGGGCGGTGGGGGTAGTAAACCATGGCCTGGGCAAGGCTGTTACCCTAGAGCTGGGCTAAGGATGGTGAACCCTGCCCACAGACAGAAAGCAGGACCATTCAAAGATGCCAGCTATTCCTGGGGCCCCTGGGCAGGACCCCACTAGGTCTCCTGAAACACTTACTCTTGTCACAATGTCGGTTCAAGTGCAGGATGTTGAGGTCAGCTTGGAATTGAGGCCCCACCATGATCTCCTGCAGAGACAAAAGCCAGGCTCGGGGTCAGGAAGTGACCAGCAGACTCGAAGCTGGGACCCCAGGGCACCATGGGCTTCAAGCAGAGGTTGTCACAAAGAGCTGTGGGTCTGCCTGCCAACGCCCACTTCCACACTGTGTGGATGGTACAGAACACCCCGCTGCCTTGCCCTGCACACCAGTGCTGGACACTGGGCCACATCATAGGCTTAGTCCATCCCCACAGCAGCAGAATCAAAGCCCAGGTCCACACACACAGTGGGGTCCTCCTGTCTCTGAGACAGGCCTCAAAGCCCATGGGATCCTGCCAGCACAGGTGATGGAGTAACCATCACACACAGGTGATGGAGCAGCCCCACAGGCACAGGTGATGGAGGAGTAACCACGCAGCACCATACCTTCTTGCACTTGTTGGCAGGAAGCGCGTCCTCTTCGGTGTCGGAGGAGGCTGAGGAGCCTGGGCTGTTATCACCAGCCAAGAACCGGGCTGCAGGCAGAGAGGCAGTGAGGGGCACCCACCAGGCTCTTCCTAGAGCCCTCGATGGCAACTCATCTTGCAGCCCCAATCCCGCACCATGACCACCCAGCTGCTAGAGCTGTCCCAGAGGGCACCTGACAGTCTGAAGCCACCACCGCTGAACTGCTAGGCAGAGACCCACTCCTATCTCACTCAAACCCAAACCCACTCTGTGGCAGCTCACAGGCCAGAACTCCAACCCCACACTGGGCCACCATGGCATGTCCCCTGCAAAGCCCCCAAGCCCAATCCATGTGTGTGTGCCTACGTGACACACAGCCATGACAGAAGAAGGGCCAGTGACACCTACACCCACTCTGGTTATGGAAGAGGTTGGAGGCCTCATGGGAGGTGACAGACGGGGTGAGGTCATCGGCGGAGGACTGTGTCTCTTCCTCTTCTTCCCCAGAAAGCAAGTCCTTGGCTACCTGCTCCTTTGACAGGACAGTAAACAAAGTGTGGCAACTGCTTCACCAAGACCTGACACCAACTCAAAGGGCCAGGCCTGCAGGGGGGTGGGGGAGGACAGAGGCAGCCAGCTTAAGCCACCATCTGTAGTGGACGGAGGTGCAGACTCCACCGGCCCTCTGGGGCTCCAGCTCCATTCCCAGACACGGATCCCCAGGTGGCATCCATCACCCAGACCAGTACAGGTGTCAGGCCAACCTAGAGTAGGTCCCCCATCCTGGGCCTGGGTCCCTGCCACTCACCTTGTCCAAAGTCATGTCCGGCAGGGCTGGAGCCGTGTCACCGCCCTCGCTCTCCTGCTCAGAGATGGGGTCTGACGACTCATACCCATACAGTGCAAGCAGCTCGTCCAGGGGCATGTCACTGCTCTGCGAAGAGGACAGGGCCCATCAGAGGATAAAGCCTGCAGCTCTGCTAACCTCCGAGGCCAGGTCCCCTCCTCACTCCTCAGCAAGTCCCCATGGGACAGTACACCAAAGCTCTGAGGAACAGAGCAGGCTCTGAGGCAGGGCCACAACACAAACCATGTGCATGGGGCTGGACCCCATGGAGCCCAAGGAGAGCCCCTGGACACAGTCTGGTGGGTCCCCGTACCTGGTCGATGAAGTCCTTGTCCAGCTCCTCCTCCGGCCTGTCAGGACACTGTGGGGCCTCAGCACACCCTTCTTGGAGGTTGTAGTTCTGTGTCAGGAGCTCAGTGAGGTTGAACTGATGGTCGGCAGAGCCCATGGATACCACTGTGGAAGAATTCAGCAGGTAGGCAGGGTGTGGGATCTGGGTGGACATAGGTCTGGAGAGGTACCAGTGAGACCTGCCTCACTGCATCTGGAAGGGTGTGTGGACTAGATGTGGGGAGGTATGGAGGGCACAGAGACTGGGCAGGAACAGATGGATCTAGAAGGACATTAAGCCTAGAAGATGAAAGGCATCAGTCAGGTGACGGTGGACAGCCACGGAGGAGTCTGGTCCTACAGCCACAACCTTGGCTCCCAATATACACATGGGGCACACAGGGAACACCATGCACGTCACTGTAAGAGCATGGAGTTCTGCTATGTACTGGGCCACGTCCATGTGATGTTTACGGGGGCAGAGGCCTGTAACACTTCACCTTCTTGGGCCCACAGCAGGTGACCAGAAGACTATTGACACCTTAAAGCCACCAGGCAAGCAGCCACCTCAAGGAGGGCCCTCCTTCATGGTTAGCTAAACATTGTCCCATAGCTCCAAGGATAGGGAGTGCCCTGACCCTTGTGAAATCCGCCAAGTGACAGGGGACACCGGGCCTTCCTGGACCCATGCCTGCTCAGTCTGGGTCCTGCTAAGAGAGAGTTCTGCCTGTGAAGATCTGGGACAGAGGGAGTGGTACCTGCCGTGGTCTGCAAGCTGGGCTCCCGAGGACACAGGCTATGTACAAGGCAGGAGGCCACACGAGGACTCTGCCTCTCCAGAGAGGAGGCCTGCAAAGGAAGAGAAGCAAACCTCACGCAGCTCCCGCGGCTCGGGTGAGAGCCAGAGCCACTGGGTAATCTTGAGGACTCCAGGGGAAGCAGCCTGGGGACTGTCCAATCACAGCTCCAGGGTGGAGGGACCTTGAAAACATGAGGCATGGTGACAGATACAGACGTAGAAGGATACACTTGTAACAAAGCAGAGAGTGGCCACGAAGAAAGCTGAGGCTGAGCAGGTCCCACTGGACCCCAGGGAGCCCAGGGTAAGTGGCAGCACACTGAGAGAGACCATGGGCCTGGACACACCCCCACATATCTGTGCACTCCCCAACTCCAACAACACTGGCCAAGGCTCCAGTGTCACTGTAGCAGGCCTAAACGCCATCTTGTTCCCACACTGCAGCAGTGGACATGGCCTAGATTAAGGAAACAGCCCCTCTCAGAGCAGCTAGGGTGTACACAACACAGGCTCCCTAGGAAGACAGCCATGCTGACAGAGAGAATACTGGTACCAGAGAAAGGACAGCCATGTTCCCAGCTAAGGTCAGAAGATGGAGAACCTCTAAAGTGGCCTAGCCAACACCCCTGAGTAGTAGAAACTGACAAGTCAACTCCAGTGTCCCCCGGAAACGCGAGAGACGCAGAAGAGCGACCACCATCCTGAAACACGGTGCTCCCGCTGTCACAAATGACCAGAGCCACAGACGTCTCAGCACAGTGGGCCCACAGATAGGCACAGGCCAGAGACACAAAACTGGAACCTCAGAGACAAACTCCCTGATGTCCTGGACACACAAATCCAATACATGTGACCAAACAAATGCACGACAGAACTCATAGACTGGGGAGGAAACGCCAGCAACGCGCACATCTAGCAAGCAGTGTTCTGTATAGAGACCGCTCACTGAGCGAAAACCAAAGTCATCACTCCAGCTTGCAAGCATCCTGAGCACATCTCTCGGAAGACAGGCATACGGTGAGAAGATTCGGAGCTCCCATCAGAACAGAGTGCACGGTCCACAAGTGGAAGGTGAGGGGCATCAGAGCCCAAATGCTAAGGATCAAGTATGTGGCTCCAAAGTCACATGACCAGGTGAACCACACAAAGCGACACTAGAGTCACCACTCAGCCAAGAGCGACCAAGCCAGCGAGCGGGGTTCTCACATGCACCACCTAAACAAGGCAGGCCCTTGCAAGCACTACAAACCAAAGGCTACAAAGTGACTGGAAACACCCCACATAAGTGAAGCCCAGATGTGGAAGTGGGCCTGTCCAGGCTGAGTGACTGCCCTGACAGCAGGGCTTCCTTCAGAGGTAATGAAATGCTCACACACTGAGTTTATACACTAAAGGGAGACAGCACAGGATGTACCTCAGCAAAAACAAAAAAGAGAAAAAGGGAGGGAGAGAGGGAGGGAGGGAGGGAGGGAGGAGAATGAGGGGGAGGGAAAAGAAGGAAGGAAGGAAGGAAGGAGGGAGGGAGGGAGGGAGGGAGGGAAGGGGGGAGGGGAGGGGAGGGGAGGGGAAGGAAGAAAGAGAATGAATGAATGAATTAATGAATGAATATGGGCTAGAGAAACGGCTCAGTGGCTAAGAGCACTGAGTTCAACTACAAGCAGAGGCTCACAGACATGTAACTCCAGTTCCAGCAGATACTGCGCCCTCTTCTGGCAAACACTCATATACACACAAAAAAAAAAAGAGTGTGGGTGTGTGTGTGTGTATGTGTGTCAAAAGTTAAAGTTTAAAACTTAGAACACAGTAGTTCTGGGTCCTCAGAGGTCAGAGGTGAAGTACTCATCCACCCCAAAAGAGGAACAAGAAGCCTAAAGCCCAGAGGGGTCACATTTCTTACTCAAGCAACACCAAGAACCTCCAAGGACCCGGAGCCAGGTCCCTGAATGAGCACTGCACCATGCAGCTGAGGGAGCAGTGGGAGGCACAGGGCCACACCCTCCTGAAAGAGGTTCCAGGAAACCCCCAAAGCTCTAGTTCAACAGTGACCACAACCCAACAGGCTTTTGAGGGTGACCCCCCCCATGGGGACAGAGGGCTAAGAAAGCCGATGATGAGGGGGCCCACCTGGGACAGCCTCAGGGGAACTTACTCGCCCAGGTGTCGGCGTCCAAACCTTGGGACTGGGACATGGACATGGACCAGCCCCACGGGCTAACAATGTAAAGCCACAGGGAGGAAGCCCCGGTGCCCAGTCCTCTCTAGCTCCCTATGGGAGGCTGTGGGCTCTGCCCAGGGACTGGCTCTCTGTCCCCGCTGTCAGGAACCCTAACTTGAGACACCACAGTGGATGACAAGCTAGCAGCAGTCCCACAGTCTCACTATCCCGACAGTATGGGAATAGCCTCCTGCTTCAGGTCAGGGGTCAGGCATCCTCAGTGGGGTGGAGCCAAGCAGAGGTGCAAGCAGAAAGGAGCTGAGAGCAGAACAGTGGGAGACACAGCCAACCTGGGAACCATACAGCCTGCTCCCTGCCAATTGGGCCAAGTTCATCCCCAGGTGACCCTCAAGGTCCCCAAGACTGACTAAGGACCATCATGGTCACTGGACAACCAGGCACATCACTTTAATGCCGCTTTAAAGGGTGGGTTCCAAGGCCCTATTTCCCCATGTTGGGAAAACTCAAAGGTCAGCAAAGTCCCTGAGATCTCTCTATCAGGAGGAAGCAGGGAGTCCAGCCTAAGATGATCCAGGTGACAACAGGACAAACACACTTAAAGGCTGATCCCCAAGCAAGAGGCAAGAAGATGTCTGAGAACAGAGGATGCAAAGTAAATTGGCATGCACACCACCACCCTGCCTTCTTAGCTAGGAGCCTGGACACAGCGCAGGTAGCACCTCCCAGGCAGGTCTCCCAGGGAGGCTCGGGGACCCAGATCTAGCCAGGCTGAGACTACAGAAGAAGGAAAGGTCCTCGCTCAGGAAGCCACATCCCTCGATTCCACCTAGCACCTTTTGGAGTACAGACCCCAAGCTGTGAAGAAGCCCAAGCCACACAGAGACCTCCCGAATAGTGTTGTAGCCCACACCCCAATGGGGCAGAGGTTTCAGCATTAACTCCAAGACCAGCTACCTACAAACTGCAACCCACAAAGGACCCCAAGAATTATGAGAGGTCAGAACAAGTGAATACTGAGTTGTCAGAGAGCATTCTCAAGAGAAATGACCCACATCCACACCTAGGCAAGGGCCCCATGCCCCTGGTGTCCCAGCCTCGCCCCTCCACCGTGGCAGCTAGGACATCTCGAGAGACGGGTTCAGCCTGTCTCCACCCACATGGAGCTAGGACACGGGACAACAAGGGAGCTAAACTCAGGCACAGGAATGAAGAAAACAAGGTGGGGGCTGGGCAGCTGGGGTCAGAGGTGGCATCCTAGAGACCAGATGAAGTGGGACAAGTGACAGGAATTCCGACTACAAGAAGGAAACCCAGGGGCTGGTGGTCTCATGAGGACTGCAAAGGATAGGCACAGCGAAGACTAAGAATGGGACAAGCCACCAGCCCAAAGAGATGGCTGAGACACAAACTAACCAAGTAGCTGACACTGAGAACTTCTACCTTAACCATTGCCACTTTCAGTGAGTTCAAATCAAGGATGCAGCAAAACATCCTCTCAGTTATGGGAAGGCACCACCAGGTTCCCACTTGAGATGAGGAAACCGAGGCAGGCCCCTTCCAAAACCTAGACTCCAGGAGAGCACATAAGCACAGGCTGGGGAGTCTCCACCACCCATGCCACACAGGGCAGAGCAGCGCAAGAGCACCCACTTGGCCGCCATGCCCCAAAAGGGGTATCGCTTGATCGTCTTGTCTTCGGAAGGTCTGCTTCCCCAAAGGCTCCCTAAAGAAGGAACTAAGCCCCTAAGAACCCTCTGAGTCAACCAGCCAGAGTTGTCCAACGGGGTCCCCGGAGCCCGGCCCTGTGGCCCACGCGCGGGCCTGTTGCTGCCCCACTCGCGCACCGTGCTGAGTTCCAGTACCGGAGTGGCGGATTCGCGGCGCGGCGCTGGGGACTGGTCCCGGAGTTCAGCGGCCGCACCCCGAGGTGCAGGTCAGCTCTGGGCTGTGCGCCGCAGCCCCGCACCCGCGGGGAGGCCCGCGCTCTCGCTCCCACAGCCAGACGAACTCCACGCGCGAAACTTTCCGCTCGCAGAGAGCCTCCGACTCCGCGCCCTGCTCATCCCCAACGCGCCGGGATGCGGTCCCCGCGCCGCCGTGCCAGACGCCAGCGCCGCACACCCACCCCGTCCGCGGCGCCCTCCCGCCGCGCGGCCCCGGGTCTCGGCCCCGCACCCGGCCGCCCGCGCCTCGCGCCCCTCCCCCCCGCGCGCCCGCGCATGCGCACCATAGCCGAGATGGGGGGGGAGTGGGTCGTCGGGCGCCCACGGGGCTCATGCTCCGCCCGGTAACAGTGGGGAGGCTCGAGGCGCTCGGACTGGGAGAGCACGGGCCGGACCGGGTCGACCCAGGGCAGTGTGTGGGAGGGGCCGCTACCCGGTCGCTCACTCACCTCCGCCATGGCCGAGCGTGCGCGCGGGAGGCGGCGGCCGCGCGGGTCCCCGGATGCGGTGCCGCGCGCTTATTGGCGGAGAAGCTGGGAGGCGGAGTGGGGCGGGGCCTCGGGAGGCGCGTAGTAGGTGTGCTGGCGAGGAGCGGGGGCTCTATAGACTGGGTCCGGTGTGCCCCTCGCCCGTACATCAGCCAACCAGCTGATTCCTGTGTGTCCACAGGTGAGGGAGATGGCGCAAACAGGGACCAAGCCACAGGTGAAGAACAGTCTACAAGTGAAGAGGTTCCACAGGTGAGGGAACAATCTAGCAGTGAGGGGTTTGGGTCCCAAAGTGAAATGGGTATGGTCTGGAGGTGAGGGGAAGGTCCAGAAGTGATGGGGAATGGATTAGAGGTGAGAGGGGATAGTCCAGAGATGAAGGGGACAGTCCATAGGTGGAGGATGTCTTGAAATGAGGGAGAATGAGATGAGACAACTCACAGGTGAGGGAGGGATAGTCTAGGGGTGAGGGGGGTGGTCCTGAGTTGAAGGATACAGGTTCAGAGAGCGGGAAGGCAGGAGAGCCTCCAGAACAGGTGCACAAACCTGGCTTTGCTGTCAGGAGGGTGCAGACAGAATGGGAGACACGCGCAGGCACACCAGTGGGCGGACCTAGGCTTGCAGAGGTGAAGGCCTCTGGTCTACACGAGTCACCAAATGACTCTTCCCTCTGGGGCCAGGAGCAAGCTGGGAGATGAAGGCACCGCTAAGGTTCAAGCACAAAAGTTGTGCCCCACCCCTGAGGATTTACCAACCCAAGACAGAAAGTCTGCCCCCTGCTCGTTTGGTGGGTTCGTCATTCCATGAACCTGAATCAGCCTGTCCTAACCCAAAAGAGAACTGTGACGAGGACCACTAGAGAAAGCCAGGCATGGTGGTTCATACTTGTAACTCCAGTGCCCAGGAGGCTGAGGCATGAGAGTTACTATCAATTTGAGGCTAGCATGGGCTGTGGAGCGAGACCCTGCCTCAAGAAACCAAGTTACGGGGTATGGTGCCACAAGCCTTTAATCCCAGCACTCAGGAGTCAGAAGCAAACAAGTCTCTGTGAGTTGGAGGCCAACCTGGTCTATGTAGCAAGTTCCGGAACAGCCAGGGCTATGTAGTAAGACCCTACATATATCAAAACAAACAATAGCAAACACACACACACACACATGCACACACAAATTAACCAGTCATCAAAGGTTAAGCAATTGGATGAATGGATGAACAGAAAGATTCTTCAAGATTAGAGCTTTCTTTCCTATGGACCTAATAATTGCAATGGAGAACTAAGGTGGCATTTCAGCCAGTTGGGAAATATGAGCATCACTAGGGAAGGTGGACACTCGGCATTTCCTCAGGTAATGTCTAGACAACATCTCTCACCCAGGCCAGAGTTCAGAAACTATTGACAGAAGTGTGGGCTCCAGACCCTGCCTAAAGGGGAAGGTCCCGTTAAATGGTGAGACTGTGTTCTTCAGAACTGCCAGAGGAGAGAGAGCTGTAGAAGCCTCCAAGTTCCATCAATGACACTCAGTGCCTGATATTTAATGACCTACAAAACAAGAGAAATGCCACAGAAGCCTCTCAGACTTGATTGCTGGAACTGATTCCAGATGTAAAGACTTGGATCACTGTTGAGTTTCCCAAAATTGATAACTAGCTTTTGGGTCTGTAAGAGTATAATCTTGGGCTGGAGAGATGACTCAGTGGTTAAGCGCACTGACTGCTCTTCTAGAGGTCCTGAGTTCTGGAACACACCACATGGTGGCTCACAACCATCTGCAGTAGGATCCAATGCCTTCTGCTGGTGTGTCTGAAGACAGTGACAATGTACTCACATAAAATAAAAAAATAAAATTAAAAAAAAAAAAAAAAAAAAAAACTTCCTCTAACAAGACCACACCTCCTAATACTGCCATTTCCCATGGGCCAAGCATAGTCAAACCACCACACTGTAATGGAGAGATGGCTCAGTGGTTAAGTGGCTCTTGCAGAGGACTCAGATTTGTTTCCCAGCACACACATGCGGCTTACAACCATCTGTAACTCCAGAGGCTTTGCCAGCGTGGCTTAGTCCTTCCTCCACGAAGCCCTGCCCCTTTCACCCTCTGGCCCAGTGCTGCGTGAACTTTCCTTAGGGAAGAGCCTACACACTCCTGTTCACCCTAAGGGATCCTACAGACAGAGGTGTGATTCCCCTGAAGTCAGTGAGTTCATTGGACTTACAGAGAGTGTACATGACCCAAAAGCAGCTGAACCACCAAAAGGGGACACCCAGTGTCTTAGTGTTTTACTGCTGTGGACAGACACCATGACCAAGGCAACTCTTACAAGGACAACATTTCACTGGGGGCTGGCTTACAGGTTCAGAGGTTCAGTCCATTATTGTCAAGGCAGGAGCATGGCAGCATCCTGGCAGGCATGATGCAGGCAGAGCTGAGAGTTCTACATCTTCATCTGAAGGCTGCTAGCAAAATACTGACTTCCAGGCAGCTAGGATGAGGGTCTTAAGCCCATGCCCACAGTGACACACCTACTCCAACAGGGCCACATCTTCTAATAGTGCCACTCCCCAGGCCAAGCATATTCAGACCATCACATGGATGATAATATCCCAAGAGCTGTGTAGATGAGGTTCCCCTTTCAGACATCCTTCCACACTGTGAACTCCAGCATCTCCTGAGGCCAGAGCAGACTGGCGTCACAACTGGAAGGATGCTGTA
This sequence comes from Mus pahari, assembly GCF_900095145.1. Classification (NCBI taxonomy): domain Eukaryota; kingdom Metazoa; phylum Chordata; class Mammalia; order Rodentia; family Muridae; genus Mus; species Mus pahari. Next base: position 44,085,093 of record NC_034598.1, read on the forward strand.
GGAAGGAATGGTATCTCAGATGAGGGCTTAATGGCATGCATCAGCCTGCTCTGTGATGGAACATCAACACCAGTCTGAAGGACATCTTTCAGGCAGTCATGACTGCTCCAATAAAGGCGGTAATGGCTGTTAGGCTCTGAAGAAGGACAGCATTCCACAACACCCAGGCTAGACCCCAGTGGGGACCTTGGTGTGTTTCTGCCCACGATGCCTCAAAGTCCATTATATTATAATATGACTTGAGTCATACTCTGAAAATTTTTGAATAACAAGCCAAAGGACTGCCTTGGTATGCCTGTACTGCTCCAAGAGAATACCACAGCCAAGGTGGAAGATGGGCACAGCCTTGCTCTTAGAAGTCAGAGGGCAGGAGGGTCACTTGAGCCCAAAAGTTCAAGGACAATATGGCAGCAGAGCAAGATGTCTTAGTTAACTTTAGATTGCCATGACAAAACACCTTGGCCACAGCAACTTACAGAAGAAAGCATTTAAATCAGGGTTTATAGTTCAAAGGTGAGCTCATAGCCAGCATGGCAGAGAGGCAATGGGCAAGCAGGCAAGGTACTGAAGCAGTAACATGAGAACCACAGGCCCAAGACAGACAGACAGACAGACAGACAGACAGACAGACAGATAGAATGCACTAAGTAGGAATGTGTGCGTGTCTGAAACCTCCAAGCTCACCTCCTCCAAGGCCACACCTTCTGATCCTTTCCAAACAGTTCCACCAACAGGGGACCAACTGTTGAAACATATGAGCCTGTGGGGGTCATAGTCTCATTCAAACCACCACATAAGACACATCTCAATATAATTAGAATAATAATAATAATAATAATAATAATAATAATAATAATAATAATGCCACAAATGGGTTATAAAGAACATAAACCTGGCATATTGAGTGAGCTGGGTGGTTGTAGCGCATGTATTTAATCCTAGCACTTCAGGAGGCAGAAGCAGTTGGATTTCTGAGTTGAAGGCCAGCCTGGTCTACACAGCTAGTTCTAGGACAGCCAGGGCTACACAGAGAAACCATGTCTCAAAAAAAAAACAAAAAACAAAAACAAAAACAGCATCTTGCCCTTCATGTTAATCCTAGCACCTGGAAGGCTGACGTCAGGAGGATCTAGGCTCAAAAACTGCTTCCACAGAAATGTATTTCCCAGGACTGGGGAGATGGTATAGTACCGTGCCTGCCACACAAGTGTGAAGAGCTGAGCCTGGATCCCTGGCACCATACAGGAGCCAGATCCACATCATTGTAGCTAGCCCTGGGGATATGGAGTCATATGGGTCCCAGAACTCACTAGCAGACCAGTCTAGTTGGTGGTGCATACTGGGTCAGGTTCAGGGTCTGTTAAAGAACCATGCTCTGCTGCCAAGATTGTGTCTTGACATGGTGCAAGGGTAAAATGGCAAGCAGACAGCCCCCCACCTCCTCAAACTCAAATCCTTTTATAAGGTGTGACTCCCTTGAGGACTCTGCGCCCCAGACTCAATCACCTGCTACATAATGTAATAGTAATCATATTAGGAGTGAATTTTGGAGGGGACACCACCATTCAAGTCACAAGAAGCAGCAACATAATAAAGATGCCCTCCCCCAAAACAAGTTGTGCCTTATACTATAAGGAGCTGTGTCAAAGCTACTCTTAGAATGGATGGCAGGATAGCCCGACTGTGTGCTATAACCCAGGAGCAACCCTTGCATCCATAGCATTCTCTCACTGGTACAGGGCCCAGTCACCAGCACAACATCCCACAACTACCTGCTGTCTACCAATAGGTCTTAGGGCATCAGTGCCTAGTAACTACCAGATACAGCCTGGCTACCAGAAGCTCCATTTGGGAAATCAGCTTTCTTCCCATCCTTTTGCAGGACATGCTCTCTAGAAAGCTGCCTTGGCTAGTTTTGGTTGGTTGGTTGGTTGGTTGGTTGATTTTTTGGTTTCGGTTTTCCAAGACAGTGTTTCTTTGTATATCCCCTGGCTGTCCTGGAATTCTCTGTGTAGACCAGGCTGACCTTGAACTCACAGAGATCTGCCTGCCTCTGCCTCCTGAGAGCTGGGATTAAAGGCGTGTGCCACCAGTTCCCAGAGCCTTGGCTAGTTTTTATGTCATTTCAACACAAGGTAGATTTATCTGAGAAGAGAGAACCACAATTCAGAAAATGTCTCTATAAGACTGGGCTTTACACAAGCTGGTGGGGCATTTTCTTACTGATGTGATACAGGAGAGGCCAGTCCATTGTGGGTGGTGCCATCCTTGGGCAGGTAGTCCTGGGTTCTATAAGGAAGCAGGCTGAGAAAGCCACAAGGAGCAAGCCAGTAAGCAGCACTCCTCCGTAGGCTTTTCATCAGCTCCTGTCCCCAAGTTTCTGCTGTATTTGAGTTCCTGTCCTGACTTCCTTCGATAAACTGTCATGTGGAACTTTAAGCCAGATAAACCCTTTCATCCCCAACTTACTTTTGATCACAGTGTTTGATCGCAGCAATAGTAACCCTAAAACAGAAGTGAACACAGACAGAAACGTATGTTGGGGAGAGGACACCACATGGAAGTAGAGGCAGTAGCAAGAGGGATCCACCATGAACTGAGCAGAGGCTTTGACTCCAGGAGTAACCCTTGGTGGCCTACCAGTAGCTAAGACTGCCCCCAGGGAGAGTATGACACAGAGAGCTGCCTTCTAGGTCAAGTGTCTTCCCAGAACAGGAGTGAAACCATATGTGGTAGCACACACCTTTAATCCCAGCACTTGGGAGGCAAAGGCAGGAGGTTCTCTGTGAATTTGAGGCCAGCCTGGTCTAAATATGGAGTTCCGGGACAGCCAGGGCTGCAAGAAGAGACTCTGTGTCTCTAAAAAACAGACAAGAAAAAAGAATTAGGGCAAGCGTTTGACTTCAAGGGATACCCCTCCAGACAGTCACATGACCTCTGCACCTTTTGTCCATTCATCCCTGATAACCTGTGTGGCTTGATTTTGTTCTAGTAGTGATCTCCTTAATTACAGACATGTGACTGGACTTCACTCTGTCCAGAGCAGCACTATCCAATGGGGATAGAAAGAAATCACCCTAAAATCTCCCACTGACTATACTTCAAAAGGAAAGCGAAATGTAAAGTTTTGTAACATGTTTTCTTTAGTGCCACATGTCTTATTTTTTAAGATTTATTTATTTTATGTGAGTACACTGTAGCTGTCTTCAGACACACCAGGATCTCATTACAGATGGTTGTGAGCCACCATGTGGTTGCTGGAAATTGAACTCAGGACCTCTGGAAGAGCAGTCATTGCTCTTAACTGCTGAGCCATCTCTCCAGCCCCCAATGCCACACCTTTAAGTATTATTTTCCTAATATGCAATCAATCAATATAAAATTGTTAATGAGCTTCTAGTCTACAGCTGAGCCCAGGAGCAGATCCTGTGCTCCAACCCCTGTCCCACCCATATCTAGAGACAGTTTGAGCCCTAGGAGTTCTGATACCACCAGGATCAGGTGAGTCATGCCCCCAACCCCCCAACCCCTGCCACAGGACCTAGCCTAACTGGGGACACACACCCCTGGGTCCCATACCACACAGAACCTCCCACTCTTCCAAAGACACACCTTCCTTCCAGTCTGCAGCTGCATTCAGGAGCAGATCATGTGCTCCAGCACCTCCCCACACACACACCCCAACCACATGTAGAGTCAGCTTGACTCCCAGGAGGTCTGCCACAGCCAGACTCACAGATCAGATGCTTCAGACCTCCCTCCCACACCCAGAGGTAGCCTGATCCAAGGAGGCCCAAATTAACCAGGCTCACAGAAGGAATAGGCTCCAATCAGAGACAGCAAAGCCAGTAAAAACCAGAGATAGCCAGATAGCAAGGGGCAAATGCAAGGACGTAAACCATAGAAACCAATGCCAGTTGGCAACATCAGAACCCAGATCTCCCACCACAGCAAGCACTGGATACTCTAATATACCGACCTGAAAAGCAAGATTCTGATCTAAAATCTGATCTCATAAAAATGGTAGAGGACCTTAAGAAGGATATAAATAACATGCTTAAAAAAATAATAGGAGGGCTAGAGAGATGGCTCAGCAGTTAAGAGCACTGACTGCTCTTTCAGAGGCACTGAGTTCAATTCCCAGCAACCACATAGTGGCTCACAACCATCTGTAATGGGATCTGATGCAGTCGTCAGGTGTGTGTCTGAAGATAGCTACAGTGTACTCATATAAATAAAAGTAAATAAATAATATTTTTAAAAAATACAGTAAAACAAAGGTAAACAGGTAGAAGCCATTAAAAAGGAAACCCCTTGAAGAGATACAGGAAAACACACTCAAACAAGTGAAGGAATTGAGCAAAACTGTCCAGGATCTAAAAATGGAAACAATAAAGAAATGACAAAAGAAGTCAACCTTGGAGATGGAAAAACCAAGGAAAGATCAGGAGTCACAAATGTAAGCATCACCAACAGAATACAAGAAATAGAAGAGAGAATCTCAGGCATAGACGATATCATAGAAGATATTGACACAGCAACCAAAGAAAACACAAAGTGCAAAAAGCTCCCAACCCAAAACATTCAGGAAATTTAGGACACAATGAAATAACCAAACCTAAGAATAATAGGTATAGAAGAGAGTGAAGGTTCTCAATTCAAATGACCAGTAAATATCTTCAACAGAATCATAGAAGAAAACTTTCCTAGCCTAAAGAGATGCCCATGAACATACAAGAAGCCTACAGAACTCCAAATAG
>NC_034598.1:44090713-44098201 GCF_900095145.1 Mus pahari
TTATCAAAAAAGATGGGGAAGGACACTTCATACTCATCAAAGGAAAAATCCACCAAGATAAAACTCAATTCTGAACATCTATGCCCCAAATGCAAGGGCATCCAAATTTGTAAAAGAAAGGTTACTAAAGCTCAAAACACACATTGGACCTTACACAATAATAGTAGGGGACTTCAACACCCCACTCTCACCAATGGACTGATCATGGAAACACAAACTAAGCAGAGATACAGGGAAACTAACAAGTTATGAACCAAATGGATTTAACAAATATCTATAGAACATTTCACCCTAAAAAACAAAGAATATACCTTCTTTCTTCTCAGCACTTCACAGTACCTGCTCGAAAATTGACCGCATAATCGGACACAAAGCAAGCCTCAAAAGATACAAGAAGATTGAATTAATAGCATGCATTCTATCGGATCACCACAGGCTAAGTCTGGCCTTCAATAACAACAAAAACAACAGAAAGTCCATATACACATGGAAGCTGAACAACTCTCTACTCAATGATAACTTGGTCAGGGAAGAAATAAAGAAATTAAAACCTTTCTAGAATTTAACAAAAATGAAGACACACCCAAACTTATGGGACACAATGAAAGTAGTGCTAAGAGGAAAACTCATAGCTCTGAGTGTCTTCATAAAGAACTTAGAGAGGATATGATTGGTCGGTAATGAGGAGTCCTCTTTTTCTCCTCTGCAGCTCTGGCACCTCATGATCATCTCATTAGATGCTGGAAAAAAAAACTTTGACGAAATACAACACCGCTTCCTGTTAAAAGTCTTGAAGAGCCGGGCGGTGGTGGCGCACACCTTTAATCCCAGCCTCTGGGAGGCAGAGGCAGGCAAATTTCTGAGTTCGAGGCCAGCCTGGTCTACAAAGTGAGCTCCAGGACAGCCAGTGCTATACAGAGAAACCCTGTCCTGAAAAAAAAAAAGTCTTGAAGAGGTCAGGAATTCAATGCGCATACCTAAGCATATTAAAAGCAGTAGACAGCAAACCAATGGCCAACATCAAATTAAATGGAGAGAAGCTCGAAGCAATCCCACTAAAATCAGGGACAAGACAAGGCTGTCCACTCTCTCCCTATTTTTTCAATATAGTACTCAAAGGTCTACCTAGAACAATTGGATAACAAAAGGAGGTCAAAGGGATACAAATTGGGAAGGAAGAAGTCAAGATATTCACTATTTTCAGATAATATTATAGAATACATAAGCAACTCCAAAATTTCTACCAGAGAATTCCTACACCTGATAAAAAACTTCAGCAAAGTGACTAGATACAAAATTAACTCAAACAAATCAGTAGCCTTCCTTTACACAAAGGATAAACAGGCTGAGAAAAAATTAGGGAAACAACACCCTTCACAATAGTCACAAATAGTATAAAATATCTTGGTGTGACTCTAGCCAAGCAAGTGAAAGATTTGTATGACAAGAACTTCAAGTCTCTGAAGAAAAAAATCAAAGAAGCCCTCAGAAGACAGAAAGATCTCCCATGCACATGGATCTGCAAGATTAACGTACTAAAAATGGCCGTCTTACCAAAAAATTTACAGATTCAATGCAATCCCCATCAAAATTCAACTCAATTCCTCACAGAGATATATAAAGAGTAATTCTCAACTTCATCTGGAATAACAAAAGACCCAGGATAGTGAAAATTGTTCTCAGCATTAAAAGAACTGGGGGGCGGGTGAGATGGCTTAGCGGGTAAGAGCACCCGACTGCTCTTCCAAAGGTGCAGAGTTCAAATCCCAGCAACCACATGGTGGCTCACAACCATCCTTAACAAGATCTGATTCCCTCTTCTGGAGTGTCTGAAGACAACTACAGTGTACTTACATATAATAAATAAATCTTTAAAAAATAAAAAAATAAAAAAAATTAAAAAAAAAAGAACTTCTGGTGGAATCGCCCTCCCTGACCTCAAGCTGTATTACAGAGCAATAGTGATTAAAAACACGTTGTATTGATAAAGACACAGACAGGTAGATCAATGGAATAGAATTGAAGACCCAAAAATAAGTCCACACACCTGTACTCACTTGATCTTTGACAAGCCAAAACCATCAAATGGGAAAAAGACAGCATTTTCAACAAATGGTGCTGGTTCACCTGGTGGTCTGAATGTAGAAAAATGGAAATTGGTCCGTTTTTATCTCCTTGTACAGAGCTCAAGTCCAAATGGATCAAGGACCTCAACATAAAATCAGAAAAGCGGAATCAAATAGAAGAGAAAGTCGGAAAGACCCTAGAACATGTTGGCACAGGGGAAATTTCCCTAAACAGAACACCAACTAAGATCAACAATTGACAAATGGGACCTCTAAAATTGCAAAGCTTCTGTAAGGCAAAGGACACTCAATGGGACAAAATGGAAACATACAGATTGGGAAAAGATCTTTACCTACCTTACATCCAATAGATGGTTAATATCCAAAATATGCAATGAACTCAGGAAGTTAGACTCCAGAGAAACAAATAACCTTATTTTAAAATGGGGTACAGAGCTAAACAAAGAATTCTCAACTGAGGAATCTCAAATGGCTGAGAAGCACCTAAAGAAATGTTCAACATCCTTAGTCATCAGGGAAATGCAAATCAAAATGACCCTGAGATTCCACCTCACACCAGTTAGAATGTCTAAAATCAAAAACTCAGGTGACAGAAGATGCTGGCAAGGATGTGGAGAAAGAGGAACACTCCTCCATTGCTGGTAGGATTGCAAGCTGGTACAACCACTTTGAAAATCAATCTGGCAGTTCCTCAGAAAATTGGAAATAGTTCTACCTGAAGACCCAGCTATACCACTACTGGGCATCTATCCAGAAGATGCTCCAACATATAACATGCTCCTATAACATGCTCCAATATGTTGATAGAAGCCTTGTTTATTATAGCCAGAAACTAGAAACAACCCAGATGTTCCTCAACAGAAGAATGGATACAGAAAATGTGGTACTGTACACAATGGAGTGCTGCCCAGCTATTAAAAATGGTGTCTTCATAAATTTTGCAAGCAAATGGATGGAACTAGAGAATATCACCAGAGTGAGGTAACCCAGACACAAAAGGAAACGCACTGTATATATTCACTGATAAGTGGATATTAGCCCAAAAGCTCAGAGTACCCACGATACAACTCACAGACCATATGAAGCTTAACAAGAAGGAAAACCAAAGTGTGGATGCTTCAGTCCTACTTAGAAGGGAACAAAATATTCACGGGAGGTAGAGGGAGAGAGGGATCTAGACGGGAGAAGAGAGGGCGAGGGGAAATGGGGCAGGACAGGATCAGGTATGGGAAGAGGCAGGAGAGCAGTCCAGAGGGCCAGGAGAATGAATAGAAATATGTAGCAGTGGGGGATGGGGAACAGGAGAAACAACTAGAAAGTCCCAGATGCCAGGGAAGCAAGAGGTTCTCAGGACCCAATGGCGATGGGGAGGATGACATTAGCAGAAGTACCCAATAGAGGTGAGATAGAACCTGAAGATACACCTCCAGTAGATAAACAGGGTCATCCACCCATCTCAAAATAATTTTTTTTGTTTTTTTCATTCCCCCTTCCCTTCTCCTACTCACTCTGCCCCCCCACTCGCTGTGACCCATAGGTTTTTTATTAGTTGCTCCAGTCACATGACCTTGCACCTTTTGTCCATTCCTTCCTGATAACCTGTGTGGCTTGATTTTGTTCTAGTAGTGATCTCCATAATTACAGACATGTGACTGGACTTCACTTTGTCCAGACCAGCACCATCCAGAGGGAGAGAAAGAAATCACCCTAAAATCTCCCACTGACGATACTTCAAAAGGAAAGCGAAATGTAAAGTTTTGTAACATGTTTTCTTTAGTGCCACATGTCTTATTTTTTAAGATTTATTTATTTATTTTATGTGAGTACACTGTAGCTGTCTTCAGACACACGAGGATCTCATTACAGATGGTTGTGAGCCACCATGTGGTTGCTGGGAATTGAACTCAGGACCTCTGGAAGAGCAGTCAGTGTTCTTAACCGCTGAGCCATCTCACCAGCCCCCATCTCAAAATTTTTAACCCAGAATTGTTCCTGTCTAAAGGAATCGCAGGGACAAAAAAATGGAGCAGAGACTGAAGGAAAGGCCATTCAGAGACCGCCCCACCTGGGGATCCACCTCATCTGCCAACAACAAACCCTGACACTATTGCTGATGCCAAGAAATGCTCACAGGCAGGAACCTAGTATAGCTGTCCTCTGAGAGGCTTTGCCAGGAACTGAGTTAAATGCAGATACTCACAGCCAATCATAAGCCTGGGGACCCCAGTGGAAGAGTTAGGGGAAGGAATGAAAGAGCTGAAGGGGATTGCAACCCCATAAGAAGAACAACAATATTAACTAACTGGACACCTGCCCTATAGCTCCCAGGGACTAGACCACTAACCAAAGAGTATACATGGATGGGTCCATGGCTCCCGCTACATATGTAGCAGAGTACTGCCTTATCTGGCATCAGTGGGAGAGGAGGTCCTTAGTCCTGTGAAGGCTTATTGCCCCAGCATAGGGGGGTGCTAGAAGGGTGAGGTGGGTGGGTACGGGAGCAACCGCTTGGAGACAAAGCAGAGAGGGGATAGGATGGGGATGGTTGCTAAGGGGAGACTGGGAAGCAGGACAGCATTTGAAATGTAAATGACCAATTAATTTTTAAAACTTTTAAAAATTAAATTATTAATGAAATTTTTTGTAGTGTTGGAGATTAAAATCAGGCTTTCCATGGTAGGTAAGTACCCCATCACTGAGACACACCCCATCTATTGAGTGAGATATTTGCATTCTTGACTTAGTACTGTCTCTGCAATCCTATATGTTTGTACTTACAGAACATGTCAGCTCTAGTCATCTGCATTTTACATGATTTATGGCCGTCCATGGCCATTCCTATGACCCTAGACAAGATTTTTGTATACACCAACTTCATTATTTCTGCAGAATTTGTTGTTTAAACAGTGTTGGCAAATCAGTTATGATGTAGGCCTGCAGTCTTAGGGATTACAGGACTTGGCACATCATACACCAATAGTCACCCCTGAAAGCCAAATGCCTTGCCTCTCACTGGGAGATTCTAGGTGAGGATCCACCCTGACCATGCCCCCAGGTGTAGTGACAATTCTGGAATTTTGTTTCTTTAAAAAAAAAAATATGGAAATAGCCTATGCTTTCATTTTAATCCCTGGTATAGGGATGTGGGGCTGTTCAGGCTGTCCAGAGCAGCTGACTGTGATTTCCCTCATGATCTAGCAGAGGCATAGTTTGCCAGTTACAGTTTCTCTGACTGTGTGACATTAGGAATTCTGAGAACTTTTCAGATGGTATATAAATGCTAGAGCTCTGAGAGGTGGAGTCAGTGGTTGTTGGTGGTATAGGGGTTGTTTGCAGTTTGTTAAAAGTCATGCTCAAAGAAGAAACAAAAGGAAAGAAATTAGGTTCAGAAACCTCTTTGACTCTTCTCTCTATCCTATCCTACGTAGTGTTAGGGAGTGAATTGGGAGTGGGAATAAAGGGTGAGAAAAGAAAAAGCTGCAAAGTAGCAAAGACCAGCTACACCCAGCCCTTCACTGGGGATTCTAGGCAGAGCTCCACCCCTGGCCACGCCTCCAGCTCCTCACTGAGGGATTCAAGGCAGCAGTTCTACACCTGAATGAATAAGTGACCGACTGTCTTGTTACTTATTTTGAGACAGGGTCTTGTAAACTTGCCCAGGCTAGCCTTGAGCTTTCAATGCTCTTGATGTGGCCTCCTGAGTACTAGAACTATAGGAATGAACTGCCATGCTTGGGTTCCAGGCAGTTTTCTTAAGTCATAAATCTAAGTATTTCTCACTCCATTGTTTTACTTCTACCCTTCATGGGTTTCATTTTCATGGACATAGCATCTCCTTGATCTTGTCAAGTCCATTGGGATCTTCCTGACACTTTAGGATGACCTTATTTCTCTCAAGTCCTGCCCACTGTGTCCTTATTGCTGTCTTTGGCACTGCCTGGTCTTCTTAACACTAGTTCAAACTGGACTTGCCTCCAACTCAAGCAGCTGCAGCTGCAGCTGCAGCTCTTACCTCGTATTTCACTGCCATTGTTTTTCCCACAGCTCTTGTATTGATTTATTTAAGTTCCTGTGGAGCTGGAGGAATAACTCAATGGTTAAGACTGGCTGCTTTTGTATGTATGTTTGTTTGTTTGTTTGAGTTTTTTAGACAGTCTCACTGTGTAGTCTTGGCTGACCTGGAACTCACCCTGTAGCCCAGGCTAGCCTTAAACTCAGAAAGATCCTCATGCGTCTGCCTCATGAGTACTGGATTAAAGGTGTGCACCACAGCTACCCTGGTACTGGCTGCCCTTGCAGATGACCTGGGTTTGATTCCCGGTACCCACATGGCAGCTCACAACCATCTGAAACTTCAGTTCCAGAGGATCCAATTCCCCACTCTGGCCTGCAAAGGCATTGGGCATACGTGTGGTGTGCAGACATACAGGTGGGCAAAACAATAATGAAACAAAAATAAGGGGGGTTGGAGTTTGGATTTGGGGGAGGGGTTGTTTTGGTTTTGTTTTTTTTTGTTTGTTGTTTGTTGTTGTTGTTGTTTCAGACAGGGTTTCTCTGTGTAGCCCTCACTGCCCTGGAACTCACTCAGTAGTGAGTTCCTGGCCTCAAACTCACAGAGACTGGCACCTTGAACCACATGCAGCAAGAAAAAATAAGATTAAAGAAAAAAAGATAAGTACAGCTTTAAAATAAATCTTTTTAAAGATTGTGGTATGTTTGGATACAGAAAATGTGGTTCATTTACACAGTGGAATACTATTCAGCTATTACGATCGAAAACACCATGAGTTTTACAAGCAAATGAATGGAACTAGAAAATATTATCCTGAGTGAGGTAACTCAGACCCAAAAGGACATGCATGGTATGAGATCACTGATAAGTGGATATTAGCTAAAGTACAGAATACCTAGGATACAATCCACAGAACTCAAGAAGGTTAACAAGCAGAAGGGCCCAAGTGAAGATGCTTCAATCCTACTTGGGAGGGGGAAGAAACAATCACAGGAGGCAGAGGGAGGGAGGTACCTGGGTGAGAGAGGGGAAAGGGAGGAGAAAAGGAGAACATGATCAGGTATGGGGGGATGACAGGAGAGAAGTTGTGAGGGCCAGCAGAATGATTGGAACATGCAACCTCAGGGGGTGGGGGTCAGGGACCCTCTAGAAAGCACCAGAGACCTGGGAGGTGAGAGACTCTCAGGACTCCGAGGGAGGGACCTTAGATGAAATGCCCAGCAGCAGAGAGAGGAAACTTGTAGAGTCCATCTCCAGTAGAAAGACCGGGTGTCGCCCGGCGTTGGTGGTACACGCCTTTAATCCCAGCACTCAGGAGGCAGAGGCAGGCAGATTTCTGAGTTCAAGGCCAGCCTGGTCTACAGAGTGAGTTCCAGGACAGCCAGGGCT
>NC_034598.1:44098336-44115818 GCF_900095145.1 Mus pahari
AAAGAAAGAGAAAAAGAAAGAGAAAAAGAAAGAGAAAAAGAAAGAAAGACAGACAGGGTGTCAAGTGGAGGGATAGGGTTGCAATCCCACAGTCAAAAACTCTGACCCAGATTTGTTCCTGTCTAAAAGAACCACAGGGACAAAAGTGGAGAAGAGACTGAGGGAAAGGAGGTCCAGTAACCAGCCCAACTTGGGATCCATCTCAAGGGGGAGGCTCCGAGGCCTGACACTATTACTGACAACATGGCGTGCTTACAGACAGGAGCCTAGCAAGCAAGGAGATCCAACAAGCAGCTGACCAAGACAGACACAGATACACCCAACTGTTGAACTGAAGTTGAGGACCCCTATGGTTGAATTAGTAGAAGGCTGGAAGAAGCTGAGGAGAGGGACCCCATAGAAAGACCAGCAGTCTCAACAAACCCAGACCCCCGAGATCTCTCAGACACTGAGCTACCAACCAGGCATCATACACAAAAAGGTCCAAGGCACCCCACACATAGACGGCAGAGGACTGCCTGGTCTGGCCTCAGTGGGAAAAGATGCACCTGACCCTCAAAGGACTTGAGGCCCCAGGGGATGGGGAGGCCTGGTGAAGGGAAGATATCCTCTTGGAGATGGGGGAGGTGGAATGGGATGGGGAACTGTGGGAGATTGGACCAAGAAGGGGGCAACAACTGGAATGTTAAAAAAAAAAAAATTAAAAAGTCAAATAAATCAGTTAAGTTTAAAAAAAAGAAAGAAAGAAAAAGAATAAAACAAAAACAGAAAAAAACAAAAACAAAAAAAAAAAGAATGGGGTATGTTTGGTGTTCTTTGTTTTCAGTTCATCTGTGGTATCTGACATGGACTATATACTCTTCATGTCTCTCTGTTCTGAACAGGTGTGGTCTCTCCGAGGTGATGTGACCCTGGCCCCCACACCTGCCTGCTGTGGGAGGAACTCTGTGCAGGACACACTGTGCTACTGGCCTTTAGTCTCCTCTATGGCTGGCCAAGCTGGCAGCTACTCAGCAGACACAGCAGCCAGCTCCAACTTCAGAGGGTCCAGTTCCGTGTGTTCCTCACTCAGCCCTGCACCCCCTCCCTCAAGCTCCTCCATCAACCCTCACCCCAGTGCCTGATTCAGTGCTGTGGGTCCTTCAATCTACTGCCTCTTAAGAGTTGACCGTGAAGTCCCAGTGAGCAGCTGTGCATGACCCACAACATGAGTGGTTTCTTTTTCTCAGTAGATAGCCAGGGGGGATTGTTGCATTATAGATAACGTGCCCTTGCAAGTTTTAAACCTACTGGCCCAACATGGGGGTGCACACCTTCCATCCCAGTGCTCAGGAGATATGAGCAGGCAGATCTCGGTGAGTACAAGGCCAGCCTGGTCTACAGAGTGAATTCCAGGCCAGCCAAGGCTATACAGACCCTGTCTCAAAAAAGAAAGAAAGAGAAAGAAAGAAAAGAAAGAAAGAAAAGAAAAGAAAAGAAAAGAAAAGAAAAGAAAAAAGAAATGTTTTAAATGAAATGGATCAAATGGCCTTCCGAAGCAGTATTGAGGAGGAAGGGGAAGCAAACTGGACAGCACATGCGGGGAGAGGTGCAGAGATGGAGGGCAAGAGGTGCTCCATATCCACCAGTGCAGAATTGTTTTCCAGTACAAACAGAAAAAAAAACAAAACAAAATATATACAAGGATCTATATACAAACGGGTCACCTGACGCCTCCCCCAGCAGAGTCACAGCCGTCTATTCTGACAAGAGCCAGGACGTCCCAGCAGGGGCAAGTCCAAGGGTGCGGTGGGACTCTTGGGATTCCGGGGCTGAGTCAGAACATTGAAATGTTGAGGTGACTTGGAACAGCAGTGCACACAGCGTTTGAGGCCACAACTGATTCCAGCATCCTGTCTTGTTTTATTTTGTTACCCCCCCCCACACACACACACACAAAGGCAAAAAAGATCACACTGAGTGAGCAGGCTGACCTTGAACTCGCTGAGACCAGCAAGCCTCTGCCCCCAAGTGCTGGGATTGAAGGCATGTGCAGCCACTTCTTACGTGGTTTTTAATATTGCTGGTGTTGCTCAGCCTCGAGGAAGAGATGTCACCTGAGACACCACTGCAAACCACCCCACCCCCACCCCCACCCACTGACTCAGCCTAGCAATTTCTAAGTTTCTACTGTTGCTACATCAAAATTACCAATTCCAAGGCTAAAGGGGACGCACAAACCGCACATCATCACACTCTGGAGGCTGAAACAGAAGGCTCACCTTGAGTTCAAGGTCACCTCGGAATACATAGTAAGATCCATGCCCAAGTGAGACCTGGCTCAAAAAGAAAAAGACCTTCACCTGTTACCTGAGACCAGAACATTCCTGGACAGGGAAAAAAAGTAGGAGCCACTATGTTCTGCTTACTGTCCTCCCTTGGGCCCCTTACTGTGTTCAGTATGAATGACATCTGCTTTGGTGACACAGTGACCCTGTAAGGAATGACATGTACCTCAGGTTCGGACAGTACACCAACTTGGGACTAGAGGACCACCCTAGGGAGGCAGGTTCACCTTGAGATAATACAGCTCTCCCTCTCAAAATCCCCCGCCCCCAGTGCGGCGCCTGGAAGTCACCATGAGGCTGGCCTGGGTCTGACTCAGAAGAAACTATCTCTTGTTTCCCGTGATGTCTTTTTCTTCCAGATGCTGGCCCGGAGCCTCCGCATGCTTTAAACCCCCTAACTAACACTCTGAACTTCTTCCTCTCTGTCTTAGCTTCGGTGCCAAGACTGTCAGATCCCAGGCCCTGCACAGAATCTGGCACTACCAGCCCTGTGAGCCAAGCTAGTCGGCCTATGTCCCTGTCCTGAGCAGCACAGCTAGCCACATAGGAGGCTCTGTGTCGGGTTTCAGGGAGAGTCCTCCACAGTTGAGCAGGTAAGAGCATCTTGCTCAGCATGGAGATTAAGTGAAGGACCCTGAACTGGGAACCATTGTGGATCAAGTGTCACCACTGGATCTTCAAAGGAAAGAAGAGTCGGAATGGAGACCGAGAGAGTCTCGCCTGCTGGTTCCAAAGGAAGGGTGAAGGACTTCGAACTAACACAACCCCCTGAGACACTGGGCCACACATATCCTCCCTGATCTATCAGAAGGAAGCATCTCTTCTCTACTCCACTGAGCTGTAACGCCAAGATCCATGTCAGGACCTCATTACAGACCTGAAAGATGATGAGCCCTGCTGCCGGTGGTTTGCTAGGAACCTGGAGCCTGAACAGTCCATCTGCTCTGCATAACCAGCTGCCCACGTCTGAGGGACTGAGGGACAAAAGTCTCTTTCTCCCAGCTCTGGAAGCCATGTGCTCAGATTCCGGGAAAAAAAAAAAAAAAAGGCCCTTTTTGCTGGGTGTCCCCTGGCTTGTGCAGTGAAGTGTTCCCTCCTGGCCTCACTGCAAACACCGTAACCCTATGACAATGTAAACAGTGAAACTGAGGACCGTGGCAGGAGCCCCCTATGAGGATGATCACCCCCTCATCAGGTCACTACAAGGACCGTGGGGCTGAGCTTGAAACCCTTAAGGCATGTGGGAGGCAGCTAGATGGAGACATCTTGGGAGACAGGCGAGGGGCTGAGGCCAGCCTCACAGTCTCTCAGGATGGCAAGAGAAGCTTGGGAAATAAAATGGCTGCACATCGCAGGTAGAATACGAAAATAACATTATTATTGTTCTGGCCTCTGGCGTCCCCACCCGCCCCTGCCCAAGCCACAAAGCTCATCAATTCACGCACACAGGCGAGGATGCACTTGGTGTTTACTGGGGGTGAGCCGGAGAGTACGCTTGGTTGTCACACTTTCTTGGTGATGTATTTGGGGGTGGCAAGCTCATAAATGCGAGGAGATGCCTGAGCCACCAGAGAGGCTGGGGAGATGTAGTATGGGTTGTAGCCCTCGTTGAGGTCCTTTCGAATTTTGGGCTGGGCCAGGGAGATGATCCGTGAACTGGCCACCGCGTTCTTGGTGACATCCAGGACCTCCCACTGAGGACTGCGATCAGGAACGCACTTTTCTGACAGGGCCTTGGGTGCTAAAGGGCAAAAGAGAGGGACAGCACCAGGCTCAGAGTTCTCAGGCAAAGCTCCAAGCCGGGTCTGCCCATCAGCAAATGAGTGATAGGTATGTGTGGGCCACGCCCACAGCGTCGAATTCGGAGCACACAGCATCCACATGTATTCAGAGTATTACACAGCCACGATCAGGACTAAGGCTCTGAAACAGCTCAGCATGGTGGATGGGGAGCTCAAGGACAGTAAGAGAACCAGACACCAGAGAAGAACTGGGGGATTCCATGACAGGAAACGTCCAGGGCAGGTGAATCCAGAGAAGGAAGTGAATTTAGAGGTGCCAAGCACTAGAGAGGGGAGCAAGTGACTTCTCATGAGGATAAAGCTTTCTTTTGTAGTGACAGAATTTTCTGGAACTGTGTAGGTGATGATTGGAAAACTTTGTGAAGATGTTGAAAGCCACCTTTTAAGAGGGTGAATGGTGAAGACGTCTCAGTTGGTCACAGCACTCAGAAAGAAGGCCACGAGTACCAGGGAGAACATGGTCTTTCTCCACCTGGGGAAGCCGGGAGCCTTGTCTGTGTCCGCTATATCTCTGGGGGTCCTATAGGGGTGGGGTATAGAAGACATTGCACTGAAGCCCTGGGGAGGGAAAGTAGATCCCTGTGATAGAGAACCACACGGAAACACAGCTGTGGGTGTATCCACAAGAAGCTCTCTCTCAAAAGGGTCAACAAAGCAAGGAAAGTCCACCCTGAATGTGGCAACACCATCCTGCCCAGGGCCTCGAATCCCAGGCTGAGAACTGAAAAAGCAAGGTGACTGCCAGCATGCAGTGAGAATTCTGGATTTTTTATTTCTCTTTAAAAAAACACAGAAATATTGAAAGACTATGTTTTTGTTTTAAACCTAGGTGTGGGGTGTGGGGCTGCTTTGGACTGTCTGCGGCAGCTGACGGTGATTTGCCTCATGCTCTAGCAGAGGCGTGGTTTTGCCAGCTGCAGATAGTTCCTGTGGCATTTGGAATTCTGGGGACTTTTCAGCTAGGGCCCTGAGAGAAAGGGTGAGGTGTTGGATGTTGGCCGTGGTTTGTTAAGTAGTCATGCACAAAGAAGAAACAAAAAGAAAAAAAGTAGATTTTGAAACAGCAAAGATCCAACTTGCCCCAAGGAATCCCACACTCCTAATCAGCAGGAAGCAGTCTGATGGCTACTTTGTAGCCCCTGACGTTATTCAGAGATCTCGTTCCTTTCCCCTCTATTCTTTCTTCTTTCTTATCTAGTGTTGGGTTAAAAGGTTGGAAGAAAAGGGGTGAAGGATGGGAGAAAGAAGAACCCACAAAGCAGCAAAGACCTCTACACCTGCATCCGTATCTGTTTCCTGACTGCCGACACAGTGTGACCAGCTGCCCCTCACTTGCTGTCCCCTCATGGCAGTCCCACAGGGTGGGCTGTCCCCTCAGGTCCTTTCTTTGGGTACTTTGTCACAGCAAGAGAGAAAAGCAGCTAATACAAGCTTTTTCCCTCAGAATGCAAGTGCTCTAAAGTAAGGTCTCATGAGCCAGTGTCTGGGACTTGGTGGTCCCAAGGCAGGGGGTCAACCCGCCCTGGGCTCAGACCACTGAAGCTTTCATTTCTTTTTAAGAACGATTTTATTATTTAATAATATGATTAGTATTGTCTGTATGCAGTGCTGTGCACCACACATGTGCCTGGTGCAGGCAGAGGCCAGAAGAGCGTGTCTGCTCCGGGAGCTGGAGTTACTGACGGTTGTGAGCTGCCATGTGGGTGCTGAGAGGAATCGGGCCCCGGTCCTCTGGAAGAGCAGCCAATGCTCTTAACTGCTGAGCCGTCTGTCTAGCCCCAACATCTGGGTGTTTAAACTCTGTGAAGCACAGTATGTCAGTGGAGAGGAGACGCCCTCCAGCCCCGACAGGACTGAGGAAACAGAGCTGGGAGCATGCTCCCACCCACAGCCAAACACACACCCCCATCTGCCAGTGGCAGGCAAGCACCTGGCAGGTGCAGAGCTCCAACTGTACCCTGTCACCTCAGGAAGTCTGACAAAGGACTAGTGACCATCTCCTATACAGAGCACCTGCAAACTGTAAACCAAAACCTGGGACAGAGAGAGCTGGGAATCCCAAAAGGCCATCTGCTCTACAGGAGTCAGACAAGAGCACCCCAGACTCAGTGACTGCAAGCTGCTGGCCTCTCAGGGCCAGCACACAGTGGACAGTATGCAACCAGACACACCCGGGCAAGCATCAAGCACAGGCAGTGATTCGGGTGCAAGAAAAAAAAAAAAAAAAAAAAAAAAAGCATGCAGACCACACCATGGCTCCAGGGTCTGAGGTGAACAGGGTGCAGGAATGACGCAGGAGGGGGCGTCCTGAGGCCACCAACATGCAAGGCAACTGCCGAAGGTTACCAAACCCCGCTGGCCACTGCATACTGGGGGTGAGAGTCACACAGTGGGGCAACACTGTGCTACAGGGTCAGTCCACGGGGTTCCGGCCTGGTCAGTGTGCGGTGAGGGTTGGGGGGAAGCCTGGAAGATACATGTGAACTTGTCCACATGGGCTCTGCACCATGTGTACAAAGCGTGTGGACACTAGGTTGTGACACTAGGTTTTACTTTTATTTTCTTCTTTAGGTTCGTTTGTCTTTTCCATGATGATCGTGCCTTACTGCTGTCACTGGTAAAGAAATATTCAACTTTCACCCAAAAGGGGATCAAAGCAAGCAATTGCTCCAAAGCAGCCCTCACAACTCAGCCTGTCTGCCTGGCACTTGCCCTCAGCTTCATCTCCACACCAGCTTGCTCTGCCTGTGCCCTCAGCTATTATAACCTCTGTCAGGATCCAGGATTCAGACAGCAATGCACAAGGAAGCCACACACCCAGCAAGCACAGGCCTCCAACCCGTGTCTCCTCACCACATCCCGTGTCTCCACCCCACATCCGCCAGGGCATCCACTCACTTGCCAGCTGAAGAAGGCGGTTATAGTCTGACACGTAAGGCTTGGGTTTTGGCATAGGGTCCCACTCTTCCAACAGGGTGGCTGGGGGCCTGGGCTTTGCCAGCCGAAGCGTCCGTGGGGTCGGGACTGCCATCTGGGCTGCTCTGGACACATGGGAAATCTGGAAACAGGAACAGAGGGAGACTGAATTGGTCACGACTCAGCAGTGTGCAGAGCAGGCACGCCCTGCCTCCCAGGGAGAAATCAGCTTTGCAACGTGTTCAACAAGGCTTAGTAGCCATAACACATCAAGAGCCCCTCTCCAGGGACACCACACAATGCTTTCAGTTGCTTTGGGAAGGTAAACCATAAAGCAAAATACCAGAACTAGGAATAGCCCAGCATGGTGGTGCACACCTCTAATCCGGCATTTGGGAAGCAGAGGCAGACATCCTTGTCAAATGGAGGCGGCCAGCCTGGTCTACAGAGTGAAACCCTGTCTCAGAATGAATATGATAGAGAAAAAGCAAGCTGTAGGTGGACAGTCACAGGCTTAAAAAGACCCTGGTGCAAATGTGGCAGCAGAGACTCCATGCACAGCCACAGAAGAGCAGCTCAGGGCACAGCTTTGAGGGGTTCCTGGGACCTCGAAGCTCTGTCTTGTCATCAGTGCACAGCGTGCATGCAAAGCTGGATTCACCTGACCAATGTGGGGCACGGGTTCAAAGGCTTCCACATAAGCCAAGGATTGCACTGTGAATGCCTAACACACGGAGGAGGGTAAGCACAAAATGAGCTTCTGAGGTGCGAGGGGCAGGGACAACAGAGGCTGCTGCAGTGAGAGTCTGGCAACACCGTGAGGGGCTGCTGAGATGGAGACCACAGAGGGACTGCCAAGGCGGAAGGGAGAGGCCACAGAGGGGCTGCTGACATGGAAAAGGGAAGGCCAAGGCAGATATTTCCCTAAGGTACGTTCTTTTAAATATATATACATACTTTAATAATTTTTATGTATATGTGGGACAGTGCATCTCATATGTGCAGTACCAGCAGTAGCCAGAAGAGGGTGGTAGATCCTCTACAACTGGAGTTCCAGCCGGTTGTGCACCACCAGGGGCACGAAGTGGATGGGTGGAGCCCAGGTCCTCTAGATGAAAGCAACCAGTGCTCCTAGGCCACCTCACAGGCTCCATTGTCCAAAACCTCAGAATTAGATCTGTGGCTGCCGCTCATCACCCACCTTTGAAAAGCCGCTGCATTT
Organism: Mus pahari; assembly: GCF_900095145.1. Lineage (NCBI taxonomy): Eukaryota > Metazoa > Chordata > Mammalia > Rodentia > Muridae > Mus > Mus pahari. The sequence goes on from NC_034598.1 coordinate 44,106,604, forward strand.
TCCAGCCTGAGTCTTCCCTACTGACCCTCTAACGGGTCCCCTTTTCAAGCCTGTTCCCTGGCAGGCCCAAAGAGAGGCCTACATGTACTACATGTACCGGCAATCTAGCAGGGCTTCTTGAGTTCTATGAGAGCAAGGCACACAGGAAGACACAGACCCAGCCCTGGTGACTTGGTTTCAAGACTACATGAGGAACAGTATCAGGAGTAACAGTACAGGTGAGAAGACAGGTGGACCCTGTGTGTTAGGACGAGCGTGAATGGGAAGGTTTCTAGGTAAAGCCTGGGCCTGGCTGAGGTGAGACCTTCAGCGGTTACAGGGGAGCCACTCATTCCCAGGTCCAGGAACCTGGTCTCTCCAGAGGGTCTGTCCCAGTGATCATGGAGGTCATAGGGGATTGCAGCCCGGAGACACGGGAGCAACCTGGATGCAGGCCTGCAGGAAAGTGAGCACACCTCCGAGTGTGAGAACGGGGAAGCAAAGGCAGTGGGTGGGAAGAACCATGTTCTCATTTGGATCCAAATGAGAAGCAAGTTCAAAAGTCAGGACTGAGACCGGCAGGGAATTCCATGCAGGCCATACCCTTTAATATTAAGGAATTTGGGGGGGAGAGAGATTTTATCTGCTTTAAATGTTCCTTGTCTATTAGAAACATGTATGGTAGTGTATGACGGGAGTGGCAAGCTGCTGAGACTTTTTTATGTGTTTTTGAAACAGGGTCTAACGTAGCCCAGGCTGGCCTTGAACTCACTGAGTGACTGAAGGTGGCCCCGAACTCTTGATGTTCCTACATCCATCCCATGAGTGCTGGGTTGGCAGTGACTTTTTTATTGTTGGTTCTTTCTTTAACAGAATCTCTCTACATAGCCCTGACTGTCCTGGCACTCATTATGTAGACCAAGCTGGATTCAAGCTCACAGAGATCCTCCCTCTCCTGCCTCTGTAGTGCTGAGATTAAAGGCGGGCACCACCACCCTCCACAGGTTTTTGGGTTGGGAGATGGTCTCTCTATGTGTTAGGGACTGGTTCTCAGACCTCAGGGTCCCTGCCCCCAGCTGCCTGCGACTGATAGTAAAGAACTGCCAGACAGCCAATGGGTGGGCAAGGAGCCGGGGTGGGACTTTTAGACTGCATGGGCAAGGGTCTGAGTAAGAGGAAGGAGAGGAGGAGTCACCGCCATGACTCGGAGGGAGAGGGGTCAGGTCAGACTTAGGAGCTGCAGGAGAGAAGCCATGTAGGAGGGAAGGGGTGCGGCCCCATGGGGGGAGGGGGCCCCTGAAGGTAACAGGGCAGCAAGGGTAAAATAGATTTAGAAGGTGCTAAGCCGAGAATGCCAGAAGGAAGTGTGTGGTAGCCACTGGGAGGTTTAGAAGTGCCCAACCGCCAGGCGTGGTGGCGCACACCTTTAATACCAGCACTCGGGAGGCAGAGGCAGGCGGATTTCTTTGTTTGAGGCCAGCCTGGTCTACAGAGTGAGTTCCAGGGCAGCCAGGGCTACACAGAGAAACCCTGTCTCGAAAAACCAAAACAGAAAAAAAAAAAAAGAAGTGCCCAACCATTGAGCTAGTCAAGACATCAAAATTAGCTGGTGTGTGTGCGTGTGCGTGTGCGCGTGCGCGTGCGCGTGTGCGTGTGCGTGTGCGTGTGTGTGTGTGTGTGTGTGTGTGTGTGTGTGTGTGTTTGTGTCTTCCATTCAAGAATCCAGAGAGCTCATGGGCAGGTACAGTATACAGGCGACCCACTGAGAGCCAGAGCAGTTTAATTCACAGCTACCCTATGAAGCCCTGATTAGCCTAGAATTTGCTATGTAGACTGGGCTGGCCTCAAGCTCATAGAAATCTGTCTGTCTCTTGCCTGGGACTCAAGGTGTTCAGAACTGTACTAGCTCTCCACCTTGTGTTTGGAGACTGCGTCTCTCACTGAGCCTGGAGTTTGCTGATTCAACTAAGACTGAATCAACAGCCAGGGAGCCCCAGAGGGACTTTAAAATTATTAAAAAGCAGATCTAGGTGACCACACAGAGTAACTGGTCACATCCCTTTAGGTGATGCTCCTCCATCACAGAACCCCAGAGACCAGATGCTGTGATGACCGAGAGTGATCAAACATTGGATTGATCCCAGGTGGCAGGAGAGGGTGATAAGGCTCAAGGGCCAGAGAGGGAGGACAGAGGTTTTTCAGATGACCCAGTGAGCCCCACCCCTACCCCATAGAGGCTGTGCCCCCATCCTCTCACCTGCATCCAAAGGCAGCTGTCCCCACTGTCCCAAACACTTAAGAGTGTATGGCAAGTGCTGCCTACCTCAGACATGTTAATGCTCCAGATGTTATTGCGAACCTTCGGGGTAGCCAGTTGCTTCAGCCGGTTAGAAGCTTGGTATTCCAGAGTGGACCGAGGGATGGACCAGATGGGCGTTGTCCTGAAAGGCACTTGGAGTTCAGCCATCACCCCCACTCCTCTGCAGAGCTGTGGGTGACTAACTGTATGTGCATGGTCTTTCCCAGAATGTTCCTGGGATGGGTGAGCCTAAAGACGCTGGGGTACAAAATACCTCCCAGAGGAAATCCCGTGAAGGGCCTCTCCCGGGTGTCTGACCCAGAGCGTGAGGCATCCTCCCTTTCTTTCTTAACTTTCCTGTGTGGCAAAGGGCCAGCTCCCCTTTCCATCAGGAGCCACAAAGGGCTAGAGCAGTGACTACCCTGAGCTCAGAGGGTAAAATCAAGACCTGTCTCCGCCCTCTCCAAGAACAAATGCTGCCTACCCGAGCTTCAGCGACAGCTAACTCCAACCCTCCCGCCAGAAGCTGGAATGCAGCAGCTCGCCCTGAAATCCACCCAGCACAAGGAACATCACCAGCCGCATGTAAGCACGACTTCCCCCAACTCAGATGACAGTATGGCACTAACACAGAACAGGGCTGCGCATAGACACAGTGGTGGCACAGGTCCCCCCTCAGCCATCAGTGTGTAGTAAAGACAGCAAAGGTTTGCCCGAGGAGCTCTGAGGACAGGCTTCAGAAAGCATGAATGTCCTCCAGGTCCCTCCTCTATAACCCGCGGTCATGAGTGCCAATGTCACTCATGCTGATCAAAGCCAGGCTGATGGATCACCGGTGGGTGTCATCCCCTTGATCCCCAAGGTCAGACAGCTAAGAGACATTGGCTAGACCTCTTGAGGCTCGGCACTCAGAAGCAGGGCACGCTAAGCCCCTCTCAGAATGAAACAGGAAGAGGCTCAGACCCTCTGCCCCCTCCCCTTACCTGTTATTGTTGTAATATTCCTGGTAGAACCGCTTGGGCCTCGAAAGCTCCTCCACGCGCTGGGACACCACTGGACAGAAATAGCCTGGTCATCCCAGCTACCCTGGGCCTCAGCAGGCCCACCCTCCACCCCAGGGTTCTACTTAGCCCTCCATGGGTCCAGGCACTGGGCACAGGCTAGAGACATGGGCAGACACTTGGCCAAAAGTGTCCCCAGCCACAGGCATAATACAACAGACAAGACTGGCTCCTTCCTGCCTGTGCTTAAACCTAAGAGGCTCTTAAACTAGGTTTTTGTCTGAAGTTGGTACTGGCCTAGGATTTCTAGGGTTGGGGTAGGGGGAATGGATGAGACTAGAGCCCCAAGAGAGGTCATCCTTGGCTACACTCATCCACAGAGGAGCTCTTGTCGGGGGACTTTATTTGAAGGAGTCTTTGTGCTCAAAGATGATGGATCCCATTTGGGAAGAAAGGTGGAATCTCTGTAATATAAATACTAGCCCTGCCCAGATTTGTCTTAGGGACTGCCCTGAACCCTTCTCCCTGCAATCCCACAGGGTTCCAGCCACTCAGGGAGGTGGGGAAGGACTGGAGTCCTGAGAGTGGCCTAGGAAGGTGTCTGGTAGCCACATACTGAGTGGAACCAGCAGGCCCTGGACCAGGCAGAGGACACCCAGGCTGCCCCAGAGAGGCAGAACCTACCGGGGACCGTGATGGTCAATGTGGTGTCCTCGATAAATCGCTCAGTCCAGTACACAGAAGGCCTAGAATACAGCCGAGCAGCTCAGGGCAAGGTGCCCTGTGCCCAATGCCCTGTGCTCTGCTAGGGAAGGGAAGCCTGAGGCCCTGGAACAATGGACAGGAGGCTGGGGACCAGGAAACGCAGTCAGAGGAACAGAAGGTCAGGCTGGCTTAGGGCAGCAAGCACCAGGGGAAACACAGATTATCTAGAGTGAGGCCCATATTCCAAGATAGAGCACGTGAAAAGGCCAAGTGCAGCCTGGAGAGCTCGGCCCCTCAGGTACACGGACACAGCCCAGCAGGCCTAGTGCACAGCAGGAAGGCAGAGGCAGGACAGCCCTAGCTCTAGAGCCCTCCACCCCTAGAACTTGGTCCCTGGAGAGAAGGCAGCTCAGGTGTATCCTTGGAGCCTGGCATGTCCCTGACATGGGCAGGTGACAGAGGGAGGGGACACCCCAACTCACCAATACATGCAGAACTGCAAGTTGGTCTTGCGTGGGGAAATCCAGGCATAGCCCTTACAACAGCGCCCCGTCCTGCGATGAGACAGGGTCCCAGGCCCTGCCTTTGCCTCTGGGTCCCCACTGGCTCCCAGATTCCTCACTTTTCCTCTGGGTACCACCCAAGGAAAGGTCCCACCTCTGGTGCCTTGCCTGGTGCCTCCCAACAGTCCGTTTATTCTCTACGTGTCCTGCCCAAGATGCCACAGGGGTCATGGGTTGGGTGTCCGGGTGTCAAAAGAGCACGGCAGGCCAGGTTGCCTACTGCCTCATCACCCCATAGGCCCCAGCCCTCACCTGTCTCTCAGACATTGCCAGTTGGTCTTAGGCTTCGCCAGCTCCAGCAGCCTCCGGCTCCTCTTTTTCCTGCCCTTGGCTGTGGAGACGCTGGGAGTCCGCTCAGTGATGGACAGATGGCTGCAAAAGAGTGTGGCATCAGGGCCCACCGGTCCACCCTGATGTGTCGTGGAGCTTACAGAGCAATCTTGCTCCCCCACCAGGAGCCTCCAGTCAGCTCTGGGTCCCTGGATCAGCGACACTGGGTGAGTTTGCTGTCACCCAGGCCCCACACTGTCCAGAAACTGAGCCCTGAGCCACAGAACCAGAAGAAGTCGGCTCCCGCCTTCCGGGACTGTTGGGAGCATGAACACAACATTCACTTCTCTCCCCCGTGTTTACTGAGGACCTGGAGGAGGACAGAGCTACCAGCAGCGTCCCCTGCCTCTGGGAAGCTGGGGGGTCTCCAAGCGGAAGGACAACAAAGGTGGCCAGGATAGACTGGTGTGTTAGCATCTGCCTCCTTGGCACCTACCTGCCCACTGGGTCCCCAAAACCCACCTCATTTCAACCACTTCCACCTCCAGGTCTTGTCGAAGAGAACCATCCAGATTGGAGGTCTCAGGGAGCTCTTCCCCAGCCATCTCCTCTGGGGGGATTTCCTCCTCTGGGTCTTCTGAGGTTCGCCCTGAAGTGGCCTTAGAGCCCTGCAACCATTGGCTCTCAAATGGCTCACTCTCAAGGTCCAAATTGCCATCGTTCTGTCCCTGCTCTGACTCTCCCAAAGTCTCGACCTCTGGAATTGGGTTACTGATCAAACTGGCCCGGTGTTCACCAAGTTCCCCCATGTGTGCAGCCCCTCCTAACCCTTTAACCTCACTCCCTCAGCACCCAAATGGACCTGTGGTTACCACAGCAACAGAAGAATGCCCACCTATGGATTCTGAGGCCCCCATTCTATCCCAGTGTTGGAGCTAGGTCTGAGGTGTACAGCTCAGTGTTCCACCCTTCGTGTCTTTCTTTTGGAGTGGAGGACAAGAGGCGACAGGGTCTCACCATGTAGCCCAAGCTGGCTTCAACCTCCTGAGTGCTGAGATGACCCATCTGTGCTGGACTCCAGAGTTGAGCCTGGATTCAGATCTCACAGAAGGCTGTGCCCCTCCAGTGGGTAGGTTTATGGAATCCACAGGGATTTCTGGGCATGATTTTTTTTCCCTTATAAGAGCCACAAGAAAGAAACCACATCTCTGATTCCTGGTTATGATTGGGCTTATCTTTAATGTCTGTTGCTCAAGCAGCCATTCTGTGACCACAGGGCCTGTTGAGCTTCTGATGGCAGGTGAGCTTCCAAACATAGCACCCTTGTAGATGGCTCTGGCTCTCTACTTCCTCCTCTGGTAGCTGACTCTCAGGTCCTCACAGCTCAGGGTCCTATGACACGTGCAGACTCTGCCCTGAATTATATAAGGAAGTACCTTCCGTATATACCACCTTGCATCTCACAGTGAGATGATGGCTGTGACAGAGGGCAATGCCAACACACACTCATTTCCAGCCTGAGCACACGGGGAGCCGATAGAACAGAGGACCGAGGTCCCCATACCATGGCTGGAGAGACCCCATCTCTACTTTCACTGCTTTTGCAAGAGTCGGATTGAAATGAGGTCATGGAAGGGAGTGGAAGGGACAGCGTCCCAGAGACCAGGGCAATGAGGTGGTAATACCTTTCCAAAGCTCCCAGTCAAGGGGCCAGATACAGGGCGATACCCCAACCTCTGACACATGTGCTAGCTAACCTCGACTGTCATCTAAGACCAGCCTGGCTGGCCCATGAGGGCATCTCCAGGAAGGATTAAAGGGAGAACTTCCCTCAGAGTGGGCAGTACTTTCTGATATCTGCTCAGCTATAGTAAAGTCTAAGGGGAAGGCTGTCTTGCCTCCTGGCCTTTGCTTCTTGCTGGTGAGTTTATCTACTCCGTTGTTGCCTCCACTGCTGCCACCTTCCTTCACTGATATCAGAACCCAGATTTTTTTTTTCAACTTTCCAGGGTGGACTGAAGACCAGTGGTTCTCTAGGAACCCTCAGGCCTTCAGTGACAGATTGGGACTGCTAAGGTGTCCAGCCTTATAGAGGTAGTCAGCTGCTGCACAGTGTAGGTAGTCACTGCTGGACTATGCAACCCATATCCTCCTGAGAGCCAGTCTAATAAATGCCTTCCCTTCTGATATCCTGGAGAGCCCTGGCTAACACATGAAAGGTTGTGGCACTAGAGCCATTGCGGGCCCCAGGGGCTATGGAGGTACATTCTCCATGTTGGGTTTCCCAGTCAGGAAACAAAATAGGCATAGAGAAGAGTTGTGCTGAGGGATGGGGACATGACTCAGCAGTTAAGAGCTTGCTGCTCTTGCAAAGGACCTGAGTTTGGCTCCTGGTAGATCACAAGTGCCCGTAACTCCAGCTCCAGGGGGCTCTGACACCATCTTCTGGTCTCGGCAGTGTCTTAGTCACTGTTCTGTAGCTGTGAAGAGACAGCATGACCAAGGCAACATGTAAAAGAAAGCATGTAGTTGGGGGTTTGCTTACAGTGACGGGGTGAGCCCATGATGACCATGGTGGAAGAGCGGCAGCAGAGAGGCAGGCATGGTGCTGCAGCAGTAGCTAGAACTTACACCTCAGCTTCAAGTGAGAAGCATAGAACAAGAGAGACTGGACTTCACACAGGCTTTTAAAAACCCAGTGACACACATCCTCTAACAAGGTCATACCTCCTAATCACCCCAAAACAGTTCTACCAACTGGAGACCCAGCATTCTGCTATGTGAGCCTGTCTTAGGGTTTCCATCACTGTAAAGAGACACCATGACAAAGGCCACTCTTAAAGGACAACATTTAATTGCAGCTGATTTACAGGTCCAATATCATCAGGGCACAAATCATGGCAGCGTGCAGGCAGACTTGGTGCTAGAGGAGCCAAGAGTTCTACATCTTGATCCGAAGGCAGCCAGGAGAGGACTCTGTCTTCCACAGGCAGCCAGGAGGAGGCTCTCAAAACCCACCCACACACTGACATACTTCCTCCGAGGCCACACTTCCTAGTAGGCACTTGATTTTTCAGGACTTACTTTAACAAAGATTCTTTTGATTTGTTTTGGTTTGGTTTGGTTTGGTTTGGTTTTTGAGACAGGGTTTCTCTGTAGCCCTGGCTGTCCTGGAACTCACTTTGTAGACCAGTCTGGCCTCGAACTCAGAAATCAGCCTTCCTCTGCCTCCCGAGTGCTGGGCCACCATGCTCAGCTTTAACAAAGATTCTTAAACGTTTTAACCTCCCCTCTAGCCCACCAGAGAAAGTAGAAAAGAAAAGTTATTAGGACACAGGGGAAGTGGACCTGTTTAGGAATAGTTCTTTGGGGCGATTCCAATCTTCATTCTTGGGATATCAGCAGTTCAGTCTACCAGCAAACCACCAAACACGAATCAGCAGCTTCAGTCCAGTCCACTTGGCAGACAGCAGAAGTTCAATCTAGAAGAAACTTTGAGGCTCCACCAATCAGCCTGAGTCCATGGAGGCTGCAAGAGGCTGCTGGAATATCATGAGAAGTTCTTTAGTGAGTTACTCTTCGTGAAGTCACTTCATGACAAGTGAAGATCAGCAATGCAAGGCAACCCAGTACAGGAGCATCATCAGCAAAGACTAGTGAGGCAGAGCAAGGCAAACCAGTGCTCCAGCCTTGCTCACCATCTGTGGTCAAATTCATATTCTTTCTAATCATTGTGCATCCTTTCAGGTGTCTGCTTTAGTAAAACATTTTTTCACCTGTCTGCCTCAGCGCGACATCATTATGACCTGCATCTCCAAAGAAACCAGAAATTTCCACTTCAACTTCCCATGAGCCAAGCATATTCAAACCACCACAGAGCCTAGGAGGGCTATACTCATTCAAACCACCACAGTCAACTTTCTGGCCCCAATAGGCTGGTGGCCACATCATAGTGCAAATGTATTAAGTTCAATTTCAAAAGTCTTCATAGTTTATCACAGTATCAGCACTGTTTAAAATTTCAAAGTCTTTTCTAAGACTCATAGCAACTCTTTCATGTATAAATGTAATTATAGAACTGCAACACTTGATAAAATCAAAAGGCAAATTACATATTTCCAACATACAATGACACAAAATGAACATTATCATTCCCCCAAAAAAAGAAGAAAAGGGGCACAGTGAGGAAATGCTGGGCCAAACCTCAGCAGGGCAAACCCCAAGTGCAGTATCTCTGTTTGATGTCAACGTACTTTGATGGCTACACACCCTTCCAGCTTTGTGGATTGCAACATAATTCTCTCTTTGCCTGGTTCCACACCCTATCTGCAGTTCTCCTTGGAAGGTGTCCATGGTTCTGGCATCGCCAACATCTTGGAATATCCAAGGTAAGCCTTC